>NC_092824.1:12490000-12807500 GCF_023375885.2 Dermacentor andersoni | reverse complement strand
AGACGCGCAAGTCTCCGAGCCTCTTCAGCGAGGCATAGCGTATCGGCGACCGTAGGATTGTCGTGGTGGTAAAAAGGGAGGACAGTCGAGCGTATACCGGGGCGGCAGAGCATATAGAAGGAAGAGGGGGCTGTAGCCGGTTGTCTCGTGATTGGCGGTGTTGTAGGCGTAAGTAATAAATGGCAGAACATCATCCCATGTCTTGTGATCGGACGCAACATACATGCAAAGCATATTTGTGATTGTTCGATGAGTTCGCTCAGTGAGGCCGTTCGTTTACGGATGATACGGCGTCGAGTGCCTGAGGTGCGAGTTACATAAACGCACAAGCTCTTCCACGATATCCGCCGCGAATTGACGTCCCCGGTCGCTTATGATAACACCAGGCGGTCCATGTCGCAGAGCAATAGCGTGAAGTAAGAAGAGCGATACTTCGGTGGCGGTGGCTGATGGTATAGCCGCCGTCTCGCAATAGCGCGTGAAATAGTCGGCGCAGACAATTATCCAGCGGTTCCTCTTAGATGACTTTGGAAAAGGGCCTAGCAGATCAATTCCAACTTGCCGAAAGGGTGAGCTGGGAGGCGGCACAGGTTGAAGGAGACCAGATGGGGCAGTCGTTGGGCGTTTCCGACGTTGGCACTGTATGCAGCTGGCGACATACAACTCAACCGAATGTCGCATCCGGGGCCAGTAAAAGCGTTCTTGAATGCTATAAAGTGTGTGCACAGTGCCTACGTGACCGGAGGTAGGGTCATCGTGCATAGCCAGAAGGATTGCTGGCCGGAGACGCTCCGGCACCACTAGAAGGATGCGTGCACCCGTGCTTGAGTAGTTCCTTTTGTGCAGGAGCCCGTCACGTAGACAGTAGCTGCTTGTTGCACTTGAATGGGCAGAAGTGAAGAGTGGCTCCAATTTGGTGTCTGTCCGTTGTTCTGCTTTGAACGCGTCGATATCTGGAAAAGTGGATGTCACAGAGACGACGAGATGATCTAAATCGTCTGCGTCGCAGTCCGTCGTGGTAAGCGGCATACGGGAAAGGCAGTCTGCGTCAGCATGCTTTCGACCACTCTTGTAGGCAACAGTGAAGTTATATTCCTGCAACCTCAAAGCCCAGCGCGCAAGGCGACCACAAGGGTTGCGAAGGTTCACGACCCAGCACAGGGAATGGTGGTCTGTGACGACTAGGAATGGGCACCCGTACAAGTACGAGCGAAATCGCTGAACTGCAAAGATTACAGCGAGGCATTCTTGCTCTGTCACCGTGTAATTTTGTTCAGGTTTGCTTAATGAGCGGCTTGCATAAGCAATCACGTGCTGACGGTCGTCATAACGTTGGACCAAGGTGGCACCCAGACCGACGCCACTAGTATCTGTGTGGATTTCTGTCGGCGCAGTAGGATTGAAGTGGCGAAGGATAGGTCGGTAGTTCAGCAGGAAGTTCAACTGACGAACTGCAGACTCGCACTCGGGTGTCCACTCATACCGTGCGTCTTTATGTAGCAGATTTGTCAGAGGATAAGCGACGTCAGCAAAACCAGGAATAAATCGGCGAAAGTAAGAGCAAAGACCCAGAAAACTACGAAGTTTCTTCACTGACTGCGGTGCACTGAATGCCTCAACAGCTGTCGTCTTGAGGGGATCAGGCCGCATACCGTCTTTGTCAACAAGATGACCCAGCACAAGGGTTTGACGGTCACCAAAGTTACATTTCTTGGAGTTCAGAACCAGGCCGGCGTTTTTGATGCAGTCGAGGACAATATCCAGGCGCGTATTCTGCTCATTGAATGTGCGCCCGAATATAACAACGTCGTCAAGATAGCACATACAGATGTTCCATTTTAACCCACGCAGAATGGTGTCCATGAACCTTTCAAAGGTTGCTGGAGCGTTGCACAACCCAAATGGCGTCACATTGAATTCGAATAATCCATCCGGGGTTATGAAGGCTGTTTTCTCCTTGTCTGCCGGATGTATCGGGATTTGCCAATATCCTGAGTGCAGGTCCACTGAAGAAAAATAAGAGGCCGAATGAAGGCAATCAATTGCATCATCAATCCGGGGCAGCGGGTAGACATCCTTCTTAGTTACGGCATTTATTCTTCGATAATCGACGCAAAATCTCCAGTTACCGTCTTTCTTTCTGGCGAGTATGATGGGAGCTGCCCATGGACTCAAGACTCTTGTATTATCCCATTTTTCATCATGTCACTCACTTGTTCCCCGATTATCTTGCGCTCGTTAGGCGACACGCGATAAGGCTTTTGCCGGATCGGGCGCGCAGATCCCGTATCGATAGTATGGTGCGTTCGTGACTCAGGAATCGAGAACGCTTTGGCCGGCTGTGCAAAGTCAAACACTGACAGATGCTTAGAAAGCGTATTCACCAAGGTATGGCGCTCCCTTGTGCTGAGCGACTTGTTTATCCTAGACAAGCTTTTTGTCTGAGACGTGGCGAAGGTCCGCAGGTTCACACGGCGGGTGTGTTAGTACGGCTACGAACGATGACGTGTATTCTGTAAAGTAGGCGAGTTTCAAGCCGTCTGAGAGCAGGACGGGTTCTGCCGAGCAGTTGGCCATCCACAAGCCAGCACGCCCGTTGCCGATGGATACCACACAATGAGGGACAAAAACGTTCTTCTTCACACAATTTAGATGCATTGGCTCTACGGAGGCATCGAAACTGTCTGGAACTTCACCGCGACATACAACCGGCACGCACACAGAGGTGGACGCAGGCACAACAGTATCTGCAGACACACAAAGTTAACCTTGACTGCAAGTCTCCTCTAAGAGCCCGAACAAAACATGGCCATCGACGCAAACTTCCCCCGTACGACAATCAACGGTCGCACCACACTGCCGCAAAAATTCGACCCCCAAAATCACTTCGTACGTCGATCGGGGAATAACTACAAACTCCGTCGCGAAAACTCCACCATCCAAGGATACTTCAGCAGTGCACGCACAAGCAGGGCGCAACGACTCGCCGCTGACTCCACAAAACGTTGCAGCCTGGTACAACGGAAATACAACTTTGCGCCCCAACCGACCTTTAAAACCGAGACTACGGATACAGTTGCTCCGGTATCCACTAAAGCCATTGTAGAAACACCATCAACAAGTACATGCACTTTGTTCTTAATCATAGCAACTGCAAGGGGCATTTCTCTAGATAGCACGTGTCGAGCGACCTCACCCCCACGGCCGCGCTAGCTAGTTTTCTGGTTGTGAAGGCGAGGCGGAGCGGCGCACTGGCGATGGAGATTGACGTAAACGCGGTGCACGAGAAGTTGGCGGTGGCGTCAAACTCCTGTCAGATGCCGGCGAGCGGCTCCGGAAGCTTCTGTGCCAGTAATCGTTGCCAGGAGGGACGCCAGCTGACCAAGAGGTGGTGTATGGCTGTTGAGCTGTCCTCGTAGGAGGTGTGGTCCTTGTTGAAGACCCCGATCGACGAGTTCACGTTGTTAGGCGACGATTGCAAAATCTCGCTATGTGGCCCGAGACACCGCATTGGATACACACCGGCAGATGCCGCAAATTTCGATGTTCTTCCATGTAGTCACGCATGTTGCTGTCGACTGCACACCCAGCAGGTGGGTCCCATTCATCATGGCTAGGCATCGGCCGCCGAGAGGCGTGCGTGCGGCGAGGGCGTTGGGCGTAGTCATGGTCTTGATAGCTTATGGTCCCTCTCGTTTGTGGGGTAGACCTATACTCGACGGCCGCTGAGTGAACCGTGAGTTGCCATTCAGTCGAAACGGCCGTGTTTCTCATCTCGTGTGGTAAGTACGCACCAGCGATGCCGGGTGTGCAATGGTACATCTCTTCCCGTTGGAGCAACTCTTCGCGAACAATCTGGCGTATTGTTGATGGAAGGTCAACACACGAACTCGGGTCTACACTTGCCACCGTGGTGACATTAGCAAGGCGACCAAACTTCGGTATTATCCGTCGCATCTTCAGCGTCTCAAAGGTCCCGCAGTGGCGAAGACACGGAATCCAAGCTTTCCTTGCCGATCAAAAAATTGTAGACGTCTTCGGCTATTCCTTTCAACAAATGTCCAACTTTGTCATCCTCAGACATTTGACAGTTGACTATTTTACACAGTTTCAGCACTTCTTCGATATATGTCGTACAGGTCTCGCCGGGAATCTGAGCTCTTTGCGAAAGCGTCTGTTCAGCGCGTTTCTTTTTTGCGCTAGTCTCCAAAACGCGCTCTGAGCTCCTCTACGAAAAGCTCACATGAAGTGAGCGTGTCTTCGTGATTCTCATACCAGACGAGCGGTGTGTCGATAAGGGAAAACACAACATTGGACAACTGCGCGGTCGAGTTCCAACCGTTACATCGGCTCACCCTTCGGTAGTCCGTGAGCCACTCGTCGACATCTTCTCCGGCTTTTCCTCCGAAAGTGAGTGGCACCCGGTAGTATTGCCACGGAACGCCAGGTGCTGTTCTTGAAGCCGCGTCAGAACCTTCGGGAATCTGGCAGGCGTATTCAGGCATGACAGGTGAGGGTGGCGGTAGTCCGGCAAGTCGACGGCTTCGGCGAAGTTGTAGCAGCGGAGGCTCCGTGGTTACGAGGTGTACCCCGCACCGTCCACCAATTTGTTACAAGCACGGGGAAAAGGGGTTTATTCAGGTGTGCGAGGGCAGGAACGGCAGGCTACGAACAACAGGAATGGCCGCTACACAGTCTTCGTTCTCCTCGTCCCTTTTCTTCTTGATCCCCGCGTCCCTTTTACGCGCTTGGACGTAACAATATATATATATATATATATATATATATATATGGGGTTCGGAAAGCTAATCGGGCCACAGCCCTTCCCCCCCCCCCCGGAAAAATGCAAACACCTTTCAAGAAACATTGTTCTATTTCCAATAAACAGATTGACAGCTTGCCCTCCCAGTTCCATACCCTTGGGAAAAAAACTTGTTTCTTGGAAGGCAGTCGCATGCGAAGTTTGTGATCACAATGCTTTATTCCCGGGACCTGTATATTTATTTGTATTTTCTCTCTTTCCTGTTTTTGATTGTTTCGTTTCATCGAGCACTGGTTTTTATCAGGCTTTCTTGCTCTACTACTTCCTGGTAACCTTTATAAATCACTGCATTCTTACAATGAACGCTAATTAGAAGTTAGCCTGCCCTGTTCTTACTGCTTTACACTATATATTTTTGCTACATTGCCCAAATTTATAAGATTTTATAAGGTACACAAAAGCATCATAAGGGCCAATAATGTGACTTGTTGCAGTCTGAAAAAATAAAGAATAGCCTGGCTGGAAATGGCACCACATAACAAATAGGACGAACAAGGAAACCGAGATTATTTAACAACAGAACGTTTAATGTACACCGCGAGTAAATGTTGGCCGACAAGCAATAAACCGAACAAACACACAAAATGAGAAGCAAAAATTAATGTGTTTGTTCACAGGAAATGTATCCATCTCTAACGGAGGCCATGCTCGCAAGATACTGCCAACGTTTTTATATATATAGCTTCCATAATTTCTCTCGGCAGCAGATCTGCACAGAATGCTAGCTTCTCTCTTTACATTGCACGCTCAGATGTCGATGGTGCATTGTAGAAGAAGAAGCTAGCATTCTGTGCAGATCGGCCGCCTAGAGAAATTACGGAAACTGTAGATGTAAAGATGCCGGGAGAATGTTGTGTCAGCAGGCCTCTGTTACACTTGCAGAGATGAATGTGTTTCTTGTTGGAATCTGTATGGACCCGCATCAGTTCTTCGTTCTCCTTTTTGTTTAACTTCGATTTATTGCTTGTGAAACAGGATTTACTAGGCATGTTCAACAAACTTTCATTTGTTAGTGCGCCTTATGATCGTCTTTGTCTCTAGCACAAAGGTGTTCATTCTTTTTACAGGGCAACTGTATATGCCTAGGCTAAACGCTCGTGGTCCGACCACAGAAACCCTACTGCGGGGGCATGAGCCAATATTTAGGGTGGTATGAGCCATTGCATTCGTCTTACTTGACGGACGGGCAAATTTCTTGTTGGGTAGGCATAGAAATGCTTGCGCATTTAACACATATACATTTATCTACGTATTATTGCAGGGAAGGGATACAGAGGGGGACGGGGTTAAGACAAGATCATGATGACATAATTATCTTGCAGCAAAGGTGTGGCGGGCCATTGGCTACATCGATAGTGACGTCGTTTCTCTCTCGCAACAGAGCGCGCTTGCAGCAGTCTCTCTCCGACATTGCAATAGGTTCACAAATGTGTCCCTGTATTTATTTGAATCAAATGTGCGGCCCCGGTGTGTCACTCGGTAACTACAGCGCATAACCGAGCCATAAATACTATGATTAACGCATTACGAAATAAAAATGCGTAACATTATTCAGAAACACTTTGATTAACCCACTGGATTAATACAATGAACCACTCACTGCACACTCCATGATGGTGATTATATATGGGAAGCATGATGTGTGGCATTTCAAATAAACAATGTGATAAACCCACGATATATATATGTGTGCGTAACCTCATTAGGAGACACAGATGTAACCAATAATCGAGAAAGAACTTAATAAACCGTCGGAATTAATCCAGTCAAAAACAGTAAAGCCGCACATATCAGCTTCGCTGGTTTGCCATCTGTACAGGGTGCATGTGGCCGGTAATTTTTTCTGTTATTGCTTGTTCAGTATTGTTTAATATTTTGCCCTTCTTCGTTTTGTAACTACTTTTTTATTCCCTCTCACCTAATACTCCAACCTTACAGCCTGCGAGGTATGTAAATAAATACATAAGCACATGTCATTCATTGATCAGCGTACACCACACACCATCCCTATCTCAATAAAGAACACTGTGTTGGTGTTTCGCAGTGTGGATTATATTAACTGCTGTTTGCATTTTGGTATAGTTTGTGAACAGTGTAGTGCATAAACATTACATGGTATTAAGGTTGTCATGATGGATTGTTGAAAATAAGACCAATTGTATATATCGTAGTTGCCTTAACAGCATTTAATCGACCACTTGACGAAAATTTCGCATAGATTCCAACACGTTCACTGAATCCGCTGTTTTTCTTTTGTTTTTCTTAGTAATGTGGTCGTTTCTTCGTGGCCACATCCTGTAGATTTGAAAACAAAGTTCAATAAATTGCTTTGTTCCAACATATTTTTTTTAAATGTGTACATCACTGTGATTGCAACACCAGGATTTGATACAAACACGCACACTATAGGATGCGGACAAAGGCTCAATGTTTACAAACTCCACAATGTTTGCATCCTGATGCTTATGAAAGTGAACAGTTTCATTCCATGGCTGTGTAATGATAGGGAGAAAGAAAACTTAATTGGGCTCATGGAACAAATTCGCATTGATAGGCTTAGAGATATAGTCATTGCTTAACACTTTCAAAATGAATAATTATAGCTTGCTGTCGACATTAAAGAAGCCTTCTGACAGCAGGAAAAAGAATCCGTTTCTGCAGCTTTGAGATTGAATTGCAGACAATTCAAGCGGGTATAAAATTCTGCAAGTAGAATCTGTTTAGGAATACCAGATAGGAATAAACATTGAGCCTCTCATTTGTACTTTCTCTGGCTGAGCAATCTAGTTTGAAATGACTCCCATTTGCAAGTCGTAACAATGTTGATTAAATACTGGATATATCATGAATAGCTTAAGAAATTTGGATGATTGTTATAATTTACAGTGAAGGAACTATAATGTCTAATAACATTAATAATATAATAATATTTATTTCCACGAAACAGGCTAACCGTGAGCGGCGTGCGAGGCTGAGCAGAAAAGTGTAAAACCCTACAGCAAGTATACCTACCGTAGGCTTATCCTGCATTATGGATAGCGCGTATTGATATCGTCTTCTTGTTAGAAGTTCACAGTATATACGACCAGCGCGAGGCACGGGACAACAAAGTGGACGAGAAGCGTGTGTTTTAGAAAGCTATGATTCCATGTACAGTTTCTACAGAAGTGAGGGTAACTGCTCAAAAAAATGTGATGCGTCGGCTTTTGTGCCTGTATAAATATTCTGAGAGAACTCATATATATATATATATATATATATATTTATATATTGCTACGGAACAGCCGCCACAGTGTGGCTGCACTGAGGAGGACGAAGACGACGTGTGTGCCGGTTTGATATAGCGTCGCCATTTTGGCCTCCGTGAGCTTACCTGTAAATAAATTGTAAATAGTATTCGGCTTCAGCTTCACGTAACATTAATTTGGTGGAGGTGGACGTTCCCCGTACCCGTCATGGAGCTTCGCAGCGGTCGCAACGGCGACAATGCAACTTCGGCTCCTGCTGGCGGCACTTCATCTGCGCAAGCGTCTCCGCCTGCAGCCCCGACCTACGTCGCCGTTTCCCCACCTCGGGATCCTGGTGTTTTCAACGGAGTCGGCAGTCCTGATGTTGACGACTGGCTCCGCTTATACAAACGTGTCAGCACCAGTCACAGGTGGGATCTGACTGTTATGCTTGCCAACGTATTTTTCTACCTCGACGGAGCTCCATTGGCGTGGTTCCAGACTCACGAAGAGGAGATCTCGAGCTGGGATCTCCTCAAAGACAAGCTACGCGACCTTTTTGGCAATCCGTTTGGTCGACAAGTCAATGCCAAGAAAGCCCTTGCCACACGTGTGCAGACGTCGGCCGAGTCCTACGTGTCGTACATTCTCGACGTTTTGGCCCTTTGTGCCAAAGCTGACCCGAACATGACTGAGGAGGATAAGGTTAATCACGTCCTCAAAGGCATTGCTGACGACGCCTTCAATTTACTGGTGTTTACGAACGTCACCAGCATCGATACCATCCTCAAGGAGTGCCGCCGTCTCGAGCATGCTAAAAGCCGCCGGGTATCCCAGCACATCACGCGACTTCCCAACACAGCTGCTACGTCATCCTGTGACGACCTCTTCCACCAGCCGTCGCGATGTGACAACTTGACCCGTATCATTCGTCGTGAGGTCGAAGCGGCACAACCGGCGGCCCCTTCATTCCCGTTACCTGAACATTCTCCGGTGACAATCTCCTTGATCCAGGCCGTCGTCCGTCAAGACTTGTCCAACGTCGGCGTGCAATCCATTCGTCCCGTACGCTCGGAACCTTTGTCTCCACGCACGTCCCCACCGCGCTCTTCTTACTCCTCTTATGGACAGCGCAACCCCTCGGAATGGCGAACCGTGGACGACAAGCCGATTTGTTTTAACTGTCGACGCATTGGACATGTCGCTTGCCACTGCCGCAGCCGCTGGACTTCTCCGACGCGCTATTATCCTGATTACCCCCCTCGCCCCTATACCGCATCCTTTTCCTTCGCCCCTTCTATGCCCGCTCCATCATCTGACCCTGCGACACCTTTGCCACGACCCCGCTACTTCCGCTCGCCTTCTCCCTCCCGCCGCCAATCTCGCTCGCCCCCGTCACGCCGTGCTCCTTCTCCGACCTACTCGCCGCACCCCCGACCGGAAAACTAGACAGTGCAGCTTCTGGAGGTGAAGCTGCATTGACGACATTGGCACAAAATCCTCGCTGCACCTTACCCACGCACAAGAATCTTTTGGACGTTCTCGTCGACAATGTTCCTGTGTGCGCGTTGATTGACACCGGGGCGCATGTGTCCATTATGAGTGCTGCTCTTCGCCGTCGGCTCAAGAAAGTTCTGACGCCTGCCCCGAACCGAGTTGTACAAGTCGCCGACGGAGGGACTGTCGCTATTGTTGGCATCTGTTCTGCCCGACTCACCATTGCTGAGAGACACACCGTCGTTCTCTTCACCGTCATCGAGCATTGCCCTCACGAACTCATTCTCGGTCTGGATTTTCTTGCCTATCATTCTGCCCTCATTGACTGTTCCGCCGGCTCACTTCGCCTTGACTTGCCTCTCCTTGCCGACCCTGTGGACCCGCCTCCAAGCCATCTGAGCTGCATAGATTTTATTCGCCTACCACCTCACTCTGTGACCCACGTCGACTTGTTGTCCTCTCCAGCTGTACCTGACGGCAATTACGTGGCCGCACCAATTCCGGCCGTTATGCTTACACATGGTGTTACCGTGCCGCACACTGTGCTGAAAATTACTGGCAACCGCACCTGCCTTCCACTTGTCAATTTCGCGCCAACCGCGCAAGTTCTGCCTCAGGGGATCTCCTTGGCTATAATTCGCGCTTTGCAGGATGATGAGGTCGAGCCATTCACAGTGGAAGGTCGTTACAGCTCAGCCCATACCGTGACGTCATCGCACGGTACTGATGTCGACATTAAGATGATGGTCTCCTCTGACCTTACACCTGCTCAAGCTGAAGCTCTTTGCCGCGTTCTTGAAGGCTATCGCGACATTTTTGACTTTGACAACAGACCCTTAGGTCAAACGTCCGTCGTGACCCATCGCATAAATACTGGCGATGCGAACCCTATTCACCGACGTCCATACCGTGTTTCTGCGTCAGAACGAGCGGTTATCCAACAGGAAGTCACAAAGATGCTCGCAAAGGACCTTATCGAGCCTTCCTGTAGTCCCTGGGCATCTCCCGTCGTACTTGTCAAAAAGAAGGATGGAACGTGGCGCTTTTGTGTAGATTATCGCCACCTGAACAAAATCACAAAAAAGGACGTGTACCCTTTGCCACGTATTGATGACGCTCGAGACTGCTTGTACGGTGCCACCTATTTTTCTTCTATCGACTTACGGTCCGGCTACTGGCAGATATCCGTCGATGACATGGACTGCAGAAGACTGCATTTGTTACCCCTGACGGCCTTTATCAGTTCAAGCTGATGCCTTTCGGTCTCTGTAACGCGCCCGCCACCTTCGAACGAATGATGGACTCTTTGCTTCAGGGGTTCAAGTGGTCCACCTGTTCGTGCTATCTGGACGACGTTATAGTTTATTCGCCCACATTCGACACGCATCTAGACCGTCTTTCAGCGATTCTTGACGTGTTCCGCCGAGCCGGCCTCCAGTTCAACTCGTCAAAATGTCATTTCGCTCGCCGCCAAATCGCCGTCCTTGGACACCTCGTAGACGCCAGAGGCGTGCGACCCGATCCGGACAAAATTCACGCCGTTACGAATTTTCCTGTTCCGAAGTCTACCAAGGACGTTCGTAGTTTCGTAGGGCTGTGCTCTTATTTCCGATGCTTTGTGAAGGATTTTGCGACCATCGCCCGTCCCCTTACCGACCTCTTGAAGAAAGACGCCCCTTTTTCTTGGGGACCCGACCATGCCTCATCTTTCTCGCAGCTGACTACTCTCCTTACCACGCCTCCAATTTTGGCCCACTTTGACCCGTCTGCCTCAACGGAAGTTCGAACTGATGCCAGTGGTCACGGCATAGGAGCAGTGTTAGCACAGCGCCAGCGTGGACATGATCGCGTTATAGCCTACGCCAGCCGACTTTTATCACCCGCCGAGCGCAATTATTCAATCACAGAGCGCGAGTGCCTCGCTCTTGTGTGGACTGTTGCGAAATTTCGTCCATACTTGTACGGACGCCCCTTCTGTGTCATCACTGATCACAACGCTCTCTGCTGGCTATCCTCGCTCAAGGACCCCACGGGACGACTCGCTCGCTGGACGTTACGCCTGTAAGAATATACCTTCTCCGTGGTATTTAAGACGGGACGCTTGCACCAGGATGCCGATTGTTTGTTCCGCTACCCCGTCGACAAACCGGCTGATGCGGACGCCATCGCTTGCGTTTTCTCTGTGTCCCAGTTGCTTCAAATCGGCAACGAGCAACGGCGCGATCCTTCATTACGCGCCCTCATCGACCATCTGGAGTCAGCTCCTGGCGACGCCTCTCTCCGGATGTTTCTCCTTAAGGAGGGGACATTATACCGCCGTAATCTCGATCCACACGGCCTTGACCTTCTGCTCGTCATTCCATCGCACCTGCGTTCGACTGTCCTCCAGCAACTTCACGATGCTCCCTTAGCTGGACACTTGGGCGTCTCACGCACATACGACCATGTACGCCGTCGATTCTTTTGGCCGGGTCTCGCCCGCTCCGTACGGCGCTACGTTGCCGCTTGTGAGCCCTGTCAGCGCCGGAAGAAGCCCTCCACACCTCCAGCTGGATATCTCCAGCCGATCGACATCCCACCGGAACCCTTTTTCCGTGTTGGTCTAGACCTGCTTGGACCGTTTCCTCTCTCGGGCTCCGGAAATAAATGGGTCACCGTCGCTACCGATTATGCTACGCGGTACGCAATCACCAGAGCCCTCCCGACAAGTTGCGCTACTGACGTTGCTGACTTTCTGCTCTATGACATCATTTTAGTGCACGGTGCTCCGCGCCAATTACTCACTGACCGTGGCCGCAGCTTTCTGTCGGCAGTCGTCGAGGACATACTCCGCTCCTGCTCGACAAAGCACAAGTTCAGCACATCCTACCACCCCCAGACCAACGGCCTCACGGAGCGCCTCAATCGAACCTTCACCGACATACTTTCCAAGTACGTTGCGACCGACCACCACGACTGGGATCTTCACATACCATACGTGACGTTCGCGTATAATTCATCGCGTCACGACACCGCCGGCTATTCACCGTTCTATATCCTATATGGCCGAGAACCCGTGTTGCCCTTAGACACTTTGTTGCCCTCGGCCACACGTTCAGACACTGAATACGCCCGCGACGCGATCGCACACGCCGACCACGCGCGCCAGCTCGCCCGCACCCATCTCGAGGCCTCACAGGAGCATCAGAGAGGCCCCTATGATTGCCACCATCGTGACGTGCACTTTTCTCCGGGTTCTCTGGTGCTTCTCTGGTCACCCGTTCACCGTGTGGGCCTTTCCGAAAAGCTGCTGTCGCGCTACACAGGCCCTTACCGTGTGGTACGCCAAGTGACCGATGTCACGTATGAAATCATCCCCGCCGATCTCTCAGCGTCATCATCAGCTGCAAGTGACATCGTTCAAGTGGCAAGACTAAAACCCTACCACACACCTTTCACCGCGGATGTGTAGATTAAGCACCGGGACGGTGCTTCTACAGCCGGGGGTGATGCTACGGAACAGCCGCCACAGTGTGGCTGCACTGAGGAGGACGAAGACGACGCGTGTGCCGGTTTGTTATAGCGTCGCCATTTTGGCCTCCGTGAGCTTACCTGTAAATGGATGGAAACAACTTTATTTTGAATCCGGCAAATTCGACGACCCGGGCTCAGGTCTCCCATGAAGGGACTTCGAGGCCTTGCCTCGTCGCCGCCTCTCGGGCAAATAAATTGTAAATAGTATTCGGCTTCAGCTTCACGTAACACTATATATATATATATATATATATATATATATATAGCACACGCAGCGTGATGGATGAACCAGACTAGCGCTAAGGTTGTATTTCACAGCACAATTTCCATTACACGTTCAGTAATCACACAGATCATTTGTGGCTTCGTTCCGGGGCAGATGCGGGCTTTCGGGTTGCTGTTTTTGTCGCGTTTGGTGCAAAAACATGGCTAGGAACAGGCAGCACTTATGCGTAATCACGAGCAATATACACACATCATTTCTCCAGAAGTTGACGCTGAGCACGGGTAGCGCGAGGATCTGGTTGGGCTGACACGACGACTTCGTGGCAGCCGAATGCTGAATACTGCGTATGCGGTGAGGGCAGCTATATGAAGTAGCGTTGTTGAGCGGAAACACGGGCGGGAAGAAACGGAGTGGGCAGGACAGACGCTCAGTTTACAACTGAAGTTTAATGAAAGGTTTTCGAGGGAGCGGGGGGTCGCACATGTGCAGTCAAAACGCAGATGCAAAGCTCATGCATAATCATTTGCAAAATTTGCAAGAAATGCTAGCGCCCACGGAGATACCTAATTTCTTCATCCGTCAAGGCAAGAACTAGGAAGCTCACCGACAATTATGCGGCCTGTAGGGTGAGCAACACAGCAACAAAGAACTTCAAGCAGAAAGTGAGAGAGGCTGAAATAATCTCATGGTTGGCGGCAATTGTTGGGGGGGAAAACCTGCCATGAATAAATATTTAAGGGGAAAAAACGAAATCAGGAAAGAAACAAAATATGATAACTCATGCGGAAGCTCATTACTTTTCGAAGCGAGATCAGGATGCCTTATAACAAGCACCTATAAAGCGAGATATAAAAAGGAAGAAGAAGCATCTGCTTGCTTCGGTAAAGTTAGGGAAACGATGGATCACGTTTTCTCAGAATGTGAAGAAGTCTGCCCAGCGATCGATTTAGGCACCACCGGCCTCCTTGAAACCCTTGGGTTCAGCGAGAGCAGGAGCAATGTTAACATGCGCGCAATAGAAATTAGTAAGAGGCGATGGGAATATTGGTGGAAGAAAAGTATGGAAACGAAAGAAACGGAGATGCACAAAAACAAAGTTCCCAATAGGAAGTCAGAAAATTTGGTTATGGGAATTCATCGTGGGGTGTTCTTTCTTCTTTTTCAACCTAGGTAGGACATTAAGTAGTATAATATTAAAAGCTTGGTGGTGCAACTCACCTCCCCGTTCCAAAGGGGACGCTCATAACGTGCATCCATCCATCCATCCATCCATCCATCCGGTAGTGTACCTGTATATACTCTCGCAGGGAGTACAGTTGCGAATAGGTCCGCGTTATGTTCCAGCTCTGCAGTGAAGCTACTCCAGGCGTGCGGAGGAGGCAATTGCCGTGCGGTGTTTCATTTGGTTTTTTGTCTGCTGGTCGCGAGCTACATGCGGCAATTCTTCGCAAGCGCTGAGCAATTGTAGCTTTGTAGCAATTGCTGCGATCGGGTGGATGTCTGATTTTCCCTTTATGAAGCGCTGAGCAAGATTGCTTTTTTAATGCAGGCTACGCTCGCACTATTGGCGTAGCTGTAGAGGGGATAGGGTGCCAACCTCCCAAAATCTTTAGTTTGTATGCACAATATACACACATATATATAAACACACGCACGAAGGTGCACAAAGGGGGTAGGGATCACCTTGATCCCCCGAAATAAAATCCTGTCTAAGCCAGCGCTTGACCAGCTCAAAAGTTGGCGAGCAAACGCGCATTACCTTGCAACAAATTGCAGTGCAGTGTTTTTCAGCATGCACATTAAGTTTTCTAGCCGAGGCCTGAAGGCAAGCAATGTTTTAAAGGGTGTTTCAGGAAAACTTGACACACGAAAGGTGTACAATTGTGTGAGCGCATTTTGGCTGCCAAAATCAGCTGATGAATGATTGTCGCCAAGCGAGCTATGGACCCTGCAGTTAAGTCAGGGACCGTTAACAGAGCGTAATTTCTCCCTAACCGTCGTTCACAGCAGCTGCACGTTTTCGACATATGCGGTTCAGACACGTAGATATCAACGCATTTCAAATGTTCATATGCGCACATTTTATGAAAGGCTTATATTTACGGTTCATTTATGCCGCAAACTAAACAGCTGCTTTGTAGCAGTAAATCTGCAAGTGGAAAAAGGTTCAAGATGCACGAGCTTCTAATGAAACTTATTTTGTACAAGGGAATGTATGACCAATGGCTGGTGCTTGAAGGGAGAGTGCTGGTTCTTGGAGCCTTGGGGCGCAGAATTCAAAGCAACTGGAAAGACAACAAGCTATTAAGAGTAACAACAGATTCTATTTACTGCACTAATCACATAAGATGGCAAACCTGCAATGTCACACATTGCAGACCGTAATTTATGACGAAGATTTTTTCTTTGTCTCTTCATACTACTCATGTTAGTTTACTATAACACGGCACTTATTGAGATATGCAAAGGGGAGATATGCAAAGGGGGAAGGCAGCTGGGGAGGATCAGGTAACAGCAGATTTGTTGAAGGATGGTGGGCAGATTGTTCTAGAGAAACTGGCCACCCTGTATACGCAATGCCTCATGACCTCGAGCGTACCGGAATCTTGGAAGAACGCTAACATAATCCTAATCCATAAGAAAGGGGACGCCAAAGACTTGAAAAATTATAGACCGATCACCTTACTGTCTGTTGCCTACAAAATATTTACTAAGGTAATCGCAAATAGAATCAGGAACACCTTAGACTTCTGTCAAGCAAAGGACCAGGCAGGATTCCGTAAAGGCTACTCAACAATAGATCATATTCACACATTTCAGCGTGTAGAGTAGTGTTACTCGAGATAAATCCTACTTTATTGTAAAGAAGCCGAACTCACCTTTGTAAACAAGGCGAACGCACCTCGCATATGCTGGTACCTTTCGGAGCCGGCCGGTCTTGGCCCATAGCGGTCTCCGACGCACGTGTGTCCGTGCCCAAGAAGCTTTGCCACTTTCCAAGCAGTTTGTGCAGTTTGATGCACCCCGTCATACTGAAATACAAGTGTCAATATGATTTGGTGCGTATCGCTTCACCAAAGTCCTGAACTAAATATCGTCGAATACCGTACCTGCAACCCGGAACCGATTAATGCAACGCACGCTCCACTGTTCGCTGATTGTAATGTCGATGGGACTGGCGAAAACGAGTCGGCGCCGCGCCCGTAAAGTCGGCTTCGCAGCGGCGCAGTTCAAAATTTGACGTCATTTTGCACCACGTGATAGCATTCGGCGAATAGTGGTGCGAGCGGCGCCGGAAAAGTTATGCGCAACTCTAAGGAGCGGGACCACGCCAGGATGGGAGAGAACCAATCAAAGCGCGCGCCAGGGGAAAGGGGACGAGAGGGGTATAGGAGCCGGCACGTGTCCTTTCGCCCGATTTTCCTTCTGTCATGTTTCGCCCCATGGTTTCCGCTCGGCGCGAGCGCCCGACGTCGTGCAGATCCCGAGCTTCGAGAGCGAGAAGCGCGAGCAAAGCGCCAGCAGAGGCAAGCTAACCCCCCGGTTTGTTAGAAAATGAAACAATGCTTTTTTTTTTTTCAAGAGTTCGGCGGTATTCCGCTGAACTCTTGACTACATCGGCCTCCACCACAAGCATGGACAACCGGCTATCACTGGGATTCGACAGTTCTTGAGCGCGTCTACGCGACTGGCAGCCTTCAAGACGCTTCTACGTTTCAACCCAACCTGTAAGTTTAGAGAGCTCATCCCCAAATCATTGCGGCTACAGCCCCCTGTGAAACCGGTGTTCGGCCATCAAGTGACTTCGAGAGCGGAACGGCAGCTACTTCAAGCACGCATAGAAGACTGCTGGCGCATTGTGAAGAACCTCGAGAGTCGGGTTTTCTTCGCTACAAGGCAGCTGGTACTTATATTGCAGGAGCTCGTCACTGAAATACAGCTTGTTGCGAACCAGGAAACGTGACAAAGAATAAAAAAGCAGACGGCATCACAAGAGAGGAAGCGGAACGCCTTGATGGCAAAAATCCTGAAACGCGCAACTCCTAACTTTGAGGTTACGAGCATGTCTTCCTATAAGTTAACCACTGCGAAAAACAAAGTTCGAAGTCGTGGTCTTAACTTAAACCAGGGGAAATAACCGGACGCCTGGAAGGTCGTGTGTGCTGTCGAAGGCGCAATTTGCTTGCTTGAAAAAGATGTGCAAGACGATGTCCGCACGAGAGCAATAGGAATACTCTCGAGTATTCGCAAACCTGGCTCTCAGCAAGTTCTCTCGGAAGACGCTCGAAAAGCGGTTTGAGTCCTTGCACCAAAACAAGAATATCACCATTTTGCTTGCCGACAAAGGTAACATCACAGTGGTACCCAACCGCCCAGCGTACCAGTCGAAAATGGAGATAATACTTGGACACAGCACGACGTATGTCAAGATGGACAGGGATCCGACCCAAAAGGTTAAAGAAACTTGCAAAAGCTGCTATCTGGTATTATTGTGGGACGTGCTCCGTCAGAAAAGATGTTATACCAGGGGGCGGAAACTCCCTATACCTACCTTGGGACACTCGGTCCCAGGCCGATGCGCGGCAACAGCGCCGCTTCCACCACTGGCGGTTGCCAGATAACCAACTGGAAATAACTCACAAACAAAACAGTGCCTCCATGACGTCGCTAATGAGCTCATAGGGTAGAGGTAGAGGGCGCGCCTTCGGGAGGAGGAGGCTTGCCGCGAAGGCCTCCTTTCCCACTCCGCATGCAAGCTGGCTGTGTTCGTGTTCTCTTGCAGATACGCGGAGCAGTCCGTTAGAACCCGCTAAGTGTGCAGTGTTTACGAATCGCTTTTTTTCTGCCGCGTTTTACTTGGACGCTTCTACTCATCTCTTCAACGACTGGGGCAGCGCTCGTACACACCAGTGCCAAGCAATCAGAAAGCAAAATATTGATTAGCAAACCATCGTTAACTACCAATATTCACGGGTACTATATTAGATTTCATCACTTCGTGAAACTAGTCACTTTGAGATTCCTAACTTATTGTTAAATTTAGGGCTGCAGTTCAACTAGTCCACAGGTATAATGGGGGGTAGTATAAAGAAAGTAACTTCCTGGCGCCATCAATCCTTAATTCTGTTCGCGTGTTGTGAAGTGAATCAGCTAAAACTGGCCGATTTCTCAGTCAGCCACAACTCAACACGAGTAAAAGTTTAACGTTTTTGTTTTTATTCACACATTCCGTACTGGAAAATGACTGACCTCCACGCCGTGCGAAAGCGCCTGTCTGCAGAAGCAATTTTCATTCACAACTGAAATTTGTACACTGTGAGCTAACATAGATTCCAGAAGATCCAAACCAATGCGAAAATTAACCATCAAGGGCTTGCCACACTGAACTTGACTATCACGCATGTTATGACGGCGACACATTTTGTGGCTTACAGAATAAGTGTAGAGTACAATACTTGTATTTCGTTGATAGTATGAGAAGTAAGGACCTACAGAATTTAAACTGGCTACATGTATCTGCATGAACAGGAAGTAGTCTATAATTGTTCACATTATTTGAACTACATGCCGAATGAGAGAGCGTATTTGTATAGTGCTTACAAGCGCATATAATGTGCCTGTCGTCATACTTTGCGTCATATTCATATATACAGAAAAACTCGGCGAGTAGTTTTGACACAACAGAAACGCAAGGAACCGAGATTTCACAAAGAGAAACTTAATAGCACTCTTCATCGCAAGGAGTATTACCAGTTCGCACTTCATTAGCATTAAATACTGTATACTTGTATTACTGGTATTATTAAGTACATTTTGCCTACAAAACAAATAACGTTGCGTCTCGTCTATAATACGGGCGCTCAAAAACTTTCACACACCGAAGCTGTACCTAAAGCAAGGTAACGGAACATATGGTACCGTCTACGTTCCAAAATTCAGATAAAATAGAGAGCTTCAATCTTCGTCAGTACGATATCTTAGTAATGGTGCATCAAAACGCAACAAGAAATTATGTACGTGCATCCTTTTGCCGTCATTGCTCTTGAAATTTGATAAAATATTATGGCTCACTTTCTTTTTCTTTAACCTTGGTTGTATGTGTCGACAAAGTAAAGATTGCACAAAATGTATAGCGCAACAAACACGTGCTCAAGCCCTTCAGTACAAGTATTTCACCGACAGCATGCAGATGGGCTGTCATCATGATGAATGGGTCGAGCGACACTGCTCCTACGTCAGACCACTGAGGCTTGCATAGAACTGGTTTACTCACGCAAACTGAATACCTGCTCAGAAAATAATGTGAAATACTTGTGCTTACCAGCGGGCGTTAATAAACCTGAAAAACATCGCAGAACTGGAATTCCCGGTGTTAGAACACCAAAGCGTGGCGCAACACATGTGATGCCCCCATTTAGCCATCTTCGTCTAATGCTTGGTTGACCTGGTTCCCTGCGTCCTCCGTTCGTTGCACACCTGATCGAGCTTCTCTGCCTTATCTTGCCCATATTCATACTTGGGACGACAACCGAAGCAGATGAAGTGTGGTCCGAATTTTTACATCGCTGAGGAGTGGTAAGGGTGAGCTGAGGTAATTAACCTCGACGGACGCATGAAGACAGCCACTTCCCACGCATCGCGCGGTTTAAAAATCACCGAAATAAAAATTTAAAAATAAGTTAGGATGTCCGGCAACCCCTTGAAGCGCGCATGTTCCTTGAATCCGAAACTAGCATTCGCCTTCCGAGGTTGGGTACACTACCAACTGCTCTGCACCAATGGTTCTGCTCCAGCCATGTACGACTTGCTGAAGATCCACAAGATTGGGACGCTTCTCAGGACCATTGTCGATTTCACAACGCCACCGCTGTTCCGCCCCTTAAGGTATCTTCACGGCATCTTGACGCCCCTTCCAAGCAAGACGGAAACACCCATCTGGAACACAAGTGATTCATCGACGATATGAAAGGTATTACTAGTGATGAAGATGAAGTACTTGCGTCATTCAGCGTGTGCTGCCTTTTCACCAGCGTTCCGGTTGAACTTGTCGAAACCTCGAGACGCTTGCTTCACAATGACCCGACACAGCAGGACCGCACGTGGTTGGACGTCACTGAGCTGTGCGCCTTACTACAGCTTTGCTTGTCCAAAACGTACTTCTCATACAATGGTGCATTCTACAGGCAAGTTTTGCCTCCCTTTATTGGACACACAAGCATACTCCTAACGGCCTCACATTCAGCGCGTAGCGGAAGCCAACGCACTCGAGTAGATACCTCGGTTTCCAGTCAGTTCATCCGGCAGCCTAAAACACCTTCGTTCGTTAGTTTAATGGGCCATTCGCACCTGTTCTGATGTAAGCAGCCTGCAAGAGGAGCTTCGGATCATTGAAGAAGACCTAACGAGGAGCGGGTACCTCAAGCATTTTATTTGGAGGTCGACGAAGTTCCTGATGCGTAATCAGCAGACTGATATACAAGCCATGGACGCTTCAGCATCGAGGCAGAAACGCACTGCTGTCCCGTATATTCAAGGTGTTAGCGACACCCTAGTTCGTTTTAAGAAACGCGGTGCACAAATTACGCATGTGCCAGCAAGCAAGCTTAAAGGTGACTTGAATGTGAAGGATCCTCTCCGTCGCACACGTTTGCCCGGCGCGGCATACAACATTCAATGTGCCGATTGCGAATAGGTGTATATAGGCGAAAGCGAAAATTTCTGCAGGCGTCTCAAAGGGCACAAGAATGATGCCGCCAAAAGCCACAAAGTGGCAAATGTTCTCGCAGTGCATGCTGAGAAGACAGGTCACGAGATAAACTGGGACAATGCGCGTATCATGGCTACAGAGAAAAACTAAACAACGACGTGCAATCTCGAATCACTAATAATTCCAACGACAAATTACACAATGAATAGATCATCTCGCACCCTAAACCGCGTTTACTCCCGAAATTTGCGTCATGTGTCCAACGCTATTTAAGAGCCTTGTGCTTAGCCGACATTGCATTGTGAACAGAAGATCTGTACGGATCCCGAAACGTCATTTTACTTTTATTTGGACCTTCGTCAGTGACCTGCTTCCTTTTCTAAGAGTCCCTTTACCTGACCGCACGGTATTCTGTCGAACTCTCGACTACTTTAACCTCCAACTTCAAGAGTCGGCGCAGAGACGTCGACTCAGAGAGATTCCTCCCATGGAGGGCGGCCACAGCTGCAAGGTGTGTGATAGACTGTGGTTTGATCACAACTTCACTCAACTGAACAGTGTGCGCAATTCGGAACCGATGCTCGAATCTAGCAAAACGACAACGCGACAAAAGGCTTTCATGAAAATCGCGCTAAACACGAGTTCAAACTTTAGAAAACGACCACCAGCTTCGCTGTTTTGACTGCTTTCACTGTGTGGAACTGGCTTTATCTCTCTCTCTCTCTCTCTGTCCCCCCCCCCCCCCCATGGCGAGCAACGTCGCTGCTGCAGATGTGCGGAAGCGAGCGCCATCCTGATGGTGTTGCAGGGAACCGAGCGGGTCGCGCCAATCCTACTATGACAGACCTCAAACGGCAGCTAGAAAACGAATTTTGGTTTGAGTTTCCGCGTAACAGAATTACGTTTTCTCCTATATTCAAATTACAATCCGATCGAGGCTATCATGTCTGTAGGTTGTACTTCACGAATTTTCTGGCGCATTTTACTTAGCGAAATTCAATTAGTTCAGCAATGCCTCTGCGCCACGTGGAGTGCCTGCGTGGTTCGAGATGCGCAATGATTTTTCTCTAACGGACAACGTCACCGACGCCGACATCGGATTTTCTGTGGCGCGAGGCCCTTAACGCTGTCTGTTAAAACGTTTCAATGTTGCCGGAACAACGGGCACAGACATAAGTAGAAAAATCGTGAAAAGCTCGTTGAATACGTTCCTTATCTACGTAAATGACTTCTTGCCGCTCAATTTTCAAAATTTCATTTGCTTGGTTACGTTATTTCGCTATACCAAAGGCTCGTTTGGCAGGTATCTCACCGGCCAACATTGGTTCAGCCCTTGCGGTCAAAATTGGTCTCCGGTACTTATCCTCCTCAGTTGCGTCTATCTTTTGCTTCATAGCTAGAATATCGTCTTTACGATCGCATGCATTGTCCTCTCGTTCCAAAGTCAGCCTGGTCTTTGAAACCTTCGGTGCTTGCACCCCGTGCCAATTTTGTGTGTTTGTTCCTTTTGACAGCTCGCGTTCTGAGGCGCCACGTTAGACTGCAGTGGAATCTGGGATCGGTCCACTCCTCAGTGCTTTCCTTATAGCACGCTACGTAGAAATGGTTTGACGTCATACCAACTTCATGATCGCCAAGTTATTCATGTTTTAACATTTCTCAGCCGGAGTGCAAATGCCATCGTCGTTTTACCATCGTGGCAAAATCCTAGATACGTATGATTGCGTAACAAGTAGTCACTGATGACGTCACAATCCGTGTTTCCCTCGCTTCCGCTCATCCACCACGTGTGTAGGAACCAACAATTGCATGTCGTGGGCTCGCATCGAACGGCCGGCGTAGAAATCACTCAGTCAAGGTCGATCCACATAGGTCGCGAAGCTTCGGGCGAAAAGCGGTTCAGTACAAATTGTCACCGACATCACCAAGGGGGGTCATGGGATCAGCGATTGAAGCGCCACTATGTTTGGAGGGAACAAACACTGGGAAAGAAAAAAGCGTTTTAAGTTAAGTGAGGCACAGTTAGATTCATTCAACGAAAATAAAATTCATGGTCAATTTTATATATTCGTGACGAGTTAAGAAAATAAAAGCTTATTTAATTTATTATTAATAAAAATGCATTTCTTTTCGGCGCCCATCGTTACAGGGGGCGTTGACGCCACTATCACTCGCAATGCAGTGAACGTCTTGAAATGAGCAGAAAGGCGCGCTCGTAAAGTTCACCTGTTGAAATACGCCCCCCTCACACGTTGTGCTTTTTTGCTAGTCGAAGTTTGTCTGAATTTGGTGTCGCGGGTAGCTTCATCGCTTCTTAACCTATTCAGTCAAAAGTAGTGAGTTACGACCGCCAGATAATTGTGTGGTTGTTCTTGTGCGACTGCGCTGGCCGACGGGCTTGGCATCCGACGATAGGATCAGCACTCTACACCTAAAGCTTTCGTCGGCCTCCAAAGAAAGTATGTTCTGTGCAGGCGTCCGATTTCGGCAACCGTACGGCTGGCCTTTTCCTGCATCGCTTTCCGCGCTGAAAGCTCGAAACGCCCTTCAAGTCGAATGGCGGGGCATTTTAATATATAGCTCCAAAGGCAGGTCTACAAAAGAAATTTCGCGCTTTCGAAAACAAAATGACGTAACTTTTGCTTTTAACGGATATGGCGTCACATTATTTTTTCTTCCGCCGGAAGTGTTCCCACCACATACAGATGGCTCTAAGCCCCATGTACCGCCGATGAACCGCCGTTTTGAACGTATGGGCTCCTATGGAAGCTTCGCTACCAGGTATATTTACCTTGACTCAGTTTCAACGTGGTCGTCGTCGTGCTGCTGTCGTCCCAGACACGTGACCTGCACAGACAGCTACGCAATTTGCACGAACACAATGGTCAACCTAGTGTCACTTTGTGGCACCCTAAGCAACGAAGCATAGTCAGGTACCTGCAAAATTATTCACATGACATTGATTCCTGGGGTGCGCGGGATCTGTGCAATTTTTTTTTCTCTTTCTATAATCCCCTCTTTCTTTTTGGCCTGGAATGCGCTGCGTGTAGTAGTGTTAGCCGCTACCGTTAAGGGCCGTTTAAGGCGTAAATATAGTCCGACGTAACGCGCGCGCTCGCGCACGCTACGTTACGTTGGCGAAAACAACTCCTTCTATTGGCCTCGAGCTCCACCACTGGAAAAGCTGGCGCCACCGTCGGCGTGACGTGCTAGGAGGGATCACGTGGACATAGCGGCCGCGTCGGCTGCTTCGGGCGCGCCGAAGCGAGCTGAAAACTAGTTTAAATTCCCTCGTACGCTGCGGTCCTCATTTAGTGGAGAAATTTTCCCGCTTCGAGTGTCTCCTTTACAACGCTTGAAAGCACTACAATAGGTAGTGGCTGCCTTTGAAGGCGCGCAACATGGTAGGCTACTGCTCGGTGCCGCAGGGCCGGACACACGTAACGGAGGCCGGTGTCAGCCGCAGGACAAGAAGCTGCGTGAAGCTTGGCTCGCGAAACATAAAACCGGCAAACAGTCATCGGCTACAACTCGGGTATGCAGCAAGCACAGACGCGAGGAAGATTTCTGCAACGGCGCCCGGTCTGCGATGTTCTGAAAACGCGCACTGAGACGCTCGCCCGAGTCCGCTGCCCGACTAATGTCGTGACGGTTTGGTCTATGAACTTGTCGATGCTATAGATACTGGCAAGTTCACTGGAGTGGAAAGGCAGCGGTAAGAAGCACATTTAAAAAAAAGCATGGCATATGGTCATGTTTGTGTTATGAATAAATGCACTGGATTACAAAAAAGGAGCAGCGGGAAATTGCACGCTGAGAACACCGATAAACATACAGTGCGACGCAACTCGAGAAATAGTATTGAAAGGTCAAAGAATTTAGAAGAACAAAAAATATTAAATCGTCGCGACGGCACATCAGGCGTCGAAGCGTCTACAATGAAATTATTTTTGAACAGCTGTGATAGCGCCCACGCAACAATGGTTGCTTGTATACTGTAAAATGCTCATATTCTGCGGCCTAAAGCTCATGGCACGGTGCGAAAGCGCGCGCGCGGAGAAAGCGAAACAGTGCGCGGACAAGCATGCAGACGCGCAGTCGGTCGCTGCGAATCTGCGCGATCGCTGCATTGAGGCTTCGTTCTATTACACTCCATTTAGTTATACAAACACTATAAGAACATATTTCACATAGTTTGCTCTCAGCGTTTACCTACCTTTCACGCAAGAAGCCGGTTCGGGAGACTCCATCGCGGCGACCGCGCGCAGTGGCGTTCACTGTACGTATTCGGAAAAGAGATAGCGTCTGTAAACGATTGTGTGCTTTCAGTTTGCCCAAGGTTATTATTTAGACAGTAAGAAACTTATCTCGTTTCGAAAGTACTTATAGAAATGTCCGGGAGAGCTCGCGCGTGGTGTTTTCCGAGGCACTTCCGATAGATGGCGACTCCGTAACTCCTCGCCGCCAATAGTCCGACGCACTGCAGCGCCGACGTAAAGGGCCGTTTATAGTCCGACGTAACGCCCGCGCGCGCGCACGCTACGTCACGTCGGCGAAAACGACCCCTCCATAGTCGGGCGCACCGGCGTAGCCAACGTAACCGGCGGCTTCCAACGCGCCCCGACGTACCCGGCGCCGATATGGCTCCTGAGCCATTCGCGCGTCGGAGTCGGCGGAACTCTCGCACCACAATGCATTGCGCGCGAAGAAAAAGGCGCCGACACAACTCCGCAGACGGCTTTTGCGGACGGCGCGAGACTTTGCGAACGTTCTGCGCATGCTCCGAAGATAGCAGCCGACGGCGCGCACGTTGAAGTATAGAGGGGATGGCATCTCGGCTGGCGCAGCGCAACCGACGTAGTGTGACTGACCGCGAATGACGCTCGCCCGCGCGCCGATAACGTCGGACTATAAACGGGCCTTTACTGCTTGCCGCCAACTGCGCAGGCTGTTTGCTGCGCATCTGCAATTGGGGACAAGCGGTAGGGGAACGGTACAATGGTAACGCTGTGTTAAACGTGTCCCCTAAAGGGCCGTTTATAGTCCGACGTAACGCGCGCGCGCGCGCGCGCTCGCGCACGCTACGTTACGTTGGCGAAAAGCAGCGCCGACGTAACCGGCGGCTGCCAGCGCGCCCCGACGAGCTCGGCGCAAATTTGGCTCCTGCTCCATTCGCGCGCCGGCGCCGCCAACCGCGTCGACCCACAATGCATTGCGCGCGAAGAAAAAGGCACCAACACAACTCCGCTGACGGCTTTTGCGGACGGCGCACGACTTGGCGAACGCTCCGCGCATGCTCCGAAGATAGCAGCCGACGGCGCGCGCGTTGAAGTATAGAGCGGATGGCATCTCGGCTGGCGCAGCGCAACCGACGCAGCGTGACTGACCGCGAACGACGCTCGCCCGCGCGCCGATAACGTCGGACTATATAATAAGCGAGCCTTAACAATCACGTTTGTTTTGTCACGGACACTGTCGCATCACACAAGTGCATAAGGTAAAGGGTGCAGGGTATGCAAGCCGTAGTACAAAGAAGCGGTCAAGAAGGATTTCTTGAGGTACTGTGGTGCAAGGTATTCCAGGTGATCTTTCTGTCCCCGTTTTCTTTTAGAACGCAGCTCTTTGGCGTCCGTTCCTGGGTTTCGCGTCGTCGTCGGCGTTGTCGTCGGCCTCGTAACCAGCTCCGCCCCCCTTTCATCCCCCCAGCGCTAGCAGCGACCGACTGATACCGCTGGATGCCGCTGACGCCGCTAGAGAGTCAAGATAACGTGACTGCATAGAACACCGTCGCCGCCATGCAGAAAGAGGAGGAAAGGGTCCCCCCCCCCCCCCTGTTCTTGTGTGGCGGATAGGGTGCTCTTCAGTTGCCGACGCGCCGGTTATTTCACGTAGGCCCCGGCACGTCGACGAATACGTGACCACCTTCCCACGGCTAGACCTGGTTCTTAGCGCTGCGGAAGCGAGGGTATCATATTGTTTGTGTCGGCATCGGCGGCGTTGTCCCTGAAACCAACTCCGCAGCTGGGGTTGACTCACTATCGGCGTCAGCGGCATCAGTCAGTCGCTGCTATATCTTCCCTCCTCCCTTTATCGTGTTGTCCGCTTGCTGCGCGCGCTTCTGCCCCCATCGTTTGCCGCTGGGTGTACACGCCGCCCCCCTCCCCCCTCTTCCTGCGAGTCTCCGGTTGTCAAAGCGCCGGCTCGAACTTAATTCCTTTCTTCGCTCCTCCTCCAATGCAACCCCTGTGCGGTGGCAATCAGAGAGCCAGATCGGTGGGACGTCGTGCACTTCCTGCAACTCGCATTAACCGTCCATCGATCCACACCGATGTTAGTAGTGGGGGACTTTAATGTTGACATAAAGACAAACAGCAATTTCCTAACACTTATGCGGGAGAACATCCCGTTCCTCTCGCTCGTAACGCGTCCCACGGCTGTGACAACCTCGCGAGGCACTTGTATAGATCTCGTCTTTGAGAATCAAGCATTGGTGTACCAAGTCGAACATATATCAGTCTATTTCTCCG
Organism: Dermacentor andersoni; assembly: GCF_023375885.2. NCBI lineage: Eukaryota > Metazoa > Arthropoda > Arachnida > Ixodida > Ixodidae > Dermacentor > Dermacentor andersoni. Next base: position 12,779,980 of record NC_092824.1, on the reverse strand, counting down.
ACCACAAAGCTTCCTTCATGACTGTCAAGAACTGTTAGTGGAGTCTTTGTTAAAGGAATACGTGTGAAAAATAAACAAAAAAATTCTGTGATAGCGCATACATGTGTTGCTCGATTTCTTTGCCTCAATCTATCGAAAAGGTGAAACAGCTTATTTGCTGCGCTCAAATTTCGCATTAGGAAGTAACGTAATCGTCGGTAATTTTTTTCTTCTTCATTTCCTTTTTCTTTCTTTTTCACCGCTGCGCCTCAGTACATCGAACACGGAGCATGCAACAAATCGTCCAACTCAGTACTCAGTAACCGGCAAAGATGAGCACTGAAGGAACGGATAGAATGAGCTAGTGGTGTTTATTCTGCAAATAAAATGATTTGCAGTATAAGCTGCCAGCCACACCTGTAGATGCCAAGGTGGCTGGTATCCGCCAGGGAAGAAGAAAACAGAGTGTTAATCCAATACCAAACACAAGAACGACCTCAATGAAGCACAGTAATCAACTATTCCTAAACCACTTTTCACGAGAGAGTAATAATGGGAACAAAACGCGAAAAAAAATGAATCCGTGCACAACTTCATTGCATCGAGAACAGGAATAAATAAGGACTAACAATGCTGAGTGCAAATGTCAATAATGACATTCACAATTACGGCATAGCAAAGCAAGCACAAGGCCATCAGCACAAGAGATCTTCAAAAATGGACTCAAATTCACAAACCAAACAATTATTTTTTACTAAACTTTAAACAAAGAGTGATTCAACTGTCTTTATTTATTTATTTATTTATTTATTTATTTATTTATTTATTTATGTAGTTTCCAACGCTGAGGCACTTCTTTGTCTTTTTCCAAGGGCCATTTATCACCGGCTAACAAATTTTGCGAAGTTGTCACTCACCGCAAGACGCGTATTCCTGTATCAGATATTTCTGGAATGTTTTCACTGATTGTTTCTGTTGTCTATGTTGTTGCCTAACCTTGTGTAATCAGATTGCGTGTGTGATCCGAAAAGTACTAGTTGTGCATTCGAGAACGCACTCGAGCTCCAGCTATAACGCTGAACTCTTCGACAAGTCAGGTCGCCGCACTTGACTCGCAGATCAGATTTTGATGATCTGTGCTCGCCATTATCGTTCCGCTTGAGTGTAACTTCTTTTTGTTGGCACAACATTGCACAATAACGGTTTAGTTTCGTGGCTCTCGCTTGTACCGCGGTCTGATTCTTCACCGTTACTACAACGTGGCAATACAATACAGTACATGATAAAATGTTTACAATAAACAATGATAGCAAGATATGAGAACAAAATGAACCACGTTATGTTGACTACGGCAGGTACAAATTATTGCCTTCAAACTGAATTAAAGAGCGTGATCAACAATTTTTTAAATGAAGCACAGCTGGCAACGAACACTATTTCAGCGGCAAGGTTGTTTCAATCTGCAGAAGTTTGCAAAATGAATACGCGAAGAAAGGTTTCAGTATGAAAGAAAACAAATCCCACTTTGTACTGATGATGCAGACGAGAAGAGTGATAAGCAGGCACTGAGATAAGCTCGGTTCGTAAGTGTTGATGACGACATATTTTGCGAAGTGACAGTGGTGGTAAAAAGGTAGATTATACTGGCTGCACAGTGATAATTGACAGTATAAAGCGTCCTCCTACGAAAAAGTTAGTGGACCCAACAAGTGGGATGACGCTACTAAGTTGAGTACCGCGAACTTTTACTTGGCTGGCGTGGCGAAGCTGTGGTATACGAACCACGAATCGGAATTTGAAAACTGGTCTGCTTTCAAGGAGGCAATATCTGCCGTTTTCGGTCGCCCTGCCGTGCGGAAGTTACGCGCCGAGCAACGGCTGCGCACACGGGCACAGGAACCGAATGAAACATTTACCGCCTATATTGAGGACGTACTCGATCTCTGCAGGCGCGCCGATGCCTCAATGAGCGAAAGTGCCAAAATACAGCACATTATGAAGGGCGTCGACGACGATGTCTTTCAGATGCTTCTTGCGAAGTCTCCTGGCACTGTATCTGAAGTTGTAACTCTTTACCACAGCTATGACGAGTTGAGAAGGCAGCGGGCTCTCACCCGACGTTCATCTCAGACGTACAATCAACCGCTCGCGGCACTGGACATCATGCCTGACCAGTCATACCTTATCGCACAAATGAAAGAATTTGTGCGTGAGGAGGTGGCCCGTCAGTTGTCTCTCCTGCCGTTTGCTCAGCGTCAGGAGCTCCCACAACAGCAGCAACTGCAGCGACCAATCCCGTTGGCTCCCGTGCTTCGACACGTCATTCAAGAGCAGATTTCCGAGGCCATGCCGGTGCCCATTCAGCAGCAACCTGTCGCCGCGCCTCTTAGTTACGCTGAGGTAGTAAAGCGGCAGCAGCTTCAACAGCCCTCACCACCCCATGTTGTGTCGTATGCTGCAGCCCCGATTCAGCCGTCCGTGACATGGTCTGCTCCCATCCCTGCAAATCCCTGGCGAACGCGCGACAACCGGCCGATCTGTTTTGCATGCGGTGGCCCTGGTCATATCGCCCGATTCTGCCGCCGTCGCGCGCCAGGATACTCAGACGCCCGTTCACCGAACTACATAGATCGTCCCCGCTCTCGTTATGAAGGTCCGGGTCCCCAAACAAGCACGTCTTCACGTGACTATCCGCAACCCACGTCTCGTCGCTCACCTTCACCCCGTCGCCGCTCCTTGTCGCCCATGCGTCGTCGACCAGCCCCTGAAAGTGAGGGAAACTAGCCTCCGCAGTTCGTGAGGCAAGAACTGCGCTGTCGAAATGCTCAAGTCCTCGAACTTTGCCGTCGAATATTGTCGAAGTTTTCGTAGAAGGCATCCGTGCATATGCTCTTGTCGATACCGGTGCTGCCGTTTCTGTTATAGACGCCACACTTTGCCGCAAGCTTCGGCAGGTGACCACGCCTCTTGAGATGATGCCCTTACGTACAGCGAATGGAGACCCTGTTCGGCCTATAGCTGCCTGCACTGCTCGACTTATTATAGCTAAAGAGCACTACATTGTCGAGCTTATCGTCCTTTCCTCTTGCTCGCACGACATTATACTTGGCTGGGACTTTCTATCGTATAATCACGCCGTTATTGATTGTGCCAGATCTGAACTTGAGCTCTTCCCCTTGTGTGACCAGTCCTACTACCCCGCTCATCAAGCCGCACACAAAATAGTCGTCACAGAAGACACAGAAATTCCGCCGACAGCAGCTGTTTTGCTCCCCGTATTCTGCAACAGCATATGTGATGAAGCTGCATTCTTTGAACCATCACGCCTTCTTCTAAATCGGAAGCCACTTCTTTTGCCTTATTCGACCCTCTCTATTTCGAATGGAACAAGCGCTCTCTGCCTCACAAATCCTCTTCCATATCCCATCAGACTGCTTAAAGGTGAATCCCTTGGATGCGTGCAACCCATTGAATTTTTTCCGTGCAGCAAGATTCAGCTCGACGCGACCTCGACGTCATCAGTGCTCTTACCCCTTCTGATGTTCCAGCTGCTGACCTATTCGATTCGTCGATCGCAGACGGACTGTCCCCATTTGAACGCTCTGCTCTTCTCCAGCTGCTCTACCAGTTCCGCGACTCCTTCGATGTTGCCCAACGTGCCCTTGGCCGAACTTCTACCATTGTTCACAACATCGACACCGGCTCCAACTCGCCAGTGCGACAACGCCCTTACCGCGTCTCCACCGCGGAACGTCAAGTTATTACCGACCAGGTTGACGATATGCTTAAACGCGACGCTATTCGCCCTTCACAAAGCCCGTGGGCATCCCCTGTGGTTCTCGTTAAAAAAAAGGATGGATCGATTCGCTTCTGCGTGGATTACCGGCGCCTAAACAAGGTCACTCGAAAAGACGTGTACCCTTTACCCAGAATTGACGATGCCCTTGATTGCCTACAAGGTGCCGAGTTTTTTTCGTCGTTAGATTTGCGTTCCGGGTATTGGCAGGTGCCTTTAGCAGAGGCCGACCGTTCAAAGACAGCCTTCGTCACGCCTGACGGTCTATATGAATTCAATGTCATGCCCTTCGGCCTCTGCAATGCGCCTGCCACCTTCGAACGCATGATGGACTCGGTTCTGCGGGGTTTGAAGTGGCACATGTGTCTCTGCTATCTCGACGACATTGTTGTCTTTGCGCCAGATTTCGCAACCCATCTCGAACGCCTCAACCATATCCTGACGTGTCTGAAAACCGCTCAGCTGCAACTAAATCTCAAGAAGTGCCGTTTTGCTGCGCGAAAACTTACAATTCTTGGTCACGTTGTATCAAAGGATGGTGTGCTTCCGGACCCAGCTAAATTACGTGCCGTGACTGACTTCCCCAAACCGACGACTCTAAAGCAGTTACGAAGCTTCATAGGGTTATGTTCCTACTTTCGTCGGTTTGTGCGCAACTTCGCCTCTATAATTGCGCCTTTGACCCAACTACTAAGCAGCGCCTCCAATATCTCGTCATGGTCTTCTGAGTGTGACCAAGCCTTCTCCACCCTTCGCCGTCTCCTGACGTCACCACCTATACTGCGCCACTACGATCCTACGGCCGCAACTGAGGTGCACACAGACGCCAGCGGTGTCGGCCTCGGTGCTGTTCTCGCGCAACGAAAGCCTGGGTTCGCAGAGTATGTCGTCGCATACGCCAGCAGAGCGCTCACCAAGGCTGAATCAAACTATAGCGTCACCGAGAAAGAATGCTTGGCAATAGTCTGGGCGCTTGTCAAGTTCCGCCCTTACTTATATGGCCGCACGTTTGATGTAGTTACGGACCATCATGCATTATGTTGGTTGTCTTCGTTGAAGGATCCGTCAGGTCGCCTTGCCCGCTGGGCTCTTCGACTTCAAGAGTTTGACATCCGCGTTATATATCGTTCCGGACGCAAGCATGCCGATGCTGATGCACTGTCGCGGTCACCACTATCCACCGAAACTGCGTCCATATCCACTATAGACCATCCATTGTCAGCTCTTGACGTCGCCACCGTCTCCTCTGCACAGCGCCACGATCCCTGGATCGCTTCGCTTCTTGACGTTTTATCCGGGGCACCCACTCTTTCGACCACTCGAACACTGCGACGCCAAGCTTCGCACTTCAGCATCCGTGATGGCCTCTTGTACCGGCGCAACTACTCGCCAGATGGTAGGAAGTGGCTCCTAGTTATCCCTCGAACGCTTCGCTCTACAATCTGCGCTTCCTTTCACTCCGACCCGCAGTGTGCTCACGGTGGTGTCAAGACCTATGAACGCTTACGGAAAAGGTACTACTGGCGCGGAATGTTTTGCTTTGTTCGCAAGTACATTCGCGGCTGCCACGAGTGTCAGCGACGAAAAAAACCACCGCATCCTGCCGCAGGTTCATTGCAGCCCCTTCCATGCCCAGAACGCCCATTCGACCGCGTTGGAATTGACCTTTATGGACCTTTACCTTTGACCACGGCCGGAAATCGATGGGCTATCATTGCTGTCGACCACCTTACACGATACGCCGAAACCGCTGCTCTTCCCACGGCGACAGCACAGGACGTCGCCTCTTTCATCCTCAAGCGTTTTGTGCTTCGGCATGGTCCTCCTCGCGAACTCCTCAGTGACCGTGGCCGCGTATTTCTCTCCGATGCAATTCAAGCACTTCTCCACCAGTGCAACATTGTACATCGGACGTGTACTGCCTACCACCCTCAGACGAACGGTCTCACTGAGCGGTTTAATCGGACTCTGGGCGACATGCTTGCGACACATGTTGCATCTGATCAATCAAACTGGGACCTGGTTCTTCCATTTGCGACATACGCGTATAACACCGCTACGCAAGTCACAACCGGGTTTTCCCCCTTCTTCCTTTTGTACGGTCGCCAGCCGACGCACACTATCGACACGTTGCTGCCATACGCACCAGATACCTCAGAGTGCACGCCCGTGTCAGCAGCGGCCCGTTACGCTGAAGATTGCCGACAACTAGCCAAGCGCTTTACTACAGCCGACCAACAACGCCAGAAAAACGCCCGCGATGATGATCACTCTCCGGCCGCAACATTCGCTCCTGGAGCACTTGTGTGGCTGCTTGTGCCACCCTGCGCCCCTGGCTTGTCGTCCAAACTGCTCCCAAATTATCATGGTCCCTACCGCATCGTCGAGCGTACTTCCCCCGTAAACTATGTCATTGAGCCTCTTACGCTGCAAGGCGACCGTCGTCGACGTGGACGTGATGTTGTTCACGTAGACCGCCTCAAGCCGTACTTCGACCCTCTTGTACCCACCTGTTAGATCGCCAGGATGGCTCCACCTTTCTCGACGGGGGCAATTGTAATGAGGAAAGGAAGAGAATGACATACCGATCACCATCAAGAGCGGAGGGCACGAGACCGGCGCTCGAACACCACCATCTTGTTCTCCGTGCTCACTGTTCCGAGCTACCGCCCGTTTGTTGGACTCGCTCAATAAACTTCCTTACATATATAGTTGTATTATGTCACCCCCCATCTAGATAAACATAATCTATTAAATGCAAACCAACATGGATTTCGGCAGGGTTTTTCTTGTGCTACGCTGCTTGTAGAATTTGGCCCAAGCAATAGACAAAAGGCGGATAATTGATTGCATCTTTCTAGATCTTCGTAAAGCATTTGACGTTGTGGTTCATGACCTACTTATTAGCAAATTACACGCCTTCAAGCTGCACAAAAAGGTAATTGCATGGATTTCTGAATATCTTTCACATTGACAACAGCCTGTGGTTCTCAATGGCATCTCCTCTGATCTTGCTGCAGTGACCTCTGGAGTACCTCAAGGCTCTGTCTTGGGGCCCCTCTTATTTTTATTATATATGAATGATATCACTAGTGGTATTACGTCATCTTTGAGGATGTTTGCAGAAGACTACGTAGTATATAGGATAGTGATTGTGATTTTTATGCACTTCAGAGTGATTTAGATAAACTTTCAACTTGGTCTGAGAAATGGGAAATGTCACTTACCATTTCAAAATGTCTAAACATCACCTTTGCAAGGAAAAATTCATACAAGACGTACGAGCACAAATTAAATAGCGTTACTCTAAGCAGGATTACGGAATGTAAATACTTGGGAGCTTGGTTTACCTCGAATTTAAGGTGGAACAGGCATGTACAGGGCGTAAGAAGGAAGGCGGCACGAAAGTTGGGCTTGCTCCGTCGAAATTTTCGCCAATTGCCTAGTAAATTGAAGAAACGGCTGTATTTTACTCACGTATGTTCAGTACTTGAGTACGCCTGTATCTGCTGGGATCCTTATACGTGTCAGTTAGTCGATTTACTTGAAGAAATTCAGAATAGGGTGGTTCGATTCGTTCTTGGGAATTACGACAAAAACCTCAGTATTACCGAAGGCAAGCTCAGACTTCATTGGCAAGATCAAAACGACAGAAGGGCCTCAGACTCAAATTGTTTCACATTGTTTACTAGTCTAAAATAAGCATTCACAGGAACAAATATATTACATTAGCATCTTATATTTCACGTAGAAGACACCATGCCTTGAAACTCCATGAATTTCCTTTTAAAGGTGACACTTTGCGTTATGAATTTTTTATAGGACCACGAGGGAGTGGAATGCTCTGCCGTCAAATATTGTTGGTATACAATGCAATGAAAAGTTTTACCGCGCTTTGTGTGTTGAAATGAGTGTCAATTGATGTAGATATGTATGTACCCCCCTGCTGTAATGCCTTCCCAGGCAATGCAGGTACTCAGTAAATAAATAAAAATAAAATAAATACAATAACACTCACTTTTTGGCCCATGCATCAGTTTTCACTTATTGCGAATAAACTCCCATAGCCATTTAATGCAACATGTATATAGTGTGATACTACCTAATGAGACTTGGATAATAAAAATCTCACACTAAAGCTGCAGTCTTCAGCACATGGGTCACAGAGGAAGAATATGTCTATAATAGTTGCTAATACGACTTCAGACAGATGCGTGTGTTGGTCTGCAATAGTATGTGAAAGCAAGAACTTTTTAAACACCGCCTTGTGGCAAAGGTATGTCCCAAAAGTTGTAGGCAGTTACAGCAAGCAAAACGGGGAAAGTGTTTTCAGCGTGTTATTTGCTGCATACTGGTCAGAGGAGGGCATCAAAAAAGCAGGTCTCGCTGCCTCGTTTTCTCTGCTTCTTCCACAATGATGGCAAGTAAATAAAGGGATAAAAATCATTAAAGGTCATTGATCTTGCTTTTCTTGACAGGCGGCGACGTTAAAGACCTGGGCGTTATCGATGGCCTAGACCAGTGGGAGGCTCTCTCGCTAGGCAACCCATCGCCGCGCCAAGAGCTGCTCATCAACCACGACCCGACCAAAAGAGCCGGCACCGCACTGAGGGTGGGCAAGTACAAGCTGGTCGTCGGCACGCTCCACAATGGCACCTTGGACGCACACGTAAACACTCGCAGTGACCAGGACACACCCACCAACACGGACCTGGACGAGGTCATGGAGAACTCGGCAGTGGGCAGGACGCTCAGAAAGTACTACCGCGTGAGTCAACTGCCGATACAGCAAGGCTGGAGAAAAGAAGCAGTCATCGACTGTGGAAAAGATTCCACCACCAACTTCAAGTCATTCCGAGAGTCCTACCTTTTTGACATCGCCAACGACCCGTGCGAATTGAGGGACATCTCACAAGAAGAGCCTAAAGTGAGTTCAAAGGCACACTCAAAACGGCACGGAAGCACTTTCTGAACATGTTAAGGAACCATTGCCGATCTTTAGACACCGCATGCTACCGTGAGCGTGCGAGCCAAATAATATTCTGGTGCATGCAGCATGGAACTTTCAATGTAGCGTAATTCCTTTGATACGTAAGCGATGAGCAGGCTTGACGGTCCATTGTGCCAGCGTATGGGCGACCATTTGTGACCACGAATAACTCACGCGGACAAGGTCGCACACGCATGCGCACATTTTCAGATCATTACACAAGCGTGGAAGCAGTGGCTTTGTCTTGTGTCGCCATTGAAATATTGACACGTGTACTTATCTTTATCGGGCGACCACGTTTCGCCACCTAACAAATGTAATCGCACAGCGCGGGACGCGCCTGCATGTATCCGAAGTTTCTGAAAAGTTATCGATATTTCTACCCAGCTGTCTGTTGTCGCCGAACGTTGTATTATGTGATTTCATCGCGTGACGCGAATGGTGTAGAACTTTGTGGAAGGCACGCGGGTCCGAACGATTAGTCTGGAACATTCGACGACTGCTGTATAAAAGCCGACGCGCTTGACTCGCTGATCAATTTCCGACGATCGCCGACCGTGTTCGCCGCTATCGTTCTGCTATAAGTGTAGCCTGTTTTTGTGGGCACAGGTTCACCCAATAAAAGCTAGTTTTGTATTCCGCCGTATTGCTGCTTTCTTCACCGTCACTACCAAGTGACATCTGGTGGAGGTGCTTGTGCGTTCATGTACCGAACGCCCCCGCAAAGCCGCGATCCAAGCCCGAAGCCCGAGGACAGAACCAACATCGCCCAAGACCAGCGTGCTAACCGCAGACTGCAAGGACTGCCCCCAGAGCACGGACTTCTACCTGAGACGACAAAGAAGATCGTGGTCAAGACAACCCCAATGGCTGCCCGAGCGTCCCCCGTTATCCTACAACAACCTCGGGACCCACCAACCTTCCATGGAGCAGCGACTGAAGACCCGGAATCATGGCTGGAGACCTACGAACGAATCGCAACATTCAACAACTGGGACTCCGACGAGAAGCTGCGGCATGTCTACTTCGCCTTAGAACACACCGCCAGAACTTGGTTTGAGAACAGGGAATCGACCTTGACAACGTAGGACCTGTTCCGTAGCGGCTTCCTACGCACCTTTACAAGCGTCGTGCGCAAGGAAAGGGCTGAAGCTATGCTGGACGCCCGAGTGCAGCTGCCAAACGAGAACGTTGCCATCTTTACGGAAGAAATGAGCCGTTTGTTCCGCCACGTACGCCGACCCGAATATGGCCGAGGAGAAGAAAGTCCGCCTACTGATGCGTGGTGTAAAGGAGGAACTTTTCGCCGGGATGGTAAGAAGCCCACCGAAGACCGTCGAAGAGTTTCTTTGTGAGGCGACGAACATTGAGAAGACACTCGAGATCCGAAACCGGCAATTCGATCGCCGCACGAACTATACAAACTACGCCGGGGTTCAATCACTGGCTACCGACGATCTACGCGAGACTATTAGAGCGGTCGTACGGGAGGAGCTGCAGAAGTTCTACCCAAGGACGCAGTCCCAAGTGGATCCAATCGCTGAAATCGTCAAAGAGGTTCAGCGATCGCTTGGAGTCCCTGAGGTGGTACCACGATCACCGCAACCTCAGCCGGAAGCGATGACCTACGCCGCCGTCGCCCGCCGTCAAGGTCCCCCTCCGCGACAACGCCAGGGCCCTGTAACGCCGCAATTCCGTCGTCCGCCGCCGCCAGCACGCCCACCCGTCGCCCAGCGCACCTACGCGAGGAAGACGGACATTTGGCGAGCCCCCGATCACCGCCCGCTCTGCTATCACTGCGGAGAAGCCGGCCATGTGTATCGCCGATGCCCATACCGCCACTTGGGACTGAGAGGGTTCACCGTCAACGCAGCTTGTCCACAGCTTGGAGAGCGCCCACGTGACATCGCCGACTACCTCGCCGCTACTCAATGGAGCTCTCGACGACCGTTGCGTTCGCCATCACCAGGCCGCTACCTGTCACCGCAGCGCCCACCATACACTGGCCCAGCCCGGGGCCGGTCAGCGAGCCCATATCCGGAAAACTAAAAACAGCAACCGATGGAGGTGCGGTTGCTGTTCGTCGAACTGACGAAGATCCTCCGCCGCCGCCGAAGACGCCAAAGAAACCATCTCGACGACATAATAACGACACGCCGCCGTCCCGAGGAAGTCAGGAAGCCAAGACTACACCGACGAAAGACGACTTGACGACGCGACGTACCAGCTTCAGTTCAACACGACGCAGCCGTGATCCGACGCCAAGACCCAACTGCAACGCAAGACAAAGAACCACCGACCTCGACGTGCTTCTATATGGCCACGCAGCTACTAGTCACCGCCTTAGTCGACACAGGCGCCGATTACTCAGTCATGAGTGGACACATCGCCGTCCAGTTGAAGAAGGTTAAGACTGCATGGGAAGGCCCTCAAATTCGGACCGTTGGAGGACACCTGATTACGTCGACAGGAATGTGCACGGCAAGAATTACCATTCACGACCGGACTTACCCTGTCACCTTCGTTATCCTCCAAAAGTGTTCACGAGACGTCATTCTCGGCATGGACTTCCTCAACCAACACGGCGCAGTCACCCACCTGAAGTCGAAGTCAATAACGCTGTCGGAAGATCATGCGATACAGTCGGAGAGCCCTCGTAGTCACCACTCCTTGAGTGTGCTCGAACATCAAGGGAGCATCCCGCCTCGCTCCAGCATCGTTATTTCGGTCGGCACCGAAACACCCGCTGACGTAGAAGGCGTCATCGAAGGCGACCAACGTCTACTGCTAGACCGTGAAATTTGCGTCGCAAGAGGGATCGCTCAACTGCGCGGAGGAAACACGAAAGTGTTGCTGACAAACTTCAGCCAGGAGTTCAAGCACATCAACAAGGGCACGATGATCGCATACATCGAGGAAATTCTGGAGAACAGCAATGCGTTTGTCCTCTTGGATTCTGCCGCATCTACCCCGACGACCTTAGTTCCCGAGCCAGACTTCGACATAAATCCAAGTCTCCCCACGATTAAGCAACAACAGCTCAGAAGTCTACTTCGACGATACAAAGAGCGCTTTTCGACGTCATCAAGGATTCGACGAACCCCAGTCGCAAAGCATCGCATAATAACCGAAGAGGGCGCTCGGCCTCTCCGCCAGAGCCCATACCGAGTTTCGACGCGAGAACGTGAAGCTATAAGGCACCAAGTCGACGAAATGCTGCGCGACGACATCATCCAGCCGTCCAAAAGCCCGTGGGCATCTCCTGTAGTCTTGGTGAAAAAAAAGGACGGAACCCTGCGTTTCTGCATCGATTATCGTCGTCTGAACAAGATCACGAAGGACGTATACCCCCTCCCACGGATAGACGACGCACTGGATCGGCTCTGCAACGCTAAATACTTCTCGTCAATGGACCTCAAGTCTGGCTACTAGCAAATAGAAGTCGACGAAAGAGATCGCGAAAAGACGGCCTTCATCACCCCAGACGGCCTCTACGAGTTCAAGGTTATGCCATTCGGACTGTGCTCGGCGCCTGCAACGTTCCAGCGCGTGATGGACACGGTTTTAGCCGAATTGAAGTGGCAGACCTGTCTCGTTTACATGTATGACGTCGTCGTCTTCGCCGGAAATTTCGACGATCACCTGAGGCGGCTTGCGACAGTACTAGAGGCCATCAAGTCATCAGGGCTCACTCTGAAGCCGGAAAAGTGCCGATTCGCTTACGATGAGCTTTTGTTCCTAGGCCACGTCATCAGCAAATCAGGAGTACGCCCCGACCCACAGAAGACAGCTGCCATCGGAAAGTTCCCGCAGCCAACCGACAAGAAGCCAGTGCACAGATTCCTTGGCATGTGTGCCTACTAAAGGCACTTTGTCAAGGACTTTTCACGCATCGCGGAGCCGTTAACACATCTAACCAAATGTGATGTCGAGTTCAAGTGGGAAACGCCGCAGGCCAAGGCATTTCAAGAACTCAAACGACGCATGCAGTCGCCGCCGGTACTTGCACACTTCAACGAGGACGCCGATACCGAAATCCACACTGACGCCAGTATAGCCTAGGCCTCGGTGCCGTCCTAGTCCAGAGGAAAGAAGGACTTGAACGGGTGATATCGTATGCTAGCCGGTCGCTGTCAAAAGCGGAAAGCAATTATTCTACGACTGAAAAGGAATGCCTCGCCATCATTTGGGCTACAGCTAAATTCCGCCCTTACCTCTATGACAGGCCATTCAAAGTCGTCAGCGACCACCACGCGTTGTGTTGGCTAGCTAACTTAAAGGACCCTTCAGGACGGCTGGCGCGGTGGAGCCTCAGACTACAAGAATATGACGTCACGGTAATATACAAGTCCGGAAGAAAACACTCCGACGCCGATTGCTTATCACGCGCCCCCATCGATCCCCCGCCGCAAGACGACGAGGACGACGACGCCTTCCTTGGGATAATAAGCGCGGAAGACTTCACTAAACAGCAACGAGCAGACCCGGAGCTAAAAGGCCTCGTCGAGTATTTGGAAGGGAACACCGACGTTGTCCCTAAGGCATTTAAGCGCGGTTTGTCTTCGTTCACGCTACAAAACAACCTGCTCGTGAAGAACTTCTCACCAGTCCGCGCCAGCTACCTTCTTGTTGTACCGTCAGCGCTGCGTCCAGAAATACTGCACGCCCTACACGACGATCCAACCGCTGGGCACCTGGGGTTCTCCCGGACGCTGTCGAGAATACAGGAAAGGTATTACTGGCTGCGTCTGACCGCCGACGCCGCCCGTTACGTCAAGACATGCCGAGACTGTCAGCGACGCAAGACACCACCGACAAGGCCAGTAGGATTACTACAGCCGATCGAACCTCCTCGCCGACCATTCCAGCAGATTGGGATGGATTTGTTGGGGCAGTTTCCGATGTCAACATTCGGGAATAAGTGGATCGTCGTGGCGACGGACTATCTCACCCACTTTGCTGAAACTAAAGCTCTACCAAAAGACAGCGCAGCCGAAGTGGCGAAATTTTTCGTCGAGAACATCCTGCTGCGACATGGCGCTCCAGAAGTACTCATCACCGACAGAGGAACGGCTTTTACAGCAGAGCTCACCCAGGCCATTCTGCAGTACAGCCAGACAAGCCACAGGAGGACAACTGCCTAACATCCGCAGACGAATGGTCTCACGGAGCGCCTGAACAAGACCCTCGCCGACGTGCTAGCAATGTACGTCGACGTCGAGCACAAGACGTGGGACGCGGTCCTGCCGTATGTAACCTTCGCTTACAACACGGCGGTACATAAATTCAGGTGTGGTTAACTTTTAACAGGAAATCGTTTAATGGCAGTGACCTAATTGTTCCGGGAATTAAGTTCCAGAATTCGATAGTACGTGGGAAAAAGCTGTATTTAAGTTTATTAGAGCGAGCAAAGTAAGGCTTAATATTAAGGCTATGGTGACTCCTTGACCGAGGAATGTCTGAAGGAATATATATGGTATGCGAGATACGATACGAAAAATTGACGATGCGATGCAGAAACTTCAATGACTCAATGTGACGGCATATGGATAAAGGGGTTAGGTTCAAAGAAGCTAAGGCAAGAGAGGGTGAAAAATAGTGATCATAGCGACGATATATGAACCTAATAGATTTTCGTTGTATGTTCTCAGTGGAGTTAATGTCGCACTGCTTATGAGGGTTCCAGACAGGAGAAGCATAATTTAGGATTGGGCGAATTAAAATTTTATACATTAGTAACTTAGTTTCCTTTGGAGAATTGTTGAAATTGCGCCTCAAATACCCGAGCTTGCGGAGTGCTTTAGTGCAAATGAAATTATTGTGTTTTGACCAGGACAAGTTAGTGGTAAATATGACATCAAGGTACTTGTATTCTGAAACCCTGTGCAAGGAAAAGTCGTTGAAAGTGCAATTGGTCAATGAAGGAGAGGCACTATTAGAAAATGACATTATCGCAGTTTTAGTAAAATTTCATTTCATTTGCCAAGTGTTGCACCAGGTACAGAAGCTGACAAATGAGGAATTTAGTTCAAGATGATCTTCTGGTGTGTTATTCACACGATACAAAACACAGTCGTCCGCATAAAGGCGTGTGTGTGAAATGTCGTTTCGAGGTAAGTCATTAATGTATAGTAAAAATAGTAAAGGACCAAGAACCGACCCTTGGGATACGCCAGATGACACGTCAACAGAAGAAGAATTAGTTGAATTATAACATACGAATTGTGACCGATGAGAAAGGAAACTGGCAATCCAACTAACCAAGTGAGAATTTTTCAAGATCATGTTAAGATTTATTAAGAGATTAGAATGCAGTACAGTATCGAAAGCCTTGGAAAAATCTATAAATGGAGTGTCGACCTGGGTTCCGATATCAAGGGCGCCGAGGATGTCGTGTGAGAATGCAACTAGTTTAATCTAGTCGGTTATACCAACGTCGATACTATCGACACCATCGTCAAAGAGTGCGGGTGGTTTGAACAAGCCAAGAGCCGCCGCATTTCCCGTAGATCCACACAGGTGCCCAACACAGCCGCAACTTCATCGTGTGATGCCGTTCGGCCGTTCCCCACCTATGACGACGTCACGCACATTGTTCGTCGCGAGACTAAAGCTGCCTCTCCTGCACATTTTCAACCTTCCGTATTCACAACGCCCGTCAGTGACCCATCTCTGCCATTGGTGTCCTTCATCCAGGCTGTAGTCAGGCAGGAGTTTGCAAATCTCGGCCTTCCATCAGCATGCCCACCGACTCGTCCTGATCCTCGGCCTTACTCCACAGACACCGCTCGACTATCCTACACCTCTTCTTCTTCACCCTTCTGCAATCCTACAGAACAGAGAACACTCAACAATCAGCCCATCTGCTTCTTCTGTCATCAGGCTGGGCACATTGCTCCTTATTGCCGTCGCCGTTGGACCTACACTCCTCGCGAGACCTTCCCCACCTCCATGCGCCCTACTCCTTCGAGCCGTTCAGCTGCTGCTTCCCCTACTTATTACTATTCGTCGTCTTCACACGAGCCTCTTACCTCTGACGCCACTCCTGCTCTCGACTTCTCCCACTCCCTCAACGTCGCCAATCTCGCTCACCACACCCTTATCGCTTTTCTTCACCGACATTCCCTGGAAGCTCGCAGCCGGAAAATTAGATCATGCAGCTTATGGAGGTGAAGCTGCAATAACATCGTCCCCTGCAAATCCTCCACTGACGGTCCCCACTCACCATAGCCCCCTAGAAGTAAAAGTCGACAATGTTCCCGTAACCGCCCTCATCGATACTGGCGCACACGTATATATTATGAGCGCCCCGTCACGCTGCCAGCAGAAGATTATGACACGACACAGACAATCCGTGTTGCCGATGGTGGTGCTGTTGAAGTGATAGGGATGAGCACTGCTCATGTCAGCATTGCCGGTCGTCACACTGTTGTTCTTTTTGCCGTCCTTGCTCGCTGCCCACATGCACCTTATACTTGGCCCTGACTTTCTTTCGGCACACTCGGTCTTATTTGATTGTTCTTTCGATACACTCTGCCTCGATATTTCTCTGCTATCAGATGCCTGTGACACGCCCATCAGCCGCTTAATTAAGCCCCACTGCTTTTGTTCGCCTGCCGCCTCGAGCCGTCACATATACGTCTGTTTGTCATCGACTCCTCCCGTTCCTGACGGCGGCTATATCATCACCCCTATTGCTCACTTACGACTGACGCGTAATGTTACTGTACCTGATACCATCGGCACAATAGCAGACAACTGTGTGTTCCTCCCGCTCCTAAATTTAGGTCTGACCCCTCAAGTGTCGCCCGACAAGATGTCGCTTGCTCAACTCACTGCTATAACAGACAATGGCGTGAAGGTTGTCGCCATAACTTCTCCTGATGAATGTGAGGTTTCCCAGTCACCAGGTTCTGACGACACCATTCTTTGAAAAATGAATGGATCACAGCTTTCGCCTGACCATCACGCTCTCTCTTGGCTTTCTTCACTGAAGGACCCTACTGGACGACTCGGTCGTTCGGCGCTGCGCCTTCAGGAGCATTCTTATTCAGTTGCCCACAAGTCTGGCCGCCTCCATCTGGACGCGGACTACTTGTCCCGCTACCCTGTTGACCCACCCGATGTATCGTACATCAAGCTTAGCCCCTGCATCTTGTCTATGTCCAAGTTTCTCCAAATTGGTGATGAACGTCATGATGCTTCCTTGCGATCGCTCATTCACCATCTCAAATCTACACTTAACGACGCGTCACTGTGCGTGTTCGTCCTCTTGAATGGCGCACTTTACCATTGTAACGTCCATCCAGATGGCCCTGAGGTGCTTCTCGTTGTACCTAAACATCTGGGTTCCATGGTCCTACGTGAGCTTCACAACGAACCAACTGCTGGTCACCTTGGCATATCGCGCACGTACGATGTGCCCGGCACCGCTTCTTTTGGCGCGGTCTCGCCCGTTCTATCTGATGTTACGTGGCCTCTTGCGATAAATGCCGTCGGAAACGACCTGCCGAACTCCCTGCTGGACTGCTTCAACCGCTCTGCATCCCGACCGAACCATTCTTCCGTGTTGGTTAAGACATTATCAGTTCTTTTCCGGAGTCAAAATAACAAGTGGCAACAAGTGAGTCGCCGTTGCTATAGATTATGCGACCAGGTATGCAATCACTCGAGTACTCACCACCAGAACTGCTACTGACATTGCACATTTTTTTTTATATACATACGATGTTATTCTACACCATGGCGCCCCACGTCAATTGTTGACATATTGAGGCCGCGCATTTTTGTCCCGTGTAATCAACGATCTTTTACGCCCCTCGTCAACGCAGCACAAGTTCACCACTTCCTACCATCCCCAAACAAATGGCTTCACTGAGCGCCTAAATCACACCCTCACGGACATGCTCTCAATGTATGTTTTATCTGACCACCGTGAGTGAGACCTCGTCTCACCCAGCCTGGGACGATGCTTTCAGTGGAAGGCACCGCATCTGCAGCTGCAATGCCGACTACGCATACCCAGTACGTTGCTCTACCTCAACCGCAAGACCCCGGCAAGTTCACCGGCCTCGGTGTGTTGACGTAGAAGAATGGTTGAAGATGTATGAGCGCGTCAGCAAGCTGAGCAGGTGGGATCCGACCATAATGCTGGCCAATGTCGTGTTCTACCTCGACGGAACACCGCGAACGTAGTTTTACACACACGAGGAAGAGCTGACCAGCTGGGACTTGTTCAAAGAAAAGCTGTCCGACGTTTTTGGTAATCCGACCGGTCGACAACTAGCCGCCAAGCAACAACTTGCCACAAGTGCCCAAACTGCTACCGAGTCTTATGTCTGCTACATTCAGGACGTCCTAGCCCTCTGTCATACTATCGACACGCGTCCATACCAGAGGCAGAGGACACATTATCAAAGGCATCGCGGATGACGCATTCAACCTCCTGGTCTATAAAAACTTATTGACTGTCGACGCAATCATGAAGAAATGCCGCCGTTTCGAGCAGGCGAAGAGTAGCTGTATATACAATCAGTTTACACGGCTTCCAAATACTGCAGCGACCCCTTCCTGTACCGACCCCACCGACCAATCTAGCTCGCCACCTCAAAGCGAAAACGTGACCCGAATTGTACCCCGCGAAGTTGAAGCAGCGTTTCCTGCCTCGCCTCAACAGACATCTTGGAACAACACTGCTGAGACGATATCGCCGATCCAGTCCGTGGTTTACCAGGAAATAGCTATGGATCTTCCCAGTACCTGCTGCTTGAGACGCCCTGACACCCGCCCTGCTCCTATGACTCTGTCCTATCGCAGTCCACTTCACAGTGTCGGTTATCCCTTCACTACCCGGAATCCATCAGACTGGCGTACACCTGACGACAGGCCGATCTGTTTCTGCTGCGGCCGAATCAATCACGTTTCCTATCACTGCCTGAGCCGTTGGCCGTCCCCTCCTCGAAACACCTTCCGGAATTCAAGTTCGCCCCGAAGTTCCTCACCCCGTCGCTTCTACGACGCTTCCGACGCCACTACCTCGACTCACCGCTATGCTCGCTCGCCCTCACCTCAACGTCGCCAGCCACGTCCGCCCCAGCTTCACCGCTCGCCCCCGCCGACTTACCTAGGACCGTCCCAGCAGGCAAGCAATGTGGCACCTCGAGGTGGTGCTGCAATGCCGGATTTGCCGCGAAATCCTCCTCTGATGCTGTTTACAAGACATAACCTTCTTGACGTCCAAGTTGATGGCACACATGTCACAGCACTCATAGATACAAGAGCACACACATCGATTATGACCAGTCGCCTACGCCGCTATTTAAAGAAAATTGTCACGCCTGCCTTTACTCGCTTCGTACGAATCGCCGACGGTAGCACGGTGACCGTGGTCGGAATGTGTACTGCACGTGTGAGCATTTCCGGCCGCCATACTGTCGTCCTTTTCACTGTCCTTGACCAAACGTCCATGACCTCATACTAGGCCTAGACTTCTTCTCTTCCCATTCAGCACTCATCGACTGTTCCTCCGACATTACACGAAATTCGCCTAAGACGGACTGATTTTGTTCACGTTCCACCACAAGTGTTGACATACATCGAAATGTCGCCTTCTACGCCAGTGCCCGGTGGTGATTACATCTCCGCTCCCACAACTGCCATCGTTCTCACCCACAACATTACTGTCCCGCATACAATCCTGAGGGTTACAGACAATCGCAAGTATCTCCCTGTGGTGAATTTCGGGCTCGCTAAGCAAATTCTGCCTAAAGATATCACCCTGGCTACAATCACTGCTTTAGAAGTTAGTTGCGTTGAGACTTTTGCCATCGACGCCTCATGTGAGCCTTTCCGGTCTGGCAAATGTACTGACAACAACATTAGGAAAATGATTGCCCCAAATCTCCCTCCTACGGAGACTGAACAGCTCTGCAGTCTATTGCTTTCCTACAAGGATATATTCGACTTGAACAACCGACCCTTAGGCCAGACGTCGCTTGTCAAACATCGTATCCATAAAGGCGATAATCCACCCATCCATCGGCAGCCCTACCGAGTCTCAGCTTCGGAGCGTCACGTCATAAAAACGGAAGTAGACAAGATGCTAGCGAAAGACATCATTGAGCCATCAAGTCCCTGGGCATCCCCTGTCGTGCTGGTCAAAAAGAAGGACGGCTCAGCGATTCTGCGTCAATTACCGCCACCTCAACCGCATCACGAAGACGGACGTCTACCCACTACCTCGTACTGATGACACCCTTGATTGCCTATACGGGGCACAGTATTTTTCGTCTATCGAACTGCGGTCCGGATGTCGGCAAATCGCTGTCGATGATCTCGATCGTGAAAAGACCGCCTTTATAATGCCTGATGGTCTTTACCACTTGAAAGTTATGCCTTTTGGGCTATGCAACGCTCCGGCTACCTTTGTGCGTATGATGGACTCATTACTCCAAGGATTCAAGTGGTCGACTTGTCTGTGCTACCTAGATGATGTTATTGTGTTCTCGCCCTCATTCAGCACACACATTGAGCGCCTTTCAGCTGTACTTGCCGTTTTTCGCAAGGCCGGTCTACAGCTCAACTCCAAGAAATGTAACTTCGGCCACCGTGAGATTACTGTTCTTGGACATGTCGTCAATGCGACTGGCATCCGACCGGACCCAGAGAAAAATCCCGCTGTGAAAGAGTTCCCTGTTCCACGGTCCGCAACAGATGTCCGAAGTTTCGTGGGCCTTTGCTCTTACTTCCGCTGCTTTGTTAAAGTTTTTGCCACGATAGCACGCCCTCTCACAGATCTCCTGAAGAAAAGTGTGCCATTTTCATGGGGAACTTCTTAGGCCACTGCCTTTTCTCGCCTTACCACCAGTTTTAGGACGATTCGCTACTTCAGCCCCTACAGAGGTGCGCACTGATGCCAGTGACCATGGAATCGGTGCCGTCTTGGCACAAGTTGAACACGGCCATGAACGCGTCATCGCGTACACTAGCCGTCTTTTGTCACCGGCAGAGCGGAACTATATTACTGAGCGCGAATGCTTGGCCGTTGTATGGGCAGTGGCGAAATTCCACCCCTATTTATACGGCAGGCCCTTTTCTATTGCAACGGACCACCATGACCTCTGTTGGCTTTTGTCCTTAAAAGATCCCGCAGGGAGGCTTGGACGATGGGCTCTGCGGGCTGCAGGAGTATTCCTATTCGGTGGTATATAGGTTTGGTCGCCTACATAAGGACGCTGACTGCTTGTCTCGCTACCTTGTACACACGCCCGCCAACACCGACATGGACGCTTCCGCAAGTATTCTTTCCGTTTCCCAGCTTTTGGACAAGGGCAACCAGCAACGCCATGATGCTACTTTGAGGACCCTCATTGACCGAATGGAATCTGTTCCTACTGATCCATCATTACGGTGCTTTGTCCTCAACGACGGGATATTGTACCGATGCAATTTTCATCCTGACAGTCCTCCCCTTCTCCCTGACGTTCCACAACACCTCCGCTCCACCGTGCTTCAGGAGCTTCATGACACCCCAACTGCCGGACACCTTGGGTTTGCTCGCACTTACGACCGCGTGCGTCGCCGCTTCTACTGGCCCTGCTACGCTCGCTATGTACGGCATTATGTATCTGCTTGCAAGCCCTGTCAACATTACAAAAAGCCAGCAACGCTTCCTGCCGGGTACTTACAGCCGATCGACATTCCACCTGAGCCTTTCTTTCGCGTGGGTTTGGATCCCCTTGGCCCTTTCCCCGAGTCCAGCTCTGGCAACAGGTGGATCGCTGTCGCTACTGATTAAGCGACGCGCTATGCCATCACTCGAGCACTTCCCACGAGCTGCGCAACTGACGTCGCAGATTTCCCCCTCCGCGATATCATTTTAGTACATGGTGCCCCACGACAGCTCCTTACTGACCGCGGCCGCACTTTCCTCTCCCAAGTCATCGCTGATATACTACGCTCAAGTTCTAACAAGCACAAACTGGCTACCTCCAATCATCCCCAGACCAACGGCCTTACTGAGCGACTTAATTGGACCATTACAGACATGCTCTCGAAATACGTTTCACCCGACCACAAGGACTGGGATGTGGCTCTCCCTTATGTCACGTTCGCCTGTCATTCATCACACCACGATACTGCTGGGTATTGCCCCTTTTACTTACTCTTCGGTCGTGAAGCTGTCTTACCATTGGACACTTCACTCCCCTCGATAGAGGATTTGAGGACCGTGTATGCCCGCGACGCCATCGCCCACGCTGACCATGTGCGCCAGCGTGCCCGTACTCGTCTGTTGGCATCACAGGAATCTCAATGGCACGCTTACAATTGCCGCCATCGTGACACATATTTTTCACCAGGCTCTCTCATGCTACTTTGGTACCCGTGCCGCTGAGTGGGGCTCTCCGAGAAACTTCTTCCATGCTATAAAGGCCCTTACCGTGTTCTATGTCAAGTGACCAATGTCACTTACGAGATAATCCCCGTGACCTCCGACATGCCACCCGGTTCCGCATCAACTGACGTCGTACACGTCTCTCGGATTAAACCTTACTATGCCCGTACCGACA
The DNA here is from genome assembly GCF_023375885.2 of Dermacentor andersoni. Taxonomy (NCBI): domain Eukaryota; kingdom Metazoa; phylum Arthropoda; class Arachnida; order Ixodida; family Ixodidae; genus Dermacentor; species Dermacentor andersoni. The sequence continues at coordinate 12,757,647 of NC_092824.1, read as the reverse complement.
GCCCCGTCTGAAGCACCGGGACGGTGCTTTTTCTGCCGGGGGTCGTGTTACGGTGGAAAAAGAGGATAAGGTCGTCGACGGTGAAGAGGACGAAGTGGCAAGAGCCTCTTGGGATTCTCGGCAGCTGTATATATACGCTTTGTAAATACAACGTGTAAATAGTTTTACACTCGTGAAAATATTTTACAAAATACAGCCTCTGCGTTGGAGGCTTCAGGGAGTGGAACGAATGGAATATAATTCTTAAGAAGCAGGGCCATGCCACCACCACGAGACAGCCTATCTTTACGAATAACAGAGTAACCTGGTGGAGATATCTTGTGATTGAAGATATCTGGGGATAGCCAGGTTTCAGCGATGGCCACTATATCCGAATTGTGTTCTAGTAACAGTCCTTCCAGGAGTTCTACTTTGTTTGCTATGCTTCTCGCATTTATATTAAACACTGTTAGGGTCTCAAGTTTCTTTGTTAGGGTCTTACATTTGTTTGGCTTCAAGTTGATGGACGATTTCTTTCTATGTTCTTTTTGTAGTGGCACCCTTTCATTTTTTTCGTGATCCCAAACAAATACGCGATCATTAATGTAGAGCTTATCATATGATAAAGAGACCTTTCCGTGTTTTTCCCGATTGGGTTTTTCACTATCCCAGAGTTTCTTTTTAGTCTCCCGCATTTTGCGGCTGAAATCCTCTCCGATAGACAAGTTGGAGCCTTTGAGCTTGTAGCCTTTTCGCAATATTTGAGTCTTATGTATAGTGTCGAGAAGCCTGAATATGATTGGTCTCATTTTATTTCTTGAATATTTACCTAAACGGTGGGTGTGCTCAATACCAATGGGTTCCCGACCAAGAGTGTTCTTAATTATGTTGTCGTTCACAGCCGCTTCTAGGCTTTCACTGCTTTCTCCCTCTGTTTCAGGGAGGCCATATACAAATAGCTTTGTGCGTCTGCTCCGATTTTGGAAGTCTCCGGCTCTCTCTTCAAGCCTTTGCAGGCGCACCTTATTCATATCTGTTATCTCACATTCAAAGAATGACACCTTTGCCTCGATTGCTGTTAACACGTCTAACTTTTCATCCATCTGAACGTCATGAAGGAGAACGTGTAGTTAAAGACTAATTGCGGGTGGGTATTTAAGAAATTTTGACTTTGCCAATTTAATCACTGCAATCCGTGATAATTTCTTGTTTTTGGCTTGGTAAATATCAAACACCTGAAATCGTATTTCGTGGAAGCGTTAGTGTATGTGGATATAAATAATTGATAATCAACTGTGTCTTGAGTAAAAATAAGTTCAGAAAGATGATGACTGTACATAGCAGGAATACTAAGTACGGTCCACGATGAGATAGGAGGGAACGTGTTCATGATAGGGCAAGTTGTGAATAAAACGGACAGCTATCTTGCGTGAGGTAGATATTATTTAAATTGTTTTGAGACTGTTACGTTTCGCCTACGGCGCGCGGTATAGCCGGCGCGGATGCAACGGACGCCGGGGCTTCGTTCAAAGCGGCGGACATTTTGGCCCGTTCGGAGCTCCCGCAAAGCCACCCCGCCAAGCGCGTCCAGGCGTGTTTCAGTGCCACGTGTCTTCGTGTGTGCGTGTGTGCCCACGCTTGTCAAAGCGCGGCAGCCGGGGAGAGGAGCTCCCCAAGTGTGAAGCGAGGAGGTCTGACAGGCGCCAGCTCGGCGATGCGTCACTACACTCGTCTCAACATGTCTCTCAGCTCGTCCGTGCTCCGCCGTCACGTGGTCTCATCCCGTGACCTTCCTTCTTGCCCGCGACGCCGAGAGTATAAGAGCAGCTGCCCCCGGACGCCGAGAGAGGCTCCGATTTCTTCTGTCGAGTTACGTGCTCTCCCGTCTCTCACTTCGGTCGACCTGACCGCCCGCTCTTTTGCGATGTTAGAATAAACCAGTTGTTCTGTTACCAGTCGACTCATGCTTTGCCGAGACCTTCGGATGCTTCCAGTGCCCCAGGCCGCCAGGCCAACGCTACCCTTGGGGCTTGCGACCCATTTGCAACAACGGGCGTCAGCGCTGAGTTTGCAACAACTCGTGCCAGCGGTGCGATACCAAACAGCTGGTTGCCAGCGGTGAGATCGCGACAACGGAGGCCAGCAGCGAAGATATGCGGTTGACTGTATGCTGAGCAGCACAACGACCATCCGGGAGCAGTGCAACGAGCCCTGTGTGATGACTGGTTGCCTGCAGCGGAACGACTGCGTTGAATTCTTGGCTGCGAGGTTTGGTGAGTGCGGGACTTTCTTCTTCTGAGTTTTGCCAGGCTTTTGTTAGTGTCAGAAACAGAGCTGGTAATTGTGGTTGTCGTTGCTGCCGGGTTAGTTTGCGGCAAGACAATAGTAGGCAGTAGAGAAAGCAGCATTCAGAGCAGCCATGGATTTGAAGTCGTTGCGCAAACCGAAATTGCTGGAGCTTGCAAGAGAGTTGGGTCTGGATGTCTCAGACAAACTCAGAAAACCAGAACTGCTAAGGGCTATTCTTGAGTTAGAAACTGAGGATGACGAGCTGTCGGAATGCCTTGAGACCATTGAGGAGAGGGAGACTGCAAAAAGACAGGAGCGCGAACGTACAGAACAGAAAGAGAAACAGGAGCGCGAACGAAAAGAACAAAAAGAGAAAGAAAAAGAAGAGCGCGACCGTCAACACGCTTTGGAAATGAAGCGTCTCGAGGTAGAGATGGAACGCGCTCGTAATGGAAGTCAGGCACACGGTGCAGGAGAACGAGTATCGTTCAAAATGACTGACCTGATGCGGCCGTTTAAGCTTGGAGAGGACATTGGTTTGTTCCTGGTTAACTTTGAGCGAACGTGCGAGAAGCAGGGGTTCTCTCGGGAAACGTGGCCACAGCGCTTGCTCACTTTGTTACCCGGCGAGGCGGCCGACGTAGTCGCTCGCTTGGAGAGAGAGGAGGCAGAGGATTTCGACAAAGTGAAATCGAGTCTGCTAAAAAAGTACAGACTGTCAGCGGAGGCGTTCCGTCGGAAGTTTCGGGAAAATGAGAAAGGCAGAAGTGAGTCATATACAGAGTTTGCCTACAGGCTAATGTCAAACATGCAGGAGTGGCTCAAAGAAGAGAAAGCGTTTGGTGACCACGAGAAAGTTCTGCAGTGTTTCGGGCTGGAACAGTTTTATAGTCGGTTACCTGAGAACGTGCGGTACTGGGTCTTGGATAGGCCAGACGTTAGTACGGTGGCTAGAGCCGCTGAGCTAGCCGAGGAGTTTGTGACGCGTCGGGCTCGCGGAGCTAAGGACGGTCAAAAGGGTGAATTTGGCTCCAAGTTTGAGAGGCCGAAGTTCACACCCATGAGAGCAAAGGGGGACACACGTAGTTCGGATGCGAGTGAAAGCAGTCCGACCGAACGTGAGGAGACGGCGGCAGCCGAAGCCGAACGCAGAAAACGGTTCGAGACGAGGCAAGCGCGCGTTTGTTATACGTGCCAGAAGCCGGGTCACTTTTCGGCGCAGTGTCCAGAAACAAAAACAAAAGTCGTGTTTTTGTCCTTATGCAGCACTGACGAGAACATGAAGCTTCTCGAGCCTTACATGCGAGACCTCCTCGTGAACGGGAAAGAGTGCCGAGTGCTTCGCGATTCCGCAGCTACGATGGATGTAGTTCACCCCTCCTACGTAGAACCCGATATGTTCACGGGCGAGTGCGCATGGATCAAGCAAGCCGTGGAAGCTCACAGCGTGTGTCTGCCCGTAGCAAAAGTGCTTATTGAAGGACCTTTCGGAGCGCTTGAGACGGAGGCCGCAGTGTCATCTATGCTGCCCCCCCAGTACCCGTACCTATTTTCGAACAGGTCCGATTACCTCCTGCGCGAGAAGGGGCTTTTTTTTGGTGAGGCTAGCGTTCAGGCCTTAACCAGATCGAAGGTTCGGGAGCTCGCTGCAAAGGCAGTAGTTGCGGGGCCGACGTTGTCGAACAATGAGAAAGAGTCAGAAGCGCAGCAAGCTGGTATTCAGAGCACGCCCGAACTGAATAAAATTGAGCCTGTAGCGTTAAAGGCACCAGATACTGGAGAGGAAATTCCCGATGCGGGAAAGTTAGAAGAGCTATCTGCAGATTTGCTCATCGCGCCTACGTCAGACAGACTTAATAGGTTGCTAAAAGTCAGCCGGGCGGCTTTGATAGCCGAGCAAAAGAAGGATGGCAGCCTAGAAAACATACGCTGCATTGTCAAGGAAGGTATCGCCAAGAAAAATGCTCGCTTTGTGGAAAGAGGTGGGGTCCTGTACCGGAAGTATCTAGACCGCAGGGGAGTGGAGTTCGATCAGCTGATCGTGCCTCAGTGCTACCGTCAGGATCTGTTGCGCTTGTCGCATGGGGGTTCGTGGTCCGGACACCTAGGAGTTAAGAAAACTAAGGACCGTCTCTTGCAAGAGTACTATTGGCCAGGGTGTTTTCGGGACGCAGACCACTTTGTGAAGACATGCGACACCTGTCAGCGGGTGGGCAAACCAGGGGACAAATCGAGGGCGCCGTTGAAGTTGGTACCTATCATTACGGAGCCTTTTAGACGGCTCGTTATTGATACAGTGGGACCTCTGCCGGTAACAGCCACGGGGTACAGACACATTTTGACTGTGATCTGCCCAGCGACAAAGTTCCCTGAAGCAGTGCCGCTTAAAGAACTCGGCTCAGTTGAGATAGTCAATGCACTACTGTCCATATTTGCGCGAGTTGGTTTTCCTGCGGAAATCCAATCAGATCAGGGCACAGTGTTTACTAGCGCTTTGACGACAGCCTTTCTCGAAAGGTGCGGGGTAAAGCTGTTACACAGCTCAGTGCACCACCCCCAGTCGAATTCCGTTGAGAAGCTCCACTCCGTCATGAAGCGCGTGTTGAGAGCATTGTGTTTTGAACATCAAACTGACTGGGAGCTGTATCTGCCTGGGGTGATGTTTGCATTACGGACCGCGCCGCATGCGGCTACGGGGTTTTCGCCAGCTGAGCTGGTGTACGGTCGCTCGCTGCGATCTCCGCTTCGCATACTTCGAGAATCGTGGGAAGGCAGGGGCGACGACCCAGTCGTGGTGGAGTACGTGCTTAAGCTCCTCGAACGCTTAAAGGGACACTAAAGGTTACTATTAAGTCAACGTGGACTGTTGAAATACCATCACAGAAACCTCGAAACGCTTGTTTCGTGCCAAGGAGAGACTTATTTTAAGAGAAAATGCGTTCTGAAGCGTCCGCGTACCTCTAGCACAGTTCAAATCGCCCGCCCTCCGATCGAGGAGTACTGACATCATGGTCTCATAGTGACGTTGCGCCATCGGTGAGTAGAACGGCGTCCGCAGACGGCGCTACGGCTTTTCTGCGCAAAACGCAAACGCGCGGCCAGAAACAGAGCCAAGACAGAGCCGACAGCAGAGCGAAAGCGGTAGTATGGTGGCTAGCGGAAGGAGAAACGAATTACGTCCCACGGCACACGGAGAGTCCGTTTTCGTTAAACTATAAGCTGCGGCGAGCTCGCAGCGTGGTCGGCGTGGTCTGTGAGAAGTGACGAGCCTTTTCGCACTCGCAACAGGGCATAAAAAAGTGCGAATCGACGCAAAACTCGGCCTAGAAACGTGCTTCGCCACAACCAGGGCTCAATACGACCCAGGCTGGCACGACCCAAATGTCGTTTCCCGTACCGCCACCAGGCGCCGCTAGTATACCTCAAACTCCAGCGCAAGACGCCCATAAGCTGGTACTTCATTCTATGACGCAAACTTCGACGCTCGTCGCAATGGACCCTGACGCCGACAGATTGGCTCGCGATGGTGGGCTCAACTTCAGCGATTTGAGCACCGACGAGCGCGACCTGCTGCTCAGGGCTCGCACTGCCGGCGTCGTTGCGCACTACGACGGCGGCCTCGACACTGGCTCTCCGGAGCGGGAAAGCAACGAGGGCTTCCCACGACATCACATGGACGTGGCATTCTCGCTGCTTGTTCCAAATGAAAGTTTCGCGAGCCAGCAGAACCCTCACAGCACGACGCGATAACGAAACTACTGAAACTCCAAAGCGTGCGCGGCGCAGAGTCGAGCGCGCAGAGTCGAGCGAAAACGAAACCTTTCGAATACCCATATTCCTGAAGGGTAACGTCAAAATGTTATTTTTTCTTAGAGTCAAATAGACGTAGACAAGTAGCATTTTTTTCCGTCTTATAATGGAATGAAATGATATTTTTAATACGAGTAGTTGAGTATTAGTAACACAAATTATGAGGAGTGCTTTCGTCATCGGGCTAGTACTGGAATGTCGCTGGGGGGTCTCAAATCGTGTCATGCATTTGCCTCAATTTCTCGGTTACTAAAGCTCTGTTCGCGATTATATTGACGCCTTAGACGTTCTAGAACATTGCTCTACCACTTTAACTTGAGTTTCTGGTAACCTTTAGTGTCCCTTTAAGAAGGGCACAGGAGTTGTCAGGTGAAGCAATGGCAAAGGCCCAGCAGAGGGCCAAGGTTTATTATGATCGGACAGCCAGGGCCCGTCGTTTTGAGGTGGGCGATGAGGTCATGATATTGCGCACATCGCTAAAGAACAAACTCGACGTGCAGTGGGAGGGCCCAGCACGGGTTGTTCAAAAACTGTCGGACGTTAACTACATGGTGAGTCTGCCAGGAAAGCGGAAAGCACAGCAAGTTTACCACTGTAATCTGCTCAAACCCTATAAGCAACGGGAAGCAGTAGTGTGTATGATGGTAAACGCTCCCGAAGAGCTTCCGGTCGAGCTTCCGGGACTAGGCTCAGTGACGAACAGGAAAGACACCGATCAAGTCATTAGTGACTTAATCAGTAAAGCATCGCTGTCGCCTGAGCAGAAAACCGAACTACGCCAGCTCTTACAAGAGTTTCAAGGTCTGTTCTCTGAGAGGCCTGGTAGGACTTCTGTCCTTACTCATGACATAGAACTTACCTCCCCAGAGCCAGTACGATCCAAGGCGTACCGGGTGTCACCCCGCCAGAGCGATATTATGGAGGCTGAGGTAAAGAAAATGCTACAGCTCGGTGTTATTGAGGCGGGTGAGAGTGATTATACCTCCCCTTTGATTTTAGTTGAGGTACCGGGCAAGGAACCTCGTCCTTGCGTCGACTACCGCAGGCTTAATTCCATCACTAAGGATCAAATTTATCCGATCCCTAACATCGAGGAGCGCCTTGGGAGAGTGAGTAGCGCTCAGTTTATTTCCACCCTAGATCTTGTCAGGGGTTATTGGCAGGTTCCACTTACAGAAGAGGCTAGTAGGTATGCGGCGTTCATTTCACCAATGGGGACATTCCGTCCTAAAGTTTTGAGTTTTGGTTTGAAGAACGCGCCATACTGCTTTTCAAGCCTCATGGATAAAGTGTTGCGGGGACAGCAAGAATTCGCTTTACCGTATCTAGACGACGTAGCGATATTCTCCGCATCCTGGCCTGAGCATATGGCCCACTTGCGGGTAGTGCTAACCCGCCTGCGCGATGCGGGCTTGACAGTCAAGGCTCCCAAGTGCCAGTTAGCACAGGCCGAGGTTGTCTACCTCGGACACGTGATTGGTCGGGGTCGTCGCCGCCCCTCTGAAATAAAGGTGGCCGCTGTGCGAGACTTCCCGCAACCGCGCACGAAGACCGATATTCGGTCGTTCTTAGGTGTCGCCGGCTACTATCAGAGGTACATCCCCAGGTACTCTGATATCGCGGCTCCCCTAACGGATGCTCTAAGAAAGACAGAGCCGCAAACAGTCGTCTGGGACGAGACAAAGGAAAGAGCTTTTAGCGCCCTAAAGAGCGCCCTAACAAGCCAGCCTGTGCTACGATCGCCCGACTACACAAAAGGGTTCGTTGTTCAGTGCGATGCTAGTGAGCGAGGCATGGGCGTTGTACTGTGCCAACGGGAAAATGGAGAAGTAGAACACCCCGTCCTGTATGCTAGTCGTAAGCTGACCAGTCGTGAGCAGGCGTACAGCGCCACCGAGAAAGAGTGTGCGTGTATCGTGTGGGCCGTTCAGAAATTGTCATGCTACCTAGCCGGCTCGAGGTTTATCATTGAGACGGATCACTGCCCTCTCCAATGGCTGCAGACCATCTCTCCCAAAAATGGCCGCCTCCTGCGCTGGAGCCTCGCTTTGCAACAATATTCCTTTGAGGTGCGTTACAAAAAGGGGAGTCTCAACGGTAACGCCGATGGCTTAAGTCGAAGCCCCTAACGTGGGAATCAGCCTCAAAATTGTTTGTTACTGATGTTTTTCTTCCTGAGGCAGGATTTTTAACATATTGCTTTTGTGTAGTGTTTCAAAGTGATGTGCTTTCTAGTGCAATTTTCCGATTTGTGGACGCGTTCTGAGTGCTGCTAAACTACTGTAAGGAACTAGGGAGCAGTATAAAAGGGGAAAGAGCCTGGCAGGGCTTAGTGAGGGTTGTGCCGTGCTTGCTGACTGAGCGGTTGACTTTCGGCGTAGTTCTAACGCTTGCCGGGAACGAGAACAAAAATGTCAACTCTCCCGAAGTCACTTTGCAGTGTCCTGTGTGAACCTGAACGAGAGAACGAGGCCTTCTCTGTGCGCTGCGCTCAAGAAACGCCGAAGGACGACCGACTTCGGTTATGAGCATCATCCAGCGACATCCCTCCGGACAGCGGATGCAGTCCCCTGACCATCGGGATCTCCTTCCCCCAGCGGGGCGGTCTGTTACGTTTCGCCTACGGCGCGCGGTATAGCCGGCGCGGATGCAACGGACGCCGGGGCTTCGTTCAAAGCGGCGGACATTTTGGCCCGTTCGGAGCTCCCGCAAAGCCACCCCGCCAAGCGCGTCCAGGCGTGTTTCAGTGCCACGTGTCTTCGTGTGTGCGTGTGTGCCCACGCTTGTCAAAGCGCGGCAGCCGGGGAGAGGAGCTCCCCAAGTGTGAAGCGAGGAGGTCTGACAGGCGCCAGCTCGGCGATGCGTCACTACACTCGTCTCAACATGTCTCTCAGCTCGTCCGTGCTCCGCCGTCACGTGGTCTCATCCCGTGACCTTCCTTCTTGCCCGCGACGCCGAGAGTATAAGAGCAGCTGCCCCCGGACGCCAAGAGAGAGGCTCCGATTTCTTCTGTCGAGTTACGTGCTCTCCCGTCTCTCACTTCGGTCGACCTGACCGCCCGCTCTTTTGCGATGTTAGAATAAACCAGTTGTTCTGTTACCAGTCGACTCATGCTTTGCCGAGACCTTCGGATGCTTCCAGTGCCCCAGGCCGCCAGGCCAACGCTACCCTTGGGGCTTGCGACCCATTTGCAACAACGGGCGTCAGCGCTGAGTTTGCAACAACTCGTGCCAGCGGTGCGATACACAACAAGACGTAACTCCCCAAATGAGGATACAGTAATGAAGACTGGAAGGAATTAAATAAAAATATAGCTGGTGTTTGAGGTGCCCGAGTAATAAGGTACGACGTATGTTTAACATACCTATCGTTTTCGAAATACTGTGTATCACGAATTCTGCATGCTGCATCCATCGCAGGTTTTCATGAAACTGAACTCCTAACATTTTTTATTGTGTTATGTGCTCTAGCACCTCAGATCGGAACGTAATTAAGTTATTGGATATAACCGATTTATTAATGGCGTGGAATATTATTAACTTCATCTTGCTTACATCTAGCTGTACTTGATCTACATATAACCATTCTGATAAATGCTGTAGCCAGGTATATGCCAAAGGTGTGAGGGTAGCCAAGCTAGCAGAAGAAAAGAAAATGCTTGTGTCATCTGCATAAAGAACTATTTCGGGAGCGTGAGGAACAGAAACAGTATCATCAATGTAGAAAAGGAACAGTGTAGGACCTAGAATTGATCCTTGTAGATAATAGATTGCGATCGGTTTGACAGGCAGCTGCGAATCAAACCAAGAGGTGTGCCACGTATTCCATACCGCAGAAGCTTAGCAACGAGAATGTTGTGTTTAACAGAATCAAATGCCTTCTCAAGTCTAAAAACGGCCTAATGTATATAAAGGGTTTTCCATATTAGATCTAAGTTTTTCCTTAAGATAAAGTAACATACTTTCAGTTGATTTGCCTTTCTGGAAACCGTACTGATGCCGCGATAGCATGTTGCACCTGTGCACATTTCAGTGCAATTATACCTTGCAGATTCTACTATGGGAGTTAACTGTAGGTTATTTGCCAAGCGATGTATTATTTTATAGGTCTTTTACCTAATGTTAATGCCTGTTTAAGATCAAATGGCTGAGAGCTTCGTCATGTTGCCTAAACACAGCTTTTTCTCTTACTCCTCAGGATTTGTATTTAGGGTGCTTCGTTTTCAGCTGAAGCCTAATAGTGTACTGCGCTTAAACAGAACTCGAGGGAACCGAAAAATGCGCTCCCTTTATCCAAAGTTTCATATTAGGCGAAGGGTACAACATCACCAACAGTCATGATTTTTATTCGAAAAGCTTTTCAGTGTTTTATGCGTAAAGTTGGACTAGTTGGTTTTGATGTATTTGCTGTGACATAGTTACTAGTGCTAACAATGAGACTAAACGGAACAAAAGTTGGGACAGGGCAGAGTGCTAGAATTCAACAGTGTGTATTGATATTTAATTCTGTTGTAACCACTGAGACATTACAGCGCTTATATTATAGCTTCTTTTATGCAAGGCAGTGCTCATGCGCGAAAGGATGCCAAATATTTTTATGCGCAGTTCTCGTGTTCAAAATAGCACTGCTGACTTTCAGCTGCATACCTTGCCGTCTGGTACGAAACAGCAATGTGCACTGGAACAGGAGACAGAAGACGTTGGGGCGACAGCGATTAGCTGTATACCGAATGTTCGGTGCAGGGGCATCAGCGGCCGTACAATCCTGGCGAGTGGCAGTAGGGATATGAGAATACGCACTAGTGTACGCCGCAGACGGAATTGGCCCCCTGTTCGGGCAGTGATGAGCAATGTGGTCAGTGATGCAGCAGTGGAAGCAGACGGGCTTATACTCATAGGTGAGCCATTCAGCCGGGTTGTGGCGGGAAAGGATTGTCGGGAAGGGCAGCGAGGACACTGCTGCAAACTGGCTTCGGGGGGTCGACGGGGATGCGGAGTTGAGACTCGCGTTTTCAAATTCTTTTCAGGAAACGGCCTGGATCATTGCAATCATGGCTCGTGATAGATCGGTAGGCGTCGCGGAGAAGGATGGCGAATAGCCCGCCTCGAGCTCGCGGCGAATGACGCAAGTTACGATGTTACATGTGGTTCGTTGACGGGGATGGTCCTCACAAGTTTACATAGCAGGAGTATTGGGCAGGCGCACGATGTGCAGCCTGATCAGTGTGCTCTTAGCTTGTTCGAAGTGCTGGCATTCCTTGATGGCCGCTTCAGTAGCAGAGACATTGCCGAAAACCGCCAAGTTCAAGGCATCGCCTGCGATACCCTTTAATATGTGTGCCACTGTCTGTGTGTCTGAGTGCGTGTACAGGGAGTTGCTTCTGCGATTATTCTTTTTTCTAGTGTTAGTTTTGTTCATCCCTTGCTGTTCATGCTGTGGGAGAGCCTTATGTTTTAGATCTTCTGTTTAGACTCTAGCAGGATTGAGAGTATCAGTGAAATGAAGTGGTTCTTACAGATTCTGCAGCACATGATGGAGAGGTTACGACACTACGAGTCAGTTGCCGGGCCGCCAAAGGAAGACCTGCTCGATTACAGAGGCTTTCCGGAACGCAACAATTGCACCTGGTCTCCCTGGGTCGGCAAGAGGAGCAGCCCGCTAACCCGGTGCAGTCACGAGTCCATCGCCTCACTCGCCAGGGCGATGTTAGAGCGTCCCTAAGTTGCTCCAAGTGACGTGAAGCAACGTCTTGTAAACTTAGCAACAAACTTTCTAAATAAAGTAAGTTTTCTTTCATGTTAAAGGAACGCTCATATGACATTTAAGACCTTCTTTTTAGTTGAATGAGAGTTAAAACCCACTCAACCGTACAGAAAATAGTGGCAAGCGACAGTACACCAGAAGCGATTTACCACGATACTTATGAACCAATTTTGACTTTAGTGCAGTCTGAAGAAACAGGTGCAGCATTCTTGATTTATTTTATATATCAGCAACACGACGTAATCCTACGTAGTGAGTTAGCCACACATCAATAAGTTTTGCTCTGTTTCATGACGTCACAAAATATCAACGGCGCCAGATCTGACACCCTAAGACCAATTCTATTCTATCGAATTAATGTGCTTTCCAGTATTCATAATTCCTAAAGAAGCATGATTCTTTTATGCACGAAACGAATCTAGTAGAGTCGCAGCAATTTAAAGAATCTGTATCTGTACTGCTTTAATGACAACTTTGGCTTTTTGAATCTTCAAGACCATATTCTGGGACGTTTCCTTTGCCATATAGCGTTTCAAGCATTGTCCTATAGGGCGCGAACATTGTTCAGAGAGCAAATTGTTTGTTTAACCTCGCGGGATTGGTAAGAATTGTGCTTTTGTCAGCAAAACGCTGTCTAAACCGTTATAAAGTCGCACTCCTGGGTAACTGCTTCCCCGTTAATCGACGCAGCTAACTGTAGATGCAGCCAAGTCACTGGATATTTGGCGAGCAAACGGTCTACTAAAGTGGTATTAATGTGATTAGCATTCTTAGGATACTTCACGCACTTTCTGTGGGCTATCCATTTATCGACATATTGATGAATTATGATCCTTAGGATACTTCATGCACTTTCAGAGGGCTTGCTATCTCTTGCCACGTGTCTGCTGAAGGCGAAAGGAAAGAGCTTTCGCTGGGAAAAGACAACGACGGTGTCATTCTACATGCCAGCTGGTGCAGAACAAGACCACCGATTGCGTTGGTCGGGCCGTACGGTCAGCTCGTGGCTGCTCGTTTCGTTTTGCTTTACTTTGTGCGAGATTGGTCAAGCATCGTGTAGTTTCTCTATAATTTTGGTTCCTACTTTTCCTTCTTTTCCATTTCAGCTTGAATCAGTTTTATTTGCAGTGATACATCTGAGGCCACGTAGATGTCCTGGAACCCTCCTGGGCAGGGCCCGCCTGAACGGCCTCTCTCAAACTTGATGAATTTCCTTTGGAAACTTTTCTCCCCAGCGTCGTGAGCAGCATTCCCGTCATGCTGGTCCCCTCCGTAATGGTGCTATCGGACTCGAATAGCCCCAAAGCAATTCAAGAGCAGCTTCAAGCTGCGACTCTTCCCTACCGGAGTATCACTGATGTTCGGCAGTTCGGTCGTGGTGGCGTAGTTTGCAGGTCACCAGGCCATGCTTGCAAAGCAAATCTACTGTAGTGCTCATCATTTGCTTATATTCCGGTGAGTTCGTTTATACCACCTCATCTTGCATGCACCGAGGGACTCATGCACGGAGTTGACTCTCAACTAACCTTATCTGAAACCCTAGAGAAGCTCGTCATGGCCGCAGCTATAGTGGTTTACCACTGTAATCACATTGTCGAAAATATTAAGGTCCCCACTGAGTCAGTTAGTGCAACATCTGCTGGTACATCGTGTCAATCAGAAATCAAAGCATGGCCTCTAGTCTTCAAGGATGAACCTCTTGCTCTTCACGTCCCATACAATACTGCAATTGCTGGAGATTCGGTCATAGTGCAGGTGGGTGCAAATCTGGGTTGCGCTGTTGCACATGTGGAGAGGGCCATTCCAATACCAAGTACAATGCCCAAGCTGAGAAGTGTTGCCTCTGTGAAAGTGCACACGCAGCGGACTACGAAAACTGTCCCGTTCGTGTGCAAGAGACGCAAGTGCCAGAGGTTATTGAAAAGACGAGGAGCTCTAGGAATTTGCTATGGGGCCTGGTGAGGGGCCCTTTAAAGGGCCCCTCACCAGGCCACCCAACAAGCTTCGGTTATACGCTGGAAGTTGTTACTTGTCCTCTAGGGAGCGTTCTTCCGCAAAAATGTTTCAAATCAGCTCATTGCGCGTGCTGCATTACGCGTGCGATGCTCTAACCATTTGAGCTACCGCGGTGCTGTTTTCCCCTCCACTTTCTTGGGTATTTATGTTTTACTACTAGAACTAACTTTAGGAGTGTTAGCCAGCGCCACCACTCGCAAACCTTGGTGGCCGATGTGGAACATACTCTCTGCCGCAGGCGTCACGAGTACGTGATCTTTTTGGGTGAAGGCAACTGGTCACTAAACCCACACATGCTACCTGCAGGCATCGTTTTGCCAATTCGAGACCGTCGTTATGTAATGAACGAGAAGAAAGGAGGTTAACCGAGGGGCATGATTTTTAATAATCATATCATGAGAAGCCAACAAGCAAACACACCAAGGACAACATAGGGGAAATTACTTGTACTAAGTGAATTAAAGAAATTATAATGGCAATAAAAGTGGATGAAAGAACAACTTGCAGCAGGTGGGGAACGATCCCACGTCTTCGCATTACACGTGCCGCAGTAGCTCAACTGGTAGAGCATTGCACGTGTAATGCGAAGACATAGGATCGTTCCCCACCTGCTGCAAGTTGTTCTTTCACCCACTTTTATTGCCATTAATTTATAATTTCTTTAATTCAATTATTAAGTACGAGTAATTTCCCCTATGTTGTACTAGCCATCTTTGCTTGTTGGCTTCTCATACCATAATTTACAGACTTTTACTCAGTGAATATTTCTTCTTGATACTTTACGCGTTGTTTCATTATACATCAAGCCATGCAATGAACTAGGATTATTAAATTCTACTGATATTTTAAATCAGTCAGTTTTCTCCAAGTATCGCCTTGAGCAAAGGCAGAAATGCCTAGTAACACAAGCAAAAATGCCTGGATACTGTTCCATACAGAGCGTTTACATGAACCTGACAGAAGCCGGTCGAGTTTACTTGTCAGGCTGGAACTGTCCTGTCGAGTTCATGTAAATGCTTGCCAGTCAGGCTAAACAATTGTCGGGTTGAGCCAGCCCAACCTGTTTGCAGCGAGCATGTAAATTCGGTTGGGTTGGGCCAGCCAGTGCCAAGATTTGCGCTGGATAACTGAGAGGTCAGCGTTTTATGCACTGGCAGTGACAATAGTATCAAGACATGGCAAAGACAAATGCTGCGCTGTTCAACCTCACTGTAATGACAAGATCCATGAAATCCGTAGCAGATGGCTGTGGGCTCTGTGCAAACGCATCGGTGTCTTGACTTGACACTGCATTCCACAGTTGTCCAGACTTGTCAGAACCGAATTCATGTAAATGTGTTCTTATGTAGCAGGCAATGCTACGAAGGCTAGAGGGATTTCTTTCCCTGCTCACATTCGTGGCCAAAAAATAGTGCACCACATATCAAAGAGTTAAGTCAATACGCACCATGTAATTTTATGTAAAATTAAGTTGCATAATTTCACATTGCAAAATAATGTACTTATTACATTAAAGAAAGGGATTGGATATCTGAATTTCATGATCATAAAAACAATTGCAGCGACATGCTTTTGCGACCTAAGGGTGCGGCACATCCCCTGCGCTCGAGACCAAGATACAGTAAATTTGCCTATAGTGGAAGCACAAATGTGCACAATATCTGATTTGAGGTAAACTTACGCCCACAAGTTGTAACGCATGAAGCAGATCTTCCACAGAAAAAGTCAGCAGATCTAAAACTGCCTTGTGAAAGGCCCGGAACGAAACCTCTGACCGCACTACTTGCTTAGCTTCTGCATCTTCGCCTGGAGTATAGTATACAACACCTGAAATGACATCGAGTGTCCCAATGTTAGTAGGTCAAAATAACTGTTATTGATGCTTAGTCAAAATTTATAGCCACGTGAGCAAATACTTGTGAACAGTGGAAAGTCAGGTAGACAAACCAAGCATCGATTGGCAGGCACCGTTACCCGCGATTATAGTCGAATCAAACTGGGAATGCGTGTGTTTGATTCAGTTATGCTCGCTGCACCTTTTTCATCTGTTTCCAAGCAAAGATCACTAGCGCTGCTACAATTTTATTATATTAATGTACTTAGCACTGCTGATGGTTGAGGTCATGTAGCACTATGGTGGCCAAAGCCTTGTTTCTCTTAACATACAGCGATGCACTTTGCTCCACCACCCAAAGTGCCTAGCATCTCGGCCATAACCCACTAGCAACCCGTTTGAGAGCCTTATGTTGTGCAGTCCCGCTCTAGAGGATAACTCTGCCAACGCAGCTTCACTGCGATCATACAGAGCTGACTGATGGTAAAGACAGGAGATCAACCACAGTGCATAAGACTGGAGCACTTTGTTCAAGTAAGTGAATACAAAGCAAATTCTATGCACAAGAACAAACACTAAAAACAACAACAAAGAAAAAAAGCAAATGTCACTTTCATCTGTGCAAAGCAGGAACATACAGCCATGCGCAATAAAGACTTGTACAAAACATTTCACACCCGTCATCTTCCAAGAAAAACAAAAAAAAAGTAAAATCTGAAAGAAAAAAAGAAACGCTCATGCAGAAGGCTTCTACAGAGCAAGTCCATATGAAATTCATCTCAACAAAGACAACACAGACGCAAACACTGCTTCATCGCTAACACAGCACCCAGGGCACTCCACATTTCCTGGGAGAGCGGGAGGGGGTGCCACTTGTAAAAAGTAATTAGGGAAACGCTTACTGTATATCTGTTATCCGTGCAGGAAAAGCTCTTGTCATTTTTAAGGTTGGAGGTGTGTGGGGTCAGAATGCTGGAGATGGTGCCGAAAACACACACACATGCCTAGAGACTGCTTCCATACACCGAAGATGAGGAAAGGATTACGACCATGGGTGTGTTCCAATACTTGACATAGGCAGCCACTTTGTCACATCTGGGAGACAGCTAGCATATATTGTGTGCTCTTCCAACCTAAATGTAGACAGTAGAAAACCCTGCAACAATGCAGCTACTTTGTAGTCTATGCTAGACAGTTGCCATAGACAACGAAAAAGGTATAAAAGTCTGCAGCAATGCAGGCTACTTAGCTGTCCAACAAGCAGACACAGATGAGCGATTCAATGGACAGGTGCTATTTAGGCGAAAGCCACCATGCAGTTTTGGGAAAACGCAGGTATCAGGATGGCATGGGTGAGTAATCAAGCAGTCTGTGACCTTCTATCTGCTGCAACATAGCTTAAGCAGCATCACTGCTGAGAGTAGAACAGGCGAGACATCGGTACTGTTTATTTCTGTGGGTTCTTGGTCAAGAGTTACTAGAAGTACGCTTACTTCTAGTAACTGCAAAAAAAATTTTACACTAGTGTGCATGTAAAGTCAAGATCTGGCAAAAAACAACAGATGCCAAACAAAGTGAAAAAATATTTTAAACGGCATTTTGGCCCCCGCACAGGGACCTTGTTCACAATCTGTTCATTAAATATTTTTTCACCTTGAATGACATCTTTTTTTTTTTTTTTTGCCATGATCCTTCCCGATCAGACGACATTTCGTCCAACTTTTGGCTTCAATGTCAAGCTGTTTTTGCACTCAGATACGCAGCTGCTTCTCAACATCACAACAGACAGCTGTGTTTGCTGTAACTAATTGGAACACACCCCAGGTCAATGCTTGTGCCCAAAGGCTTTTCATCACAGCCATATAAAAAAAGTGCGCTCAGTAAGAGGCAGCATACAGTGGAAAGCCAGGGCAATATGTGGTTCCACTAGAGGATGCAGAAACACAAGCAGTATGCCTTGAGTCTTCTTTCAGACTTCTTGTATATACGTTCGTGGCCTATACCGGTGTCACACAGTAACTTGATTGCGATTTGGCCCGCCCTGGATCAAATTTCTCGATCAAAATTGACAATGACTGGCATTGCGTGGTCCAACAATACAGATCGAATTTGGAAGAGTTAAAGAGCACCAGGTGTTGATAATGCAGCCCAAAGCACTTGTGAAATTTGTCTAATGTGCTGTAAAATTTGTATTATAAGATAGATCTTTTTCTGAAAAGAAGTATATACTATCCTTACTTTGTTTTTAGCATTTTCTAGAATGCCAAGCTAAAAGAGCAGATGTCAGCCGACGATGCAATATAGAAACTTGATTGATATTGAAAGTGACCATGCAGCAGCACTCGATCTGTATCGGGCATGGTCTTGATCAAAAGTGAGTGTGTAACACAGGTATTAGACAATGGGTACTGCTGCTTTGGAGCCATTGTTCTATGAAAAGATTCTGCAGTTCTATAGGCCACAGTGCTAAGTTGGCATGCTTCTGCAGTGGGAAATGTGCCTGTGCTGCTTACATTGTCCATGACAGCTGGTGCAAGGAGAAGCGTGTGCATTAAAGGGACACTACAGGATGATGCACAATGCCTTGCCTCATTTAATGCTTGGCTATAGTGTGCCCCTTCCAGTGCCCAAAATTATGGCAATATTAATCTGCGGCAGTACTAATCTGGCATGCAGCACTAACGCTGGCACTGGCTATCAGCTCCACAAGCACCAGCACAAAGTGTGCACATACAAGCGGTAACTTGCAGGTGCTGAGGCCCACATCACATGGATTTTTTGGTGCTTCAATACATGCTGCTCCCATGCAGGCTCTGCGTGCAGACTGTCCTGCATGACAAGCAAAGCTTGTGCAATCAAAATGGGCAGCCAAATTTAGCCTTACAACGGCAACTCTGAAGGACATTGCCTCCCGAGCTGCTAGGAAACTAGTGAGAAAAAAATTGAGTTTCAAGTTGTGAAGTGTGCACATTTTTTCGCGCTCTCGTTTTTGCTCTCAGACGATGTCCCTTAGCAATGCTAGGCCAGCACAGTAGCAGCAGCCTGCAGAAAAACTTGGGAGACCCAAGTCATAGGTTAACGCACCAAAACACCGCTATAAACTACAAGGACCAAGGGGAACTGAAGATCTGTCGCCACGGGAACACTATTTAATGGCGACTCAAGCACTCTGAAACCGCCCGAGAACACTAGCACCACTGATCGTCTGCGGCTGTGTGCTGAAACTATGACTCGCGATGACTAACACAGCTGCTGGAAATGTTTCTGGCACAAGTACGCTGCACCAACAAGAGGGCAGCTAGCAGGTTAGACACGCAAGACATGCAAGGAATGAGTCAGATAAACAACGAGCAGTATTAGCAGTCACATCCTGATCTGCTTTCTTTCCAGCACGTCAAAGTATTGCGTGCCCCACCATCTGAATGGAAGGAAGCAAGTGAATACTACTGTATCGACCTGTGGCATGAAGTACTCACTGCTGCAGACTACGATAGGTTAAGTCACAACTGCGATTAAGCGAGAGTAGCGACTAGAAAATGGCGCTGCGACATTTCTGTCTTCTTTTTTTTTTGCATGTTGCCTGTGTGACCATTCCAAGAGCCATCACTGATACAAGGAAACCATTCCTTTTTTTCTTTTTTTGCAGACAAAGGCTACCATGTAGAGTAGGGGATTTAAGATCACACATACAACAGCACAATACGAAAGCAGGCACCATTTCCCACCGACCACAACCAACGTCGCAGCATCTATAATACAGGATTTACCATGAATGGCCTTTTTCTGTGCAAGCCCTGGTTACAAAACACACACTTCCACGGACACGCACAACAGAGAATGCGGTTTGGTGTCAGCGCAGCACCATACTAAGACAGGGTCAATTACCAAAGGACTTCCATGAGCACACCCTTGTTCAAGCACAGACTGCCGACAGCGGGAAAAATGCACTAGCCAGGCGCGTTTTCTGCACAGGAGCATAGTTGCAATCACACAGAACTGGGCACAGTGTTTTTAGGACCTACCATGAGCTAGCACTGGTGAGAGAAAAAAAATCACTGTAGCACCCAGCAGAAATTCCAGGTCATGGCATTGTCCCACAAGACTATAGATGCATGCATGGTCTGACACACACTCTTCGAAAAGAGGAGAATATCAGCCAAATGGCACTGCGAAATGAAACCCAACAGCCCTGTAAATTACAAAGTGCAAGCAGCATTTCGGACAGATAGGTCCAACGAGACAAACGTCCCCAAACGCAAATACGATAACGTCCATACAATCATATTGTCTGTAACAACTGAAGGATCGTTCCCTGAAGCCATGCACAGCCATGGGCTCAACAGCTGCTTGCAAAATAGCCCTCAAACTTCTCAAATAGTGGCAGGAGCAAAAGAATGTAAAAATTTCAAACATGCCCAAGCAAAAAAGAAAGGACACAGGTGGTTTTGATATTGGTATTGAGATGTTATTACTTCATCTCGGTTCAGCAGATCACTTTCAGACAATTGCGACTTGTCTTTTCCAATATATATAGAAACTTTTGATAATGTCTCCAAGGTCTTTCACCATTTCTGTCTCAAATCAGGGTTCCCAGGAAAGCTTCAATCTGCTGTAGTTATTAACAAGTAATGCCTACATACCAAGCAGAATGAATCCTCATCGATGAAACCTAAAGCAGCAATCAGCACAACTGTCAACAGGACACACTGCAAAGTACATTGTGCATTTAACACATCCACAGACCAAGAGGATGGCAGGCAGTCATGATAAGAAAATGTAAAATGTTCCGTTACAGAGTCATTCCATGGCATTTTGCACAAATCTGAACACAATGAACATACATTGCATGTGTTCCTGCACCAAGTGAGTGCCTATACAACTGCACCAAACTAGCAATCAGACAGTCTGAAATTTGCAATTGTTTACTAAACCTGTCGACATACCACACTTTCATGGCCATAGAAGACAAGTCACCAATGCTTCTGAGCAAGTACGAGTCTACAAAAGTGTAAATTTACACAAGCACACCACTTCACAACCATCCTTGCAACCCACAATGTAAGCACCGAGAACAGGCTGAAACTTACTCCACGATGTGGGACGCACATTAAATAATGATGCGACTTCACATACCCACTATGTGTGACACTCCCAAGACTTTGATATGCACTGGCACCTCCCACGGGGCTTGTGGTTGACCGTTTCGCACGGTGTAAGAGAGGTGAAGGAAACCTGGGCGATTCACAACACCAGGCGTGGGGAACAGCTAGGCAGGCCTTCAGGACGCTGCATTTGATAATGAAGTGCCAAGCGTGTTGTGCTGATAACTTGTGAATAAACCAAGAGAGATGATGGAAAAGTGATTTTTGTGGCAGAAGCACTCAGGCTGAGCAGGGCTCCCTTTTGAAATTTTAAGAAAATAAAGTGCCCAATCAACCAATATTGGACCTCGCATATCCTGTGCTTAAAGCAAGCAGTACTATTGGAGAATTCACTAGAGCAGCTAAAGCAGAGCGTGAGGAGATCAACAATAACTCATTGGATTAAAATGATATCGTAACATGTTCAAGAAAAAGCATTTAGATATAATGATAGAGCACACAGATGTGTAAAATGTGAAACCACATGTTAATTACTTGGAATCTACATTACTGAAATGAGGAAAACACGCACACAGAGAAGAAAGCGCAGTGTTGTGTTTTTCTTTCTTTTGTCCTTGTTTGCTTTTACGCTGTGTTACCAGTATGATGAACCTTAGCCAATTCGCACAACTTGCTATCTATTTCCAAAGCAGAAAACAAAGCAGGCATACGAAGCACGACATGCCTTGCAAAGAACATGCGCCGTTTACAAGACCTGCAAAACATGCTGCTGGAACGTGTGCAAAGCAGTATGCTGTCTCTATCAAAAGTTTAAAAGTTACACACGTGGGACCTGACCAGTTGGAGGGATGCGTTAGGGACCTGGCATAACTTTTGTGGCTCCAAAGCTAGAGACCAAGAAAAAAATGCTCTTCAATTTTTCAGGCTTCAAACTGCCAAAAATGCTACAGGGTCCTAGTATCAGGTCAACTGGTGGCGTTTCCTGGCACTCACAAATTGGCCTCAGAACTTCCGACAAAGGCTGTACACAAAAGCACATTTACAGAGTGAATGCTTCAGTAATTCAAATTTGGTGAATTGAAGCAACAGAAAACAAAGACGAAAATAATATAATCTGCCTCAGATACAGTGAACCTTTGCAGACCATTTTTTTTTTATGTGGACAAGTGCCTACACTCAAAACAATGGCGTGACCTACATTCTAATCATGTGCCCCATGAGCAAACAGCCCAGATCTTGATGTGCTTGCATGTTACACTATTTTGGCCCTTTTCTAGACAGCACATGCCAACTGTTAGTTACAAATATTTACATCACTTGGCTCCCTCACAGCAATCAGCACAGTACTAGAAGGCTTGATGAAGGAATGAACAGGCCCAGCGTGCAAATTATCCAATGCCTCACTTAACTACAAGTACAGTAGTTGCATCCATGTTAGCCTGCATAGTGAACTCAAACCTGTAAATCTTGGCTGCACATCACACCTGTACAATTGTCCAGCCTTTTCTCAACGCTTAAAAAAAAAAAAAAGAAATCACTGATAAAAAGCACAAAATTACGACTTCTCTTAAGCTATGACGTTGCCCACCATTTTCGAAAAAGTTTACTTGGTTTTCCATCAGACTCCCGTCAAACTCCCTAATATTTTCTAGAGATAGATGTTTGTGTTAGAGTTTACAAAACTACAGAAGTGACAGTCCACAAGTTTGAAAATGCAACCCCAGCTAGATGCCCGAAGAGAACATGTAGCTCACGACAAATGACATTAATCCAAACATTAGGAAAAACAAAAATTTTTAAAAAGAAACAAAGAAAAGTGCCAACAAGAAATACTAAAAATTCACAAGCTCTAACAAACAGTGTTGTCAAATGAGCGAAGCAAAGGTGTTTTCCTGTCATGTATGTCGGAAAGGGAAATTGCACAAGCTGCAATCACACATGTGATTCTTGTAGCTATCAAAACTTATTCTTAAAAGATAGCCGTGCAACATGCTATTGAATGAACCAGTGTAGGTATTGCAAAATAAGCAACACAACCACCACACATGCAAAAGAAAAAAAAAATGGAAGGCTATTCCTGTGATGCAACAAAAGGTTTGCAACACCTTCCACAGCCATTTATGTCTACATACATGTGGGAATTTTTAAAGGGATGCAAGTGCAGATAAGAAAACTATAGTAGCAAAAATTGTGAAAGACAGAAGTAATGTTTTTGCACTTTTCTAAAATCCAACTAAAAAAAATTCCCTTTTTTGTCTTGCAGAGCATGGTCAGTTTATGCAGCATGTACAGTGCGACTGCATGACTTTCACTTCTTAACTGTCTATTGATAGAGCTGTTGCTGAACAGGAATTGGATCTTGTGGGTGCAAAAACTTTACATTGTCTCATTAACAAAATGGGACATTGCAGACACTGCAGAGGCCCCGCTATGCCACTTTCAGCAATGAAAAGAGCTAAAAATATCAGAAAGGCAGACAAGAAAGCAGAAGGTGCTGTCTACAAGTCCTTATAACTTGGGCTGGGTGATCAATTCCAACATTCAGATTGACTGATTTATGCTTCATACACTTGAACTCACTTCACTCACTTGAAGAAGATATATTTTGACACAGACATCATGGTCAGAGAACACAAATGAAAAACTAAAATTATTATGTTGAACATCCCAAATCAACACATGGGCTTTTAGAGGCACAGTGGTGGGGGAGACTCCAAATTAATTTCGACTGTCTAGTGTTCTTTCACATACAGTTATGTTTATGCTGCATTTCATAGATGCTTTCTATGGAATTACTTCATATACAACTACAACTGCAGACGTAACGTTACATAAAATCGCGTAGTATTTGCACACCTTTGTGCTTACAGATTACGGCAAACTGTTTCGTTAGCAAACACTAGTGCGACCATTCGTTGCAGAAACGGGTCGCTCCCTCATTTGGTGGTAAACAGGTTCGAGTCTGCGACGGCTTCCACATAATAATAATATGATATTTTGCAACATAAATGTACGAGACAGTGTTTAAGCTAATTACATGATGCATACTTATATCTTGATTAAATGTGCAAACTATTTTTGGTCGTACGTGCGAGCAGTTGGAGAAGCATTGTAGCAGTGACTGCATTGTATGAAACTGAGTAGTAGTACTATCGTGAGCAATACGAGCATGCACAAGCGAGGAATGCGGCCCGGATGCGTGCCCTCCCCTGTGGCGCGCGAGGCAGGGAGGTCAGACAAGAAAGGAGGAACATTCTTCTCCGGCGGCTGCTAGGGTGCCTCAATGTCCTCCTGCCCCACTGCTCCGTACAGAGTGGAGACAACCGTGGCATCTACTACGGCATCGGCCATGTGAATCGTGGATGCTGTAGTAGACGCCTTTGATGGATGCCGTAGGGATGCGTTGCCGGTGCTCGTGTGTCTTGAAAGCAATCTGCAAACTGACCAAAGTGTGCGCCCGCGCGGGCCTTATCTTCAAAGCGATCTGCGATGTTTGCAGAGTGTGAGTAGTGCCGATAGCTTCGTATGCACTGTGCTTTCGACATTTCGTTCACGTTGAAGTGAGAGATGCATGAAGGTCATTTCATTTGCTGCTGCCGCGATTCCTCACTCCAGAATTTTGACAGCGAGATGTGTTCGTGTTTACCTGTGCGCACGTGACACCATGCTGGTTAACATAGTTAAAACACTTTGGCGGGCTGGTTGGTTTGAATGCATGATAGAATGCGTAAGTGCAAGTGAACAAGGATGGAGGAAGAAGGAGACACAAAGACAGCGCTGTCTCTGTGTGCCTGTTTCTTTCTACGTCCTTGTTGAGTCACGCTTACACACTCTATCATTGTTAATTTAGTTAGTAAGCGAATGTTAACAAGTTTGTACGGTCGATAAAACTACCATCCTTACTTCGTACAGCCATCTACTAATTTCCTATCGCAATCGGTGCTTCACCTTTCGGATGGAACTGCGAATTTTTGGCATACCACCCCCAGTACAATGCGGCTACTGTGCGGAGAATCAAACCCACAATATCGTAGCAGAGCGTCATAGCCACTGCAGTAAGTGGCCAGAGAACCTGTTAATAAGAACAAGCAAGCCTGAGCTAATAGAAGGGTGTTTCTTAAATACTGCTGCTCGAAAGTGTCGACCTTGTCACCAATGTTGACCCCATAACAGCAAGACAGGCTAATTATAGGAACCTTCATTCGACTAAAAGCAAGAGATAACCAGGTTAAATAATTAAGCAGCTGCACCTAGTTGCAACTGTTCTTATTACCTCGAAAGCTGAAAACTAACCGAGATGAGAACACAAGTGCGATCCACTGCCAGCGTCTTTCAGACACAAACGCCCAGTCAGCACAGAAACAACGTCCGACCTCCAAAGTGACTCATCAAATTTGAAAGACGGGTGAGCCAAAACAGGCGAGCAACTGCACAGGTATATAATCTGCAGCTCTGGCCATATTTGACAACTTTCTTTTATTCAGAGCAGATGTGGTACTGTTTCGTAACCACGTGGAAGCAAGAAATGTGATCAGATAGTTCGGAAATAACAGCCACCTAAATCTGAACAATATGCACAAAGGTTCTGGCAATGCCTATGGCTGGTGACTCCATTACAAATGGAAAAACGAAAGCACAAGGATTACTTTGTTACAGGTGGCTATAGAGTTGAAAATAAGATAGCGGGCGATAAGAGCGGGGACAGCAATGAGCACAGTGACTTTATTTTGCAAGGAAGTAGCCAAGTGTATGCAAGGGTTTACTAGTGACGTTAAACAGTGCCACTGCAGTGGGAATATTCGACAAGGAAAACAACCTGTGGAAAGGTAGAAGGCCATTGTCAGGAATGACCTGGGATTTTGCAATGCTGGGCTAGTCGGTTTACAATTTTTACCACAGCATCTGATGATGACCATTAGGTACCTGATGTTTAGGATTTAATAGTATTGCCAAAGAAGGTAAAAAAAGGATAAAAGTGCAACACATTGACAGCGACAACAAGGTCCGTCACTCAAATGCTGTCCTAGCGACACACGGAGGCAGCCTGTTGGCAGAACGTATGAGGCAACTGCTACTTCGCAGCAGAAACAGCAGTCTGGCAAATACCAAGCGTCTCACCACACTAATGCGATGAGGAATGCCGGCAGCCACGTTAAAGACGCCGCAACTCTACGGCGTACGAGATGAGGCCAATGTAAAACCATCTGCGTTTGTCAGTGCTCAGTAAAATGATTACACAATTTGACCTTGGCATTCACTGTCCTTTCCACTCAGACCAGTGCACGCACGATGGTGTGGTATGAACACAGCAGAAGCCAATGTCGCGATAACGTATAACTATTCCACTCCGCATTTATTCCAAATCTACCATTAGACCACAGTGACTGGTGAAACTTTTTTGAACCATGCCCATTTTGCCTGCTGTTGCTTGAAAGACAGGCAAAATGGGCATAACCGGAAAAATCATGATGGGCTAATGGTGCATTTGTAATAAACTCAGAGCTGAACAGTTTCACATTATCACGACCCACAATGCGACCCTGTTCCCGCTACCAATACAATGGAGGGGAGCATGCTTCAAGGGGAGCATGCATGGAGGGGAGATTGCCTTATCATTTTTGTGATCAAATGAAGCACGCATCTCTGAAAACTTTCCGACACATGGGGCAACACGTATGCCATCAATAACATGACAGCACAACGGTGGAACAAGTGTCCACATAATTGCTAGCACGGTAAAAATCTAGGTTTCTTGAGACAGTGGCTTGTCTCACTAAACACGGAAAAGATACAACACATCACCAAGAAACATTGCACATTCCTGACTCACAAACGCATTATCTGACCTGGCAACCTGAAAATTTGAAAACATGGAAGCCAATACTAAAATATGGTGGAAGATTCAAAATATTCTTTGAATATTCGATATGCTGACTGCTTATGAAAGGTTTGCCGATTTGGTTCTGTAGGGGTGCTGTGAACAGGGACTGGGTTATATATATGCACCAACAACGGTCTGCGCCGTAGACAAGCAGAATTGGTTATCATAATGTTTATTAATAAAATTCATGTAACGGCTGTCGACGATTCAATTGTCGTTATACATTGGTTCAGTTAATTTCGCTGTCGTGCAAGTTTGTCCGTGTAATTGACAGGCCCTAAAAGTGGGCCATGCAAATTAATTCAGCGACTGTATTTGTCTTTTTTGAAACTGATTTTGCACTAAAGCACAAATGAAAAATCGTGAACTATTTATGTGAACACAAAAATCATAAACAAATACTAAACATCGGGCATTTTAAGAGAATCGTTAAAGTGGTCAGGTATGCACTGCAGGTTGCTATTTTTTTCTAAATAGATATCTTAAATTGTTTGCCATGTCCCATTTTCTTGCATGATGTACTTTGTGCAATGTAGTTATTATATAAATGGTGCTATCACCATGTTGCCAATGTTTAGGAGATATAAACAGCATCAAGTCTATTCTGTGCCTTTGGTCCGTGCTCCTGACAGCTGTACTTGTATTATGAACTTTTGCCAAATAAACTTTTACTAACACCATAGCGAATTTGCATTTAATTGTCGGGGTGGTGGTGTCCTTGACAGCACGATACAAATTACGAAGAATGACCTGGGAGACGAGTTGCTGAGAAAATGGCATGCCTAACATTAGGGAAAATGTGATGCAGGCGATTTTCAGTGCGAAGACAATTTCACACATCACTATTCACGATGCGACAGCAAACACAGGAGTCCTTTCTACTGCAATTTCTCGCCCTACCCATTCAAGCGACACTCGTCTAGAAAAGCCATGGCTTCACAGAAAAACGTGAGGCAGCACATCTCCTCGTTTGTTTGTGCGTGGCGAAGTCCTTGATGTGAGCTGCAACTTACTGACCGGCAATGGCTGACTTACAATGCATGGCCGTCAAGGTAAAGGCTGAACCCACGTCCTGGCACTGGGCCGCAAATCATGACAGCTACTGACCAAGAATGGCTGCTGACAGTATGCCTCGGTTCCTAGCGAGGCATTGGGCATCGCGATTTGAGGCTAGCATAAAAACAAGTGTGGGCTGTCGTCAATAAACAGCGTGGACTGTGCATTTGCATGTTTAAGAGAGCGCAAGTTTTAGGGTAGCAACGAGAATAAAGCTCTTCCATTTAAGAAATTAAAAATAGTTTAGAAGTAAACCACTGCCAACCATCACAAAGCTGATAACAAGACTGTACTGGCTTGACCTTTGAATGGCACGAAACCAAAGATGTACAAACAACATCTGCTCAACTTAAGTGTGAAATTCATGGATTTCTGTTGAAGAACTCCAATAAGTTCAAGGGCTTTCCAAGCCCTGAAAAATGATCCATTGATATTCGAGAAGGTTTTAAAAAAAAAACACTTTATAGGAGCACTAACGAACCCTGTCCATATAAGCTACAATTTTCCATCGGCTTTACAGTTTGTAAAGCCATACTACATCCTAACTACAGCTCTCTCACCTTCAGTCTATATCACAGAGGAGCTGCTGTAGTCGCGATGAAAAGCTTTCCTGCACACAATGTGAATGAGCCGATGCTCCTGGCGCTTCCAGTGTTGTGAGAAAAGCAAATGTCACCAAGTAGCACGCCGACACACAGGCAAAGAAAATGCCCGTTCTCAGTGAGAACTTCCCATAAGTCGTTGCAGTTTCCCACAACTTGTAGTTAATTTCCTTACCCTCAGTCAGGGCGGAAACAAACTCACCACATTTCGCCAACGTCCCTGCCAGATTGAGGTTTCGACACACCCATTTCATACGTACTTTGGCTTCCCAGACAATGCTCTGACCTGCTCTATTCAACACATCACACAGACGTAAAAAAAGCAATTCAATCCACACATGCCCTAGGCACACACTGCATACACACAGTCATGGCTCTCTTTCCTTCTTTACACGGCGACAGAGAACTCATCAACAAGGCCAGGCTCCTGAGGCAGCTCATTGACACAGTACCCAGCAGCCTCCAGACAGCCGAAGCACGGCTGGCACACACCACAATTCTCGGATCCACGGCAGGTGGTGCCACGCAGGGTCACGCTGCACTCCAAAGCAAAAACTGCCATTGCCAACGATGGTGGAGCCACGCGGAGAAAGTGGTGCAGCGGGCGTGCAGAGGAAGGTCGGCAAGGGGGCAAGGGTTGCAGTGAGGATAAAAAAGCTCTCTTCCCCGGGGCGCCACCAGCAAGGTTGTGCCTATGATTCATCATCGTCCGGGTTCTCAGAGTCGATGAACTCGACGTGCGTGAACGGAAAGTGTCCTACACGACCTTTGAGCTCTCCTTCCCACTGGCCATTGATGTTGGTCTTGGTCACGGTGATGATGTCGCCAACCTGCGAGGAAAGAAAAGAGTATAGACTTCAAAATTAAATTAGGTTGTGCCAAGACCATGATATTATTATGAGGCAAACCGAAGTGGGGGACTCCAGATTAATTTTGACCACCTGGGGTTCCTTAACGTCTAGCCAATGCACGGAACCAGGCGTACTTGCGTTTCACTCCCATGAAAATGTTGCGGCTGTAGATGGGGTTTGATCCTGCACCCTCAGGCATAGCAGCGCAAGGACAAAGACACTACGCCATCATGGCAAGAGTGAGTGTAGTCCTTATTCACTGTACTTTGAAGGTCTAACGACACAGGTATATATACAAATTTGCTTCGGGTTCAAGCCACAGCTGTGGCTTAGAGAAGTAAACAATTGTGAGGAGTTGCAAGGGGCTTCAATTTAAACTATAGTCTAATACTCTGCAGGACTCTGAGACTAAAACCGCAAGAAAAGTAATCATGAGAAGAATACTGCTGTGAGAGTGCCAATCACACTTTGTAGAGATCTAGGATACTGTGTACCAAAATCTGCACCTTCCAGCATGCTAAAGGATTCTTTTCTTACCTACACAATTAGAAAAAAAAATTGGTCAGTATTTTATAGACTGTCTTTGAGCCACGCAGCATGCCGCACCTCATATAACAAGCCGCGCAAATCTGAGGGCCTAACAACATATCCGTGAGAAGCCTTGCGTGCTTGTGTGTAGACAAAAAGCTTTGAACTGTGTGCATGAACACGCATAGATCTGCCTGCCTCCTGGTGGCTATTCAGTTCAATCTTCGCACATGCTTTCATGCTTTCCATACGCCATACAGTGAAACCTCGCTAAACCGTAGTCGGCTGGAGCTCGGAAAAAGTATGTACGTACTAAACGGTAGTACTGCTTAACCAAAATAGCATGAGATCACCCATTTACATGTCAAAAACGGAACTCAGAAAGAGTGCAATGAAAGGGGGAGAGACATGCAGTATTTACTCACTTTGCACGACAAAAGTGTTATTTTC
This sequence comes from Dermacentor andersoni, assembly GCF_023375885.2. Classification (NCBI taxonomy): domain Eukaryota; kingdom Metazoa; phylum Arthropoda; class Arachnida; order Ixodida; family Ixodidae; genus Dermacentor; species Dermacentor andersoni. Next base: position 12,727,486 of record NC_092824.1, on the reverse strand, counting down.
GTTTGATGCCGCAGAGGCCTAGCAGCGACGACAGTGGACCCAAAACTTACTGAAGCTGCAAGCCAGCTTTTCGCATTACGTAGACATTGTTAGGATCGGCCTGCAGGGGTAGTGCTCTGCAAAACTATCTCAGCCCGCTGCAGGTGCTTCGATCGATCCGCGGTGGTGGCGCCCCTCAGAGAACCAGCGAGGACGACAGCGCTAACCGACCATGAACTTCCTTCGGAGAACTGGATACTACGGCAGCGTTAATCCACCATGCGGCTCATTCAGAGAATCGGCGACGGCAGCAGGGCTGGCCACATTTGGTGCCCCGTGTATTGTTGGTTGATTTGCCAGGTCTTCATGGTCTCTCTGCAGCAAGAGCCCCCCTAACAAAAGGGTGCTTTGCGGTACGTGGGCTCCAGGATTCATCACAGTCTGCTGACACTCGTGGCGACTACAGGAGAAAGCCAGCTCTGGAATTTAGAGCCGCCGGCTGGGGTCAGGCGTGACCACCTGGCTACGAGGACGCATTCAACTCGGGTTCTGGGAATCCAAAGTGTGTACGTGTGTGTGTGAGCACTCCTCCTCCAAGTCGGGTTGACTACGCCCCAACGACTATGGACAGTCCGATTGGACAGCAGTTTTCCTTCACGTAGTGAGAACGGAGTGTTTATAAGCAGCTGTTTGTGCTCGCTAGTTTGTCCTCGTCGGTGTGCTCATGAGCTGCGTGCTCGTGCTCGAGAAGTGGTGTGTTTGGAGCTTCGTGCTCGCATGCTGTATGCTTCGTCTTGCGGGCTCCATTTGGGAGCCATTCTAGACTGTCGAATGTATCTCTTGTTCTAATGCAATTATCTGTAAATAAACCCTGTACGCCTAGTCCCTCCCAAGTTCCTCCCTACGACCTACAACCCTTACAACTGGTGGCAGCGGCGAGATCGTCCGACAACTCCTACAACGTCAACAATAGTTGAGCCTGTCAAATTTTTTTAGTTACTTTGGACCGTAGATTTTCTCGGTCAACATGTTTTTTCTTGCATTTTTTCCAAAACATATGAACGAGGTTCTACTGCACATAGGGAGCAATGCTTGCGGTACATGGCGTCTTGTGCAGCCACAAACGGCTGGCACAGTTTCTTAATGTCATTATATTTCAATTGCTGCTACATGCTCATACTTAATTACATTAAACGTTGCGATGGCGATAGCTGCAGTGAAACGGTTAAGTTTGCTTGCCAATCGTAATACCATAAAAAAAGAAACAGTTATCTAGGGAGCAGGCATTAAGAGGCATATTGTATGTAGTTTACTTCAAGAATGTCATTGTTGCACCCAGCCGTAAACTGTTTGAAGCGAAAGCTAGCTCTACAGCTAATCCATAGCGTAGAAAAAGCACTGAAATTGGAAAAATGGCACTTGCAGCTTAAAAGCTCTCAAGCAGCAATCCTGAAGAATTTGACCATGTGCTTTAGTTTGTTCTGGCGTATGTGCTTCTTCGAGCTAAACATCGTCGAGAAATTCGAAAGCTACAGTATGAGGCCAACAAGGCATGGAGCCGCCGCCGTGCAATCAAACAGCTTCTCCTGGCTGACGCACTCACGAGTAGGGCTCTTGCCAAGCGTAGCCGCAAGATCGCCTGCTGATTTCTACGAAAATAAAGAGCTCCTTTTAAAAAAGTGAAGAATATATTAGTTCTCTTTATCCACAAGTTAGCTTAATATCATCAGAATATGGTCACCACGGCCGCGGCAGGGACATTGGAAATGAGAGTACGCATTCGACGGCCAAGTGAGTTGTAATATTTGTAAGAACGCACTACAGCTCGAGAAAGACAATTTTTTAAAGAATGTGAAGAATATATTAACTGTTATTCACTAAGCATCCATTCAGTCTCGTCAGAATGTGGAGACATTGGGAACGAGAGTACGCATTTGATGGCCAAGTGAGTTGCGAGAACGCACTACGTCGCAAATGGAATTAAGCTTTGATGCCATTAAGCATGTCCGTGTGGCACCCCAAGAATGACATTAAAGTTTAAGGCATTAGCCGGCTAATGTCATTTCCTGTGCCCGTGTGGCAGGAGTATAAAGTAACATAAAAGAGCACCTGAATGTAACACACAATCAATTTATAAAATAAAACTACACTTAAACCACGATATAACAAAACTCTCGATACAACAAAGTATTTCACTTTCTTATTAACTTTTCGACCATAGAACACCATGTATTTAGAGCCTCAACATAACAACGAAGTGTGTTTATACACGTTTTCAACATAACAAAATTTTACTGCCATCTCAAAGGAATACCAAGACAGTAAATGGAAAGTTCTACAGACGCAAACGGCGAAGTGGTTGAATTACAAGCGACTGCTTGCGAACAAATTAAGCGCAGCAGTGCCATGTTCCGTATAGTCTAAGTGTGGAGTGGACGCAAAAGTGTGGCTGGCTTTGCCTCGTACCACCGACGTGAAGATATCGTCGACATGGCATGAAGTCATATCTCTCGTCACCGACCTTCAAATTCAATAAAATTCATATTCTTCTCATTCAAATTGCTTTTCTCGATTGACCGATTGGAAGATTTTGTAGCACCTTTCATGGAAGAAAATACATTGGCGACTACTTTTTTGCATAAAAGGTTGAATTTCAATATAACGAAATTTTGACATAATCAAGCAAATTGCCGATTTTACCAACTTTATTGTATCGAGATTTAACTGTATAGCCCGTCCCCATGTTTGCAATCAGAAAAAACAAGACGTGGAATTTAGCTTCAATGAATAGAAACATTTTAAAATTAGCTTATATAATGAAAGTGGCACGTCGTCGTCTCCATTTGACTTCATTGGCCACAAATACCAAGCATACAAGGACCTTATTCTCAAGTGACCACTTTTAGAGATACAGTAAAACCTCGTTAAACCGTAGCCGTATTACAGTACTGTAAAAGCTCGTTAATTCAAATTCCTCAGGGATGCTACAAAAATTCGAATCGTACAAAATTTGAAGTAAGGAAAGTGAGAAAAAATTGCTCGTTTGAGGCACGTATATAATAGTCCGACGTAGAGTGAGCGCGCGCACACACACGCTACGTCACGTTGCCGAGAACAACGTCTATAGTTCGACGCACTGGTGCAGCCAACATAACTGGACACGGCCGATGTATCCGACATCGAGATCCACACATTCGTCATGCCGACCCACATGCGCGCCACAGCGCATGGCGCGCAGAAAAAAAGGTGGCCACGCTGCTTCGCAGACGGTCACAGAGAGCCGTTCAAAGCAGCGCGCGGGTTGGGGATTGTTCTGCGCATGCTCTGGCACTGCGCAAGCGGCATAGCGTGACTGGCCGCAAGCGACGCGCGCCAGAAACGTCGGAGTATTGACCTTTTTCATGGCGGCCTTGTGGGTGCTGTCACGTTTGATCACGTGGCGACGCGTCCACTGCTTGCCTCAGCTGCCCCCCTGTGTTTACAATGGATGTGCGCGACGCTGGTGCGGCTCTGCAAACCTCTGTTTCGGCGGATATTGTAGACGGTAACTGGGTGGAGGCTACAGCTTCAAACAACACGTAAGTGCTTTCTAAGCTCGTTACGCTTTCTCCAAATGGGAATCCCGGCAATACGGTGCTTGTAATAAAAGCGGGGCTGAACATGTATTCTAAGCTACCCCAACCTTCCACTTATGAATTGAATCTGTATCTGTGTGTTTAACTCTTTGTTTAATTGTATTCTAAGCTACCCCAACCTTCCACTTATGAATTGAATCTGTATCTGTGTGTTTAACTCTTTGTTTAATTTTAAGCAGCAATTTGTTCATGTTTCTAACTCAAATGTTCCCCGGGCGTCACTATCTGATTGTTTATTTTCTACCAGATCACTTGTGAGTGTGCTCAGCCAAGATAGATTTGCTCTTGCTAGGCACAAGGCTTGTAACGTAGATGTTCTGTACGTTGTAATAGCTTGTAGCACACACGTATTATTGCAATAGTCCCTCGCTTACTGTGTGAACCATTACGAAACGTTCAGCTTCGAACATTAATATGCTGTTGGTGTAGCCACCATCACCTGTGCTTCGGTGTATTGCGGCCATTCACTTATTCGATACATTGGCAATAGATGGGGCACAACTTTGGGTGCTAGTTGGGGTGGATGTGCGTAGATTATGTGCAAGAAACTGACTATATGCCAAGAAGCGGCACTACTCCCTTTGTCATCCTATAACAAGCGGTACTTACTCGTGCAGACGTTCCAGGGTTGAAGTCTTTTCCTTGGAGATTAGCTCTACAACGCTGGCAGATGAGTGATTCTTTTTTATCCTCGAGGGAAGCCGTGCATCACGAAGAGCCAGTAACACAGGCAGTCCTTATGTAGCAGCGGTGCATGAACTTAGACACACAGATTCATTCCATTAGTTAAGGGGAGACGCGGGTCGAAAAATGGCGATTTTCATTAAAAAAGTCAGTTTTATGTTTTCGACTGTTTCAACAAGATTGATCTCTTCTCTTTCATATATAAAGAAATCAGAGCTGCAAATGATCGAGAAATTATAAATAAACTCGGTGAAAGCACTCGAGGTGGCAAGGAAAGGTGCAAATCTGGCCCATTTTCCAGTGCGTGATGCTTCAAATCGTGGCGTCGCAAGCCATTGGGTTTGCGCAAGGCAGTAGGCCAGCACTTTTTCTCTCCGAGGTCGGCTTTGCCGCGTCACAATCTCCCCGAGAAGTAATACCGTATTTACTCGCATAATGAGCGCACTTTTTTGTCAGAAAAATTGACGCAAATTCAGGGGTGCGATCATTACGCGGGTTAAATTTCCCGCGAAAAAAAAAATTTTTTGTCCCGCATTTGCTGCGGGTTGCAGGACACCAAAACAAAGATGGCGGCCGGCGGAGCAAGCCGAACATGTTTTTTTCTTGTCGTGAGTACATTACGCGCATTGAAACAGTTTCTTCCGTATCAGTGATGAATAATATCGTTAATATTGGCAAGTTTGCGGCAATAACGTAGCCATGTCCACTTTGAGGGGACAGAAACAGATGGGCACGCTTAGCTGCCAGTGACAGAAACGCATGGCCGGCGTGCTGCTGAAACTGCGGCATCTGTTTTCACTACTATGCTAATACGGCACGTTTTTGCTAAGGGTGGGCGAATATCTTAGCTGTGTTACAAGCGTCGGCGTATGAATAGGGTACACATTTAACGTATTAGTGAAAACGTGGCTACTGTCATTGCCGCGCGCGATTTGTTGCGTGCCCACAAGTGCAGATGAAAAGAATCGAAAGGCGCCTTTTTTGTTTTTGTTGATTACAACCATTATAAAGCCTACCCGCAATAAAGGCAAGTTTGGTTGTACCTCTTTTTGTCATGGAAGTGCGGAAAGTGATGAAAGTAATGAAATGAGGCATCTACTTAAGAATGTATGATGCGCGCAGACCGCTTGGCTTGTCTATAAGAGTCGTTCGCGTAGCATTCGACAAATGGTAAGCGCGATCAGTATTAGCTAGACTTGGCACACGACATATCGCTGCGGCAAGTTTGGGGTGCGATCATTACACGGGAAATAAAAAAAATCGAATTTTGATGACAAAACGCAGGGGTGCGATCATTATGCGAGTGCAATCATTATGCGAGTAAATATGGTAATAAAAACAACATTTCTCCGCCGAAAGCAAGCGCTTTCGCTGGATTTCTAAATCACGTGGTGCGATTCCAGCCACGCCATTGGCTGCTAGAGCGTGACGCGGCCACAGCTTGTCTGTTCTGCGACGTGCAGCTCTCTCGACGTGTTCCCAGGCTTTCACGCATTTTTCTGCTCCTTGTTTCGATGGATCCCGTGAAGAAACGCGATTTTTAAACTCGATAGTATTGGTTGAAACACAAGTTCAAGGAGACTCGCCGCAAAGTCAAGCGGCATGCAATGGAGACGTCCGCGGCAGCTAAGCCTATCCTCGGTGACGGCGACGCTTTCGACGGTTCAGAGCCAGCCGGCCGCTCAAGATTCGTTGACAGCGCAGACGAATTCGTCAGCGCATCGGAGAAAAAGTAGAGAATCTTCGACAATCAAGATAGGAGCAGCGAGGAGACGGCAAGCACCTTTATCTGCGAGATCGACGTCGTGAACGTGAGCGCCGCGGCATGTCCGGCATGCGGACGGCGTGACCTTTTTATCCGTAAGTTGGCCGAAAAACGGAAAGCACTCGCGTCGTTTTTGGAGTTGTGTTGCAACAATGCAGCGTGTGCTACGTCCGTTATCTCGGCAAAGTATTCGTCGCGGCGTGCATCTCCGGAAGACGACGCTAACGGTGAAGCGCGCCCTTCAGCCAGCCCAAGAGAGAGTTTCGTCGTGAATATCAAGGCAGTGGTTGCGGCGTGCGCTTTTAGAGCTGGACACAATCAACTCGTCCGATTTTGTGCAGTTCTTGGTTTGCTGAAACCGATGCACCATAAATCGTTCACCGCCATAACGAAGAAAGTGCACCTCGCTGCTACAAAAGCAGTGGCTGATAACTTGGAGTTGGCTCGGAAAGTAACAGCACAGGAATTGGGTCAGCATGGTGCTCACAAAGACTCTATGAGAAAACAACATATGGCGCAGGTGAATTCTTAAGTTGTGCACTGAATCTAGATACCCTGGCCTGCATTATGTGCAATTTTTATATAGATTTCAGCGCTACAACACAAATAAAGAACTTTTATAACTTTCAATCATGTTTTTCTCAGCTTCATATTTTTGGCCAAACATGGCTTTTATGCACGACATTTGATGTACTTATTGTGGTCCAATCAAGACCAAATTTGGTGTGCATCATCTTTAAGATGTGTAGAATGCACTTATTTAGGTTCTAGTGCAACCAGTTTATTTTTAAGAATGGAAATGTTCAATACCCTTGGGTACTAGTCACTGAAAACGAAGCATCAGATATGAAATTTTCTCAAAATGTTGCCTATGAAGGGAATCGCATTATCTTGGTTATCGGCAGTCACTGGAGTGTTAGGGACAAGAAATGCCATCTTGTACTGCTATATCATGCCAACTGCTAGGTCCAGTAGCTGCACAAACATGCACTGTTTCTCACTTATGCATGGCACTTAGGACATGAAAGCATCGAGCTATCCTAAATCTTAACAGATTTGTAATGAGGATATCAAGCTATATAAGTGGTACAATTTTCATTTGCCTAGCAATAATATTTAAAAAGAAAGGTTTCTGAGGAGCGTCTCCCCTTAATATGCCAGTTTTCGCAGCCAACAACTGCACACTTCTTCACTCGACCACTCCATACTTTGCAGCATGAATGAAACCCACCGCGTTAGCGAAAACCTAGTTGCATTTCCGACAGCTGATCGCACAAAAATAGAGCAGAAGAGGCAAAGGATTCGCTTCCGTGCGCTCTCACTGAGGCAACGTGCGGTACCCCACCGAAAGTGCCATCTCGTTTCCCTAGAGCAAACTGCTTCATGAAAAGGGTCAACAAACATGCATAAGCACCGCCAACGCTCGCTGCAGGAACAAGAGCTGCGCTTTAAAAGGCACTCGCAAAACGCACCTCGACCTACTGCAACGTTGGTCTCCACTGTACTCGCATAGCTGCACCGGCTGCACGCTGCTGAGCCCCACTATACGTATAGGTGGCGTCCAAACACATATCTCAGCGATGCTTTCCTTTGAATAACAGCCACGAATCTCAAAGGCTATGCGTTTTGGTACTGCCAGCGCAGATAAACGTCACAGCCACCATGTTTTAGACATTACCTGGTGCCGCTTCTCGGCAGAACATAAAACGTGATAAAAGAAAGAAAAAGAAGAGAGCACCGCATCCACGTTTCTGTCTTAACAGTCTTGAGAGAGGGAGAGAACCAACCTCCAACAGAGGCGTTGGCCATGCCTGGCCTGGCAAAAATGTATATCGCTCCAGTCGTGCCTCAACAAAGGGCCGCAGACGGAAAAAGCAAAGTGGCGCGGCCCGCGCAGCGATGCCAGCGTTGCCAACGTGCTTCCGTGCACTGGCACTCTCCCCATCCACTATGGTGCGGAGTTCAAATCATTGGTGGCGGTGGAGATTTTAATTGAATTAGCGGGATGCGCTACATGTTGCTTTCAATAAATTGTTGGATGGACCGCGGTGCCTTCTTCGAATTATCTAAAATTTTGCATTAATGAGTTGGGAATTAGTGAGCGCTTACTGTATTGCTGTAACCAAGTGCAAAACATTTAAAAAATTGAAATAGACAGCATGTTCACGACTACTCTCCCGTGGGAAATTTACACCAGCAGCGAAGTAGAATACCACTGGGTTACTGCTATACTCGCTCTGTGTTTGTCTGGTTGAGTGCTGTGCCACCAGATGAACTCCAGCAACCTTTCCCCGAGCGTTTTAACAATACGCAGCATCACATGCAGACATGTATTCAATAAACCAGTGGCAGTGGACATTCCCAGCATCTCCTGTAGTGATCACTGCACTGTCACACGTAAAACTTCAAATTTTAAGATCACTATTTTCACTGCATAGTTACTTCTGGGGCACTCAGTAGTGGGCGGTTTCAGCAACCCCTTCAGTTTGCCTGCTTGACAGCAGGACAGTGCCACTTCCTTTTTTTTTTTTTGTAACTGAAAAAATTCAATTGTGGATCACTCACCTCCAACTTCAGGGCTGTCTTGTCGTAGGCGTTAGGGACCCGAGCTTGTTTCACCCTGGCCCTGGCAGGCAGCTTCCTCTGCAAGTGGATACCGGAAAATGAGACAGTCGTCAGGCTGACTGAGCTCGCCACCACACTGTGGCACCATGCCAACTCGAACTATGGAAAGCTGAACGGCTGAGGTGTTGTTATAAAAAAGAAAATTGCCAGAAAGGCAAGGTGGTTGAAAGCAGTGGAGTGTAAACATTTGAATATTCAATTTGAATTGTTTAGTATTCGATTCGAAAGGCACATTCACTATTATAAATATTCAAACCCCCAAAAATTGCTGTTCTAAGTTTTTTGAGTCAGCTTTGAAGAATACAGACTGTATTGAGGGGAAGTGTTTGTGCAGTGCAGTGAAGCATATCAAAAGTACGAAGGGGGCACTACCATGGGGCCCCTTCCTCTTGGTGCTTATGGCTACCAGAGGACTTTAGCTCAAGTACCCACTTCCCTGCCTTTTCATGCATCTGGACAACACCAGCCACAAGGTGGAAACCTCTGTGTCTGCTGGTATTCTGGTTAAGTGCTTAAAAAACGTGGTTTCTGAACCACAAATCCGACCAAGTAACAAGCCTGGCAATGTTTCTAAACATTCGTTCTAAAGTAGCTCAGTATCACCAGAATGCTTCGATGGCAAAGTGGATTAAAAACATGGCTTTAAAAGAAGCAAGGAAAACTTCAACACCAAGGAACCCAGATATGTCCTTAACAACGAATGCCACAAGCACAGGTTGAAAGATATGTGAATGATTAAATTTCGAGCCAAAATGGTGATGCGTGTGAGTGACATGATGCCCACTGTTGGCTTGGCTTGCAAAGAGATATCTGCCAGTACCAGCCATGTCTAGGGAGCAGCCCTTTTCGGTGTCTGAAGGAATTGTGATATGCAGGATGATGTCACTACTCTCCAAACATGTTGAGCAGATATTGTTCCTTCATGACAACATTAAACAACTGCAGTTATGTATGATACATTCAAGCAAAAGCGTTGCACTAGAAAATTTTGTTGCACACAAAGTGTAATTTTCCTGTGTGCTATTTCCTGTGGTGACCTTTTTTCCTTACCTCTGGTTGGTGAAAAATATTTTATTCTTGCAAAACCAATAGCATTCGCATTTGAAAAATATTCAATTTGCACTTCTTTATTGCTGTTCGAATTCGCTTCGAAATTGAAAATTTGATATTTTCACATCCCTAACTGAAAGATATAGCAAAGCAGTAAACATGTTGCGTGCAGAAGAGAGACCAGAAAGAAGAACATGGTCAAATATGAAGCACTACATTGTTGTCCATCCTCTTCGGCATCTCTTCCATGCAAATGTTTGCTTTTGAAGATCAGCAACTAGCCCAACGCCAAGTTGCTATGTCACAGCAATATATTATACCAATGTCACACGTACACTTCTGCGATCGGAGCTGATCTGGATTAAGCTCGATCTGGATGTGTTGGCTGCTAGACGGACACTATTGGATCATGATTGCAATCCGATTATCGCTATCCATGATTCACGATCATGTTTCTTGATTGCGATCGTAGGCTGACTGACGTCTGCGCTCTCTAGCGCAGTATTCTGAAAACGCTAAAAACAAAAAGTGGATGCAGCTCAATAAAAATACGCTTAAGGACATTTTTGTCAGCAATACAGTTGACGACCGATAATCCAAACTCCACGGGAAACATTAACAAGTCCGAACTATTGAATGTCCACAAAACAAATGCATTTGAAAAAGATAACTTTAATTACGTTTTAAGGTCCCTGTGTAAGGAATAAGTGGTCGATTCATTGCATCACGCACTTCTGCTTATGTGCAACCAAGTCCACCTATATTTTTGACAGTTTTGTGTTATCTCTGTACACTGATGCAAGGACTGCAAAGGCTCCAGTCAGATCCGCATGTGAAGGCTCTGGAGCACATGGTACATCATTATCGTCTGCATTAAAAGTCGCAGTTTGACAGTGGAAGAACTTGCTCAATTGTTTCCTCGTCGTTCAGTTCAGCATATGACGACACCGCGCTGTCGTCGTCTGCAAAGTCTTCAAATGTAACGGCTGCAGGAATCGGCACACCGCAGCCTAGCAGGTCATCAATGATGTCTGCATTTGAGCTCATTGTGGTAGGCAGCAGTTCAGGCTCTTCATTTGTGGAGCAGGGCTCATTCGGACTGCGAGGCTAGCGTTGGTGCCATTTGACGTGGACAGACGAGAACTTCACGAGACAGATTTCTTGGAGCCAGCAGAGCGCTGTCTAGAACACATACTAAACAAACAAGCACAGCATGGCAGAATGCTGTCCGGAAGGCAAATTCAGCAAACAAGTGCAGGCCATATGCGGTGGTGCCGAAATGCGTAATGTGATGATCACGATTTTGATGCAACCACACAATTCAGGCAAAGCCTCCAAGATGGGCATTTGCAGTTAAGGGGAGACACGGGCCTCAAAACCGAAAATCGTGAAAAAAAATGCACTTTTAGGAACTACTTGTTTCGGCATCTGTAATGCCTAATATACACCGTATCAGTAAGTATAGTACGTGCGATGCAAGCGGAGTCGAGGGGCCTGACGTGCTCACCGGAAAAATGCGAATACCTACTGATCAAGCCCGGCAGAAGTAGATGTCCCAGGGGATTACCACGGAGAAGGTGCTTCCTTGAACTTAAGGTCGGAGAACTTACCATCCCGGAGCGCCCCAGTATCAAAATATTGGGGCTAGACTTTCAGAACACGCTGCGCTGCGGGCTCATGTTAAAGAAACTCCAGAGGGCGACCAACTACACACTACAGCTCATTCGCCGGGTGGCTAATCGGCACCACGGCATGGGCGAGGGCGATCTGCTTCGGCTTGTGCAGGCATACATAACCAGCAGAACCACGTACTCGACACCATATGTCAAACTCGCAGCCACGGACTTAGCCAAATTAAACACCATGATCCGACGACATACAAAGGCAGCCTTGGGCCTTCCGGACCACGCGGCCACCGCAAGGCTAGAGGCCTTAGGCATGCATAACACGATCGAGGAGCTCTTAGACGCTCACCACACAGCCCAAGTCCGTCGTCTCTCGCTAACCCCGGCTGGCCGCACAGTCCTCCGGAAGCTTAGTCTCGCGGCTATCCCCGAGGGGATAGAGTACATTACGATTGCGCGAAAGGTCAGGGGGCATATTTATGCCCCACCTCTACCCTGCAACCTGGACCCCGAGTTCCATCAGGGCCATCGGCAGGCCCGTAGTGAAGCCATTTGGTGACGCTACGGCTCGCAAGATGGAGTGCTCTACACAGACGCAGCCAGACACCCTCGGGGCGACCTCATGACCGCGGTGGTAGCGGATCACAACAGAGGACTGATAGAACATACAACAATCACGGCTGGCCGAGTGGTGGAAGCGGAGGAAACCACGATTGCCATGGCCATGCATGCGGAAGCGAATACCGTCATCAGCGACAGCAAGCAGGCCATCGGCAATTTCGTCCATGGTATAATTTGCAAACAGGCGTACCATGTCCTCACACGACGCCCCCTAAGCGGCTTGAAAACCCTCGTGTGGACCCCCGCTCACGCGGCTGTGCCCGGCAACGCGTCAGCTCACAGTTTGGCTCAAGATCTCGCGCGCCGAGCCTCGTCCGCGGATGCGGACGGCGTGAATGAGGAGGAGAGACACGAGGAACCCTGCGAGACCTATTATGAAATAGCTCATCGGTATCGCTTGAGGCGTCGCGCGCTGCCACCACCAGCCAAGCAACTCGACAAAACGCAAGCGGTCGCGTTTCGGCGACTTCAGACAAATACATACCCACACCCAAAATACATTAACAAAATCACAGGGGGCAGGGAAAGCAACAAATGTAGGCTCTGTTCAGAAACAGGAACACTAACACACATAATGTGGGAATGCACCTCGCTCCCATTCTCTCATCCCCCCGTCAGCAGCAAGACTGACTGGACAGCCTGGCTCAGTTCCGGGGACGTCGACCGACAACTTGAACTGGTGGACTGGGCGGAAAAGGCCAAGCAGGCCCAGGGCCTTACTTGAGCCCTAACCCTCAGCCACGTCCCTCTTTACCCTTCCCCCTTTCAATAAAGTTTATCACCACCACTACACCGTATCAAAACAATTTGCCCAAAAACGTGCCCTAAGTGTCTGAAAAAGATTATTTTGTCAGTGCGCATGGCGAGAAATGACCCCAAAATTTCGCAGACACACCGGTGGTCATGGAGCTATTGCTCGTCTTTCCCGCTGCTGAGCGCCGCCATCTTGGTATAGTTCTAAAGTTCCACCTTTCAGTTCACCGCATCCTTGCCGACGATAGCCGCATAGAAAAAGCGCAAATGTGAAAAAATCTCCGGCTTGTCTGACGAAGCTCATGATGCACGCAGCCCTCCTATTGGCTCAGTGTGCCAGTGCGCTGAGAGGCGCCTTCTGATTGGCTGTTGCTATGGCAATAGGCCTAGCAAACAAGCTCCTCTGCTAGGCCTGGCAGTGGGTCGCTTCAATAACTCCTGATCGTATTGCAAACGTAAGCAGCAAATCGACCCTCTCTAAAACAAAAAAGAAAACAAAACAAAAAAGTTTGAGATCGAATACGCGTCAATGAAAAGCGAAGCGCAAGCCATCTCTGCTTCCTATATATGGCAAGAAACAGGAGGCGGTTTGCCAAATACTCTGACATGCGGAGAAGTCCACAAGATCGCGCTGAAGTCACTGCGTCGCCCAATCTCATACTACATCGGCAATAGCGCAGCAGCGAAACTAGCCATTGCCCTTGTGGGAGATAAGTGAGTTTCTCTCCTCCGTACTCTTGGGACAAAGGAACGACAACACACAGTAGTGCAAACAGTCACAAGGGCATTTATTGCACCTTTCATACCATGCCTGCTAGCCGAGTTGATATCCCCAAAACATGCCGATGGGCGCGCGACAAATCTAGAAATCCGACTTACCGCGACCGCATTGCGAGCGAATATGTTCGCCCCATGCTGGATCCCAACGCCTGGTCGTCCGCGGGTACAGTCACGCCAACGGTGTCCAAGGCGGCCACGCGAGACGGTCTCGCAGAAGCATGGTCGGCGCGCGAGCGCGGTACGTCCGGCGCTGTTCGCCGACCCGCCGGGAAAGAGACAGCCCCTTGTACCTCGGCGCCCGAGTAACCCCGCCGCGGCGCGACGGTCGCGACATCTCTCGCACCGCGCTTGTACCACGCCGCGGGCGCCAGGCCACGCGAGCCGTGCGGGAAAACAGCATATCAGGGGATGCGCTATGCGGGAAAAACATCAGGGGACGCGCGAGAGTCGCGCATCCCCACACCCTTTGTCCTCGCGTGTAGGTTTACTTTGGAGACAGCAGGCAACGTGTCGACGTTCGTGCCTCTTGCACGTACCTACACAGGTTTGTGTAGGTGCATTCCAGATTTTGTTATGAGCCTATACGTGCGCCTAATGTCTACATCTGCGGGATAATTCTGCGGATTTAATTATATTGCAATTATTATTTCCCGGTTTTGAAGCTTGAAATTTATATTTTCCCAGATTTTTTTTTTAGATTTCTCAAGTACAGCTTTTCTAAGTCTCAAATTTTGGGATCAGCACTGCGTTCCTTCTACTCGTTAAAGCGTACCCGCTTAAACTTAGTTTCGTTTTAAAAGTAGTAAAGTCAAATCCCCGACTCAGCGGCCATTGAAGCTAATGTGTTTTGTAGCCGCATAAACCGTACCAGCTTATTGCGTACATATCGGTTAACATGTAGTGTTTCCACTTTTCGTTGAGTAAACACGGCGATGCGTCGTCTCCATCGGGCGGCCCAGCAGAACAACAAGCCTCCGAGATCGGAACAACGGCCTCCAAGCGCCCTGTGCGTTTGCGCGTGAAGCCACATCAATATCATTTTGCCGCCGTGCCTTAGAGCATTGTGGCGTTGTGCAACCAAGGACTCGAGTCATGCCAAAGCTCGGATAAAAATAGACGCCAGGTGCTCAGCATAGAAGAAAAATTAGACATTGTTCATGCCATGTTCGTGCTATCGAACGCGACACTAAGAAGTCGGCGCTGGCACGTGACAGGGATCTGCTGTTGACTACGTTGTGTGGCAATTGGAATGCAAAGTTGCTCGGCAGCACTGCTGCGACCACGAAGAGATGTCAGCTACGAAGTTTAACTTTTCGCCATCGTTGCCAAAGTGTCGACTAGCGACAGTGATGAGGACGACACAGAAAGCGACAGCACGGGCGATTCAGGCCCGACAGTGGCAGAAGCTGCGCGTTACATCCGCCTCACGAATGCAATCGTCATGACGAGAACAGCACGCCGCAATGAAAACGGAGGGGATTTCTGCAGTGCTACCGCGCGCGTGCACGGAGAATACGTAATGCCAACGAGGAATCTGCCATGTGAGTGTTTGCCGAGGAGAGGGGCTGGCTGAAAAGCTGGCTCGCAGCTTCAGTAAGTTTGAGGCCGCTGTCATCGCTGCTAGGCCATCGCGGCATCAAACGAAAATACAGTAAACTCTCAGTTGTAGGAACGTCAGTTTATCGAATATTTCAGAATAACGAACTTTTTAAAAATCCCCGGAAGTTTTCTTATAGATTCTATCCAAAAATGTTTCCCTTAAACGAATTTCGGAACAGTCAATTTTTCAGTTTAACGAACTCGCTCGGAGGGCCAAGGCTTATTTTTATGATCAAAACCGATGCGCGCCCTCATCAAACCGCCGCTCCAGCGGTATTGTAACGTCGCTGGCGCTACAGCGCCCCTGGGGCAAAGTGGCGGCGCGGAAAACGAACGGCAACGAGGCATGGTCTCCGAGATCGCCCGCACAAAACGAACAAGCATGCAATCTCGGAGGCCATGAACAAAGTAATATCGCTGGCTTAAAATGCCGCCAGAGCAAAGCGGCGCTCTGTCACACCACAAACCATGTGGTGTGTGACCGGCTAGTCGCGGCATGGTCGTCGTCGTCTTTCTTTCGAAGAAGAGGCAACTGCCGAGCCAGTTTCAAGCCCTATAACTCTAGCTGAGGTTGTAGGGTACTTTGGAAAGTTGAGAGACTTTTTGCCTCAACAGCAAGCTTTGCCAGAAGAAGTGTACAAAAACATTGACTCTTTGGACAGTTTTGTTACTTCTTGTGCTTTAAAAGTACAAGTGCAGAAGAAGATTACAGATTTTTTTCTAAGTGAGAAAGGCAGCATTATAACTGTTATGAACCTTGTACTTGTTGATAAATACGAATTCCATTTCACACATTTCTAACACTATGGATGTCATGTCTTTTGCTCCATGAATTGCACTTCAAACTTTTGACTCTGTACGCCATGTCATATGTTGGTCAAGTGACTATTCAGTTTGGTGAACTTTCAGTTAAGTGAACTACAGTCGAACCTCGATATAATGAACCTCAATTTAACGAAATTCTCGAAATAACGCACTTTTTATTTTCCCCCAATCTCTGCCCCATTGAAAACCATGTATTTTTTTCGCGATTTAACGAAGTCACTTTATAGTGTACTGCCGATTTAACGAAGTCCTCGCGCATCGCACGCACGTACCAGGAGCCTCCTTGACAGGCAGACGAAAATTTCAGCCGGGCATACAGCGATTTGCATGCGCCCTTTAATGCTCAAAATTTCCCGGCGCGCTTCAATACGTGGAGCAGAACGTGCCGCTGCGCCATCTATCGTGTACGTATGAAACCCACAGCGGACGCGCTCCTGTAGAGCTAACCGGAGTGCTTCAGAAGTTCCGGAACGCATCATGCTATGACGTCACCGGCCTGTTGGAACGGGAAAGCGCCAACCGGAAGTAAGTTTACGAACAGCGGTCGTTGGGCACGTTTTCTCAGTTGGTTACCATATTTACACGATGGTAATGTTGAATTCCAATGGCAGAGTCGGAGCAGCCGACGGACCCTGCGAGCGAGCACTCAACTCTAGCGTAGAGCAACACCTCCAGATCTGCGAGTGGAACACAACCTGCGCCACCAGGGCAAGGCGGAAGCGGAAGTTCTATCACCGAGTTACCCAGGATACCTTGCGTGTTCTCATTTCGTTCCGCTGTTTGCTCCCAGCACCGCCGCACAGGTCACTTGTCTCTTCAGCGCCGTTCACCTGTTGTTTTTTAAAAGTGCGGACTGGATATCTCGCCAAGCGTGCAACAGCTTTTGCTTCCTCGCGAGTTGTGACCGGTGGCGCCTCCCAGCAGACAAACGTGGTAAAGGAAATACGTCACGCAGAGTTCCGGTCCACTCCACCGATTTTGGCGGAGCATCTTTTTCTGCTCCACGGAGCGACTCCTGCTCTGAATCCCCTCCGACTCTCTCATTGGAACACCTTAATCCCGCCCTCACTCTGCCATTGGAACAAACTTGCTCGGAAACGAGCAGAAAAACTTGCTCCGACTTTGCCATTGGAATTCAACATAAGTCGACCACTTCTTTAAAATTTGAAAGTCTGAAGTTGGGGGGGTCGACTTACAATCGAAACCAAAACACGGCCCCGTCAAAAAAGCGAGACCAACCGGAGCTACAACGTAGTTACAATTTTGTTTGCTCTATGGGCCTACCCGTATTTTTTCGCTATCCCGCGTGTTTGTTCGCTTTTCAGAAGGGTTTTTCAACATTTTTTAGAGTTTTACAGTACATGCAACACTCATCGGGGGGGGGGGGTGTCGATAGTTGATGGAAGCGCCGCTGTTCACATTTGCGGCGGCACCCTCAGAACGGCGGCGCTTGCGGGGAGTATCGGTAGTTCATGGAAGAGCAGACACTGCTCGCGAGTTTCTCTGTTGAAAGGCATTGGCATTGGTTTGACGCGTTCCACTTGACTGCCGGCTACGTGCTACTTCTACGCTTCCCCAGTCATCATGAGTGCTCCAGGCCCACTAATCAATCGGCACTCGTTCACAGCAAGGTTCAAGAGGGCTGCCATCCTTTACGCCGAAGAAACAAATCACAAACGGGTGGTGTGAGAGTGGCGACTGCAGCGAAGCGAAATTTGCACCTGTGACGGCAAGTGAGAAGTTTCTCACGTGCTGAAGTATGGATGCTTTCCAGAGCCGTAGGCTAAGCTTGCGGCGTACGTCGCTGAAATGCAAGATCGGTCCCTGCCAGTGAAGTGCAACATGGTCATGACACAAGCCTGGACCTTCGCCTTAATTTTAAGGCCCTGCTCCGCCGTGAGTACAATGGCGGTGACGAAAGTATGGCATACACAACAGATGTCGACTCGTGGCAGCTCCTCTGCAATAAGGGAGGTGCTCCAAGTGACGCGACACTCGAGGACTTTGTCTTCAGCGATGCTTGCGCTGTGACAACTGAAGAGCTGGACGATGATGCAATAATCCAGAGCGTCACAGATACAGAAATGCAGGACGATGACTCGGACGAACTCCAGGCGGCAAGCAGCATAGAGCTCAGACTCTGCCCAGGCGGTGCAGTGGCAAAACCTGTCACCAGCGCCCCCACCGCAGCCGTGGCGCTGAGTAGTGCAAGGAGAGCTGGATGCAAGCGAAGGTGCATAGGCCACAATAGACCCTTCTCTTTCGTTTGTGTTGAGGCACGGTTTCCTAAAAATCAAGGACCTGGAAAGCTTCTTCCACCCATCCACGCTTCGGAAAGGAAGCTCAGCAGGACGAAGTATGTGTACAATATGAAATAAACTGAAGTGTTATTTCGGCGTGCCGCAACTCGCAAGTACAGAGAGCATCAGGTTTGTCTGTAGGCATATCAGCACAAAAATCTAAGCATTTCAAACTGGTTCATATTGAATATGTCCTGAACACAAGACTTAGGTATCTCCTATATTTTATGTATTTTATCTTAATGTTTTATCTCGCAATTATTTACAGAGAGTAAATCCTTTCATAGCCTTTTCCAAAGCAGCAAACAGAAAACGTTTTCCAAGTCAGCAAACAGCGTGCGATCATAACAAAGTAAGCTTCCTACAGTGCCTACGCACTGCATCTTTCTTTCTCTCAGGAGTTACAGCATCGCTCAGTACCTTAATTGGAACTTTTCGCAGACGCTTCGAGCAACAAGCGCGCACAAATAAATGTAAATAAACGCGACATTTTTTTTTCTTTCCACACGTGCGTTACTACGCAATTACTCATCCAGTGCTCCTACAGCAACTTTATTGCTCACATTTGAAAAAGGCAATCGAGCAGGCTCAGCACATCGCGAAGCGTGCTTGTTGTATCGGCGCAGGACATACAATATACCTAAAGTAGAAATGATCTCGCGATACAACAATGCTATAGAACAGGATTTTGAATTCATAAACGAACCAAAGTGTTTAGTTAAGCTGACCTGCCAAATCTCTCTGTTCCACTTGTTGAGTCACGCGGAGGCGGACGTCTGTTTAAAGGTGGAGATAATGATGGCACATAAGCAGGATGGTTTGCAACATTGTTTTTTCTGTTACCAACTAATTGGCAGCTGCAGATTCTTGAGTTTTCACTTGGTTACCACGGTCCTCTATCAGGGCTACACAACACAATTACAGAAAAACAAAATTGTCGCACTTTCTCATGCAAGCCGCTGTGTTGTGGGGAATGCAAGTAATCCAATTACCCAACACGTTGAACAGCCCATATCCAGCACTCTCTCCTTTCCCCTTCATACGATCGCGATGGAAATCGGTAAAACTGAACATTGTTGTTTTGTCCTTCATGTTCATGGCAATTTACAACACAATAGTAGCATCGATTGCGGCATTCCTTCGTAGCGCGACGATCTATCGCGGTTGCCGTCGTTTCCGCCATCAGTCTGAAGAGTGAGCCAGCAAGCGCTTTATGGCAGTTCAGCGACGCGTCCGACTAGCGTAGAAATTCATAGCTCTCTGTCTGGGTGTTAAATGCGCAAAACACTCGCAATATGTACCAAAATCTAGTTAAATCGTTGTTTCACAGTCGCTAGCTGCATAGGCAACTTAGCAAGGGAGTCAGGCTTCGCACTACTCAATTACTGCCTCTTCGCAACGGCAGGTGGCGCTACGCATCTTGCAAAACTCCAGAGTCTTGACGTCCATAGCTACACCGAAGTCATGGATGCGCTGGATCTCTTGCGCACGTATGCGGGCGCGCACTCGCAAGAGCAAGCCTTAGCAGCCCTGTCAACCTACGAGCGCCTTATAACCCCGACGCTTATTAAAAAGCGGCAGATGAAGCTGACGGAGTTCTTCGCTTCCACCTGAGTTGCATAGAATTGCTCTGCGGGAAGTTAAATAAAATATTCCAGCATTCATGAGTCAACATCGTCATTGCTTTACTGAGTGCGGTATCATCCGATGGCTGCGAGCGTTAAGCGCTCTAATGGTAAGTGGTGGCCTCATGCATCCACCAAGTTAATACTACTTCCAATTTTCTTCGAAAGAATATTCAAGTTGATAGCTCTGGTATGTGCATAATTTTTTTTTTCTTTGCGCCATGGGTTGCCATGTCTTCGTGAAAGGAATTTTTTTTTTTTTTTTTTGTGATGACAAATTATGGTGATGGCACTGATGGCAACATCTAGTGGCAGCTATGAGCACTAGGCGCAGCGCTTGCTGCAGACCTGCTCTTCACCGTACGTGTAATGGAGAAAAATGCGTTCGTGCCCGCTCGCTACCGGGCATCACGCTCTTGGTTGTCTTATTAGTTCCGGGGTTTATTGGTTATCTTTGTAATTTTGCTATCTACAAGGTGCCATACGCCAGGAGTGTTCCAAGAACCTGCATCTTTATTTGGACTGCTGAAACATGCGAACCTCGACTTAACGAAACTCGCGATTTAATGAAATATTCGGCTGCGAATTGAACTTCATTATATCGAGGTTCAAATGTATTTCCTTCGGTCCCTTGAAGTTCACTCAAGTGAGAGCTCACTGTAACACTTTTGTCGCGCAAAGTGAATAAATACTGCGTTTTTTGCCCTTTCATCGCACTCTCTCCGAGTTTCAGTTTCGACAGGTAAGTGGGCGATCTCGTGCTATTTCGGTTAAGCAGTACTACCGTTTAGTACATACTTTTTCCGAGCTCTGGTCAACTACGATTTAACGAGGTTTCATTGTAGCCAACTGAAGCATGCGAGCGATGTCGCTATTTTGACCTATTGGTGTGCGGCTTGGCCAATAGCCTGATGTTACCGTAATGGCACCAAACAGGCGATGCCACTATAGTGCCACTTTCAAATGAAAAGTTGTGCTAGCCACAGAGGCATCGTCAAACGTTCAAGCCGGGCGAGACTTCGGCATCGACGAGAAAAATGTCCGTTGTTGGAGGGGGAAATGGGAAACACCTTTTACATGTGCCGCAATGAGGAGATGAGAGCGATAAGAAAGATAGCGCGAAATAACGGGGAGGAGCTGTTCATCGAGATCGCACCACATTTCGATGCGTGTGAGCCGTGCCGCACTGTCTGCGCATGCATGTGCACGCCAACGCAAGCGTGTGTGTGGTCTGGCTAATGGCGATAACATAGAGTGAGCTCGGCATGTTCATATTAAATAATGCTGCATTCATTTTGTGAACGCTGTCTTCACTTTTTTGTTCGGCCTACATTCAAGGTAAGTCTTTTTATTTTTTCTGGTTTTGGAGATTCAGGAGTTGGCTTAGAATCGGGGCTGGCCTAGATTCGAATAAATACGGTACCTTTCTTTTATTGACCTAAGAAAGAATCTAATTACATATTTATAAGCAGCATACAAGATTGGATGTGTCCTGGAAGTTTCATGTGTGTAGAGCGAGTATCGAAAATGGTTGTTCTGGATGCCGTGTCCTCTCATATTTAATGCTGTTTGCTTTTGTACTGTAACACAAATTTTGGGCTCCATGTAATATTCAGGCTTCGATATTCGAATACCAAGAACAGATAGCACTATTCTTTTTTTTGCAGAACGGAGCCTAATGTATACTCTATGAAGTATAGCAAGTAATTTTTTTTCCCCTTTGAAAACTAATGATTTTCCCACAATTTCTGCCACATACTTGGCATATTTTCTGGGCTATAAAAATATCTATTAACGGTCAGATAAAAATTTTTCTTGCTATCCTTCATTCCATATTCTTTATGCTATCTAAACATGCCTTACAAATAATTTTTTATTGAGCCATTTATTTTCCATTGTGGCCTTAAACAATGGAAGTGAAATGTTAATTATCACAGAAACTAATTGACCTACAACAAAATTACATATTTGAAATCAGCGCAAGAATCTTAATAATACTGGAAAGTTTCATTAATATTGATGAAAAAGCTGATGAACATTATTTCAATAGCAGTGTCCACCCTTAAAAGAATTTCTTACGACAGAAGTGTTCATAAGAACAGGAGCCAGCCAGTCATGACATCGGACATATAATATTAGCGCTGGCTTCATGAATTCAGCGCCAAGTGTTTAGACCTTTTTCTTCTTCGTATAAAGGTGATAGCAGCATGTTAGTCCTGCTCTACGTTATGTATAGGCTTCATCTCGGGAGACTGGGCGTCTGACGACTCCTCCGTTTGTTTCCTTGTCTCGATGCTTGGCAGCTGAGCCTTTGCTGGTGCACAGCACTTGGGCTTATGAGAACAGTGGGAAGCTCTTGTGTGAGGGGGGGAAGCACAGGCAGCATCTGGAAGCCTTGTTTGCGTCGAAAACAGACGCTGACGCACCGAGTGACTCTAAATCTCTGAGGCGCAGTGCTGAGACCAAGGCAAGGCCTCAGGGATTACCACTTGGCGTGTAATCCCTAAGGCCATACTTTATGTCTCGTATCTCTGAGGCCATACTTGATGTCTCTTCAAGGTTGCCAGAGGAGATAATCAAGGCAGAGTCGGCGTAAGCTACAGCCACGGACGGAGTCCGGATAATTGAGTGTAGAGCTGGCGGCTGTCCGAAATATCGGTTGTCTTTAGACATTAAGCCTACGGGGCCACTGGCAGCGCCACGAAGCTGTCCGGATTACCGAGCATGTCCGGATTATCGGCGTCCATTTATCGGTTGGCGACTGTAGTATGCTGAAAAACAGACATACTGTCCAAATTTAACCATATTTTGCAAATCAGCATTTGTAGCGAAGACATCATCGAATTCTGAGAGTTGCAGACCATCAACAGACGATAGCAATGACCATAGTTCGTTGCGATCAAGAAATCCAACACGGATCTGTCCCAATCATGATCCGAAGTGTACGTATGACACAGGTATCAGACCATTATTTGAAGCAAGACTTGCAGCTTTAGGGGCCGTATAAGTTAGATAGGCTTGCTAACTAACCAAGCATGGTGTCCTGCAGCCTGACAGAGGAGAACCCACAGCCACTACACTGGTGGCATGATGAAGGGCAATGAGATCAGCAAGTGCGCATGCTTGTCCCAAATCAATCGGCTCACTCTGCAACTTCCCACAACATCTGCTCACAAACTTAGTGATAATCTTATGTGTGAAATCACTAGGCCAGAAAAGATTTCACAAGTTGGTTCTGGGTGTGTCAGTATCCCATCTGTATGCCTGTCAGATAAGGAGTTAACCTCACCTAAGAAAGTGGTCTGTGCATGTGTAATGGTCATGAGTTTACAGTATAAAGACAGGTCGCTGAAAAGAAACTTTTGTTGTCAGTTGGCGCTCGGCTTCTACCGTCTCTTTCTTCTGTCCATCTTTGTGTCTCTGCACTGCAATTTGTCATGATGTTGAACCGGGACGCCCAAACAGCTACAATTCTGAAGTAAACATTGTGTTGATTTTATGTCCATTATTACTAGGTACGTTTCTCAAAAATTTATGCAGGAAATATATTCAATGAAAGGCATCACACTCATTACAGCATGCTCTCAATTTTTAAGCAAACCTGTCGCAGGGGCCCTTTGAAACATTTTAGAGAGAAAAGGACCTGTGCTAGCCCCACAACAATATATTGCAATCACAGATATTTCTAATCGCCTAGGCACTTTCAAGTGCTGCACACAAACTACAGCCGAGCTAACAGCAGTGAGACATGCTGACATGCCTGCACATTAGATGGGGTGTTGTACTTGATGGGGTCGCCAGCGCCAGGCGTGGTCCGGGCAGCAGGTGGTGCCACGGGTGGTGATCCCAATTGCGGGGGTGATGCAGGTCCGTTCCACCCATGCCCGTCATTAGGCAGCTGGCAGTCGTCGATCTGTGGAACATATTGCAACAAGTTGGCGAGTCAGCCAAAGTGGGTGATGCTCGTTGTATTACAATGCTGGATGATATTCATTGCCTCCAGGTTATAATAATCAAACACTAGACGGAACTATGTGCGAACTTATGGCTTTTCCCAACATGCATGCGGATCTAATTTTGGAAAGAATGGACAGTGGTAATAACGGATCTTCATCACTTGATCATTGTGGTCCACTGTAATGCACCTCGACTGTTTTACAAAAGGAGCGATCGTGGCAAACCAGCATGGCTGTTAATTCCTATTTTGATTACAGTCGCCGACTGATTTTTCGGACTCCAAAAATTCGGACATGCTCGATTATTCGGCCTGCTTCGCGGCACCGCCATTCTCCTCATAGACCATAACGTATAACAACTGCCGAAAGTTCAGACACCTTGCAACCTCTCGTCTGATTTTTCGCACACTCCTTGAGCCAACTCGATCGAGAGCACCATGCACCTACTCTGACCGGTGCATGGTTAGACTTGCTCAATGCCATTTTTGTTTTGAACGGAGCCTCCTTGCTGCCCCACGAAGTGGCGCTACTGCAAATTCCCGCTCATCATCATCGTTTCTGCCTGGTTCGTAGCTACAGCAGTTCCGGTCTCAGCTTAGTAAGCCATGTCAAGACAATCCAGCAGCTGATTTGTTTCTTTCTTCGTGCGCGATGCTGCGAGTGGGCCACGTTTTTCGTTTGTGCGACTGGTGTCGGCATGACGGCGTGGTGATGTTTGCTTTATGTGCTCTGTCAAGCTTGCGGTGATGCAACGCGGCATACGGAAACATCGTGTCAAGTGTCTAATGGCATCGACAGTGCCCGCACAGACTGCGCTGGGGAATGCCGGTAAGCAGGTGCCGGGAGGCCTAGGATTTGTCGCCTTCCGATGTGCTCCCTACTGACGCCAAAAATGTTCTGCCGAGACCTGCGCAGTGGTTGCATTGCGATTCCGGACACAGTCTCATTTTACAGTTTCACAGGTGCTGATACTGCTGTACTGACATGCGCAGAACTAGACGACGGCGAGATCATTCGTCAGATTTCTGCTGCGCCGCCGGACGATGACTCCGAGTCGGAAGATGACGCACCATGTGCTACGCTGCCGTCGCATGCGGAGCGTGTACAAGCAGTGACCGTCCTTTCAGCCGCCTATAGTGACCATACGACCCTCTCCGAGATTCAGGCTTATCTGATTGCGCGTAAATGGAACAGCGTGCAATGGCGCATTCACGATTTCTTCAAGCCTACTGCCGAGCCCGAATAAGTGCGTGGAAATAAAGGATCTTTTTGTTTTTTCTTAATCTGCTTTTTCAGACACCTGTTTATTCGGACATTTCCGCAGTCCCTGTGAGGTCCGAATAAACGGTCGGCGACTGTAATATTCTCTACAACAGCCCTTAAATAGCAATTTCAGGAGATGACACATGTCCCGAGCAGTTAGCAGACCTGAAAAAAATCCCATACATTGCCTCCGAGATTCTCGGCGCGTCGCAGGCACTGCTTAATCTCTGAGGCTATTCCAAGGAGCAGTGCTCATCCTCGCAACATTCTGGGTCCTGCATCATTGCCACGAAACCTTTTTTTTTTTTTTTTTCGGTTCCATTATCATCACTGTCTATGCGTGCAGACATTTCAGGGGTAAACACAAATCCAGCTGCATGCAAATCACAAAAATTTGCTCAGCTTCATAAAACTAGGCTCCTTACACATGGTCCAAGATTTCATTGCCCGAGTTGGCACTTTTTCTCACCTTTTCGACATATGGCACAGGAATGGACCCCGTGTGGCCAAGACTGTTTCTTGCGGTCCACCACTGGTCTTCGTCCTTCGAGATAACAGTCAGCACCTCACCCTTTCTGAAGGGCAGGTCATCGGCGTCCCCCTGCAAACATCCAGGCTTCGAGGATGAGTCTCCACAGGTCAGCTTTAATGGCAGCGATTGTTTCAACATCACAATGTTGTGCCAAATTTAGTGGCATGATTGGCAGATTCAAAGCAGAAGCAGATGTTAGAATGGAACTCACACTCCCTTCAAAGTCGTATTTGGCTTTCACTCTCTCAACCTTTTTTGCAGCCTGGAAAAAAAGAAAAATGATAATTATTAGTTCTCCAGACAGATATATTGTGCCTAGTAAAAAGATGGTACAGAATCTATGAGCTTGCCAAATTCACAATGGCACATTTCTGTCATCAATAGCACACAGTGCATCCCCAGAATCCTCCTCAAGAGCACGCAGCCTCCTCAAACAATACAGTCATGCAACTCACAATACTCCACAATCCACTCACAGCTTAGGAGGAAGTTTTAGCTTAGGAGCGTCTATCTTAATGCATGAAAATAGGGAAACTGTTTTTCTCGGCGACCACTAAACCGATTTTGATGAGGACTGTTGCACTGAAGTGATAAATTTATATTCTAATGATTGTGGTGTGCACAGTTTTAATACAGGCCGTCAATTTCTCAACAAAAATTATTGAAAATTGAAGAAAACTTATGTATGAAGTTTACAACTCAAACTAACATTCCGTAAACTGCCCCTAAGAATATATCTCAAGTAGACAAAATTAATGTATTATACACTGATCTGAAACATACTGCTTACTTGTGGGTGAAACTTTTGCAAGACCCTTGTAAAAATTGTAACAAACTCACGTAAACAGTAAATTTATATATCCAATTGGTCCACTTGAGATTCTCTAACAATTGATGTTTACAAAACTGTGACATCCATTTTTAGTGCAGAGTTGCAGATTTGTAAACATTGTGCTTCAAACTTTATGAGCTTTATTCACTTATGGCAATTATTTGTTAATATTTACAGGCACTAAATCAAAATTCTGCTCCCCAAGTCTCTTGAATTTTACTTTCTCTGTCAAATGCAACAAATTTCATTTAAATGGGTACAGTGGTTGTCTCATAAAAGCATTTCTGCCTTTTACAAGCATTTGAATAAAGAAATTGGAGTTGGCCCCGAGCTAAAGCATCTCTTCAGCCTGGCTGATAAATATA
The DNA here is from genome assembly GCF_023375885.2 of Dermacentor andersoni. Lineage (NCBI taxonomy): Eukaryota > Metazoa > Arthropoda > Arachnida > Ixodida > Ixodidae > Dermacentor > Dermacentor andersoni. Next base: position 12,700,672 of record NC_092824.1, on the reverse strand, counting down.
CACATTACAGAAAAAAAGATTATAACGCTCCTTATTACTCACCTAACAGACGATTACGGGCAGCCACATTCTCTTATACACAATCAATTCATAACACGCTAATGTTGTTTACATCACATTTCCACAGAGGTGTCACAGTGCTCCGACACACAAGCAGACAGAGACGTAGCATACTGTAAAGAGCTCACCGGACGAACTTGCGCCCTCTACACTAGGATACAGCTTGGTGGTGACAACAAGTGCGGATGGCAGTGGCCAAATCGCTTCCATCTGACCACTTTTATAAAGCTGTTGCTGAATCTTCTGACGTGCTTGTGGCGATGATGAGGTAAATTCAAGAACATGCCATGGTGATATGTTAGCGCTGTCTGCAAACTAATACATGTCAAGCCCATCTTTCTGGATGTACTATGGAGTTCAAGAATTATGACTTATCTGATACTGTGAGCACTATTTTTTTTCCAGAAAGCAAGCACTTGACCACAAAGCTGCATAGTGAATGAGAATCAAGTTCACATGGCTAAATGTAAAAGTGCAGATCATATCATGAGAAGCCAACAACTAAAGACACCAAGGAAAACATAGGGGAAATTACTTGATTGAATTAAAGAAATGATAAATTAATGGCAATGAAAGTGCATGAAAAAACAACTTGTTGCAGGTGGGGAACGATGCCACATCTTCGCAAAAAAGGGTGTATAAGGGTACGTCCACACTAGCAACAAAAATGTGCGACACACTGCGCGCGGTGAGCGGTGCTGTCACACGCGGCAAGATTCACGAAGAGCAGCAGCAACACGCGGCAAATGCGCGAATGGGTGCGAGACCCTTTCGGCGGCAGCCGCAAAACAAGCACCAATAAGAAGCAAGCCGCGCTGTTGTGGCGCCACCTGTCGCATAAGCAAAGACTCATAATCTATGGGCTCTGAGATTGAACAGTGACATGCACGCCGTAAAATCTCAGAGGCCATTTCCAGTCAAGGGGGCTGTTTTTGTTCAGCCTTCCACACCGCCACCGAGATGTCGACAAAGAAGTCGCCTCGCAATGGAGGCGTTTTTGGAAACCATTCACGGATATGCGTGCCTTTATGACAAATCGAACGTCGATTTTAAGGACAAGGACCTGTGCGCCCACCACTGGCACATTATTGGACAGCAGTTTGGCATGACAGGTGAGTCATCATCATCAGCCTGGTTACGCCCACTGCAGGGCAAAGGCCTCTCCCACACTTCTCCAACAACCCCGGTCATGTACTAATTGTGGCCATGTCGTCCCTGCAAACTTCTTAATCTCATCCGCCCGCCTAACTTCCTGCCGCCCCCTGCTACGCTTCCCTCCCCTTGGAATCCAGTCCGTAACCCTTAATGACCATCGGTTATCTTCCCTCCTCATTAGATGTCCTGCCCATGCCCATTTCTTTTTCTTGATTTCAACTAAGATGTCATTAACTCGCGTCTGTTCCCTCACCCAATCTGCTCTTTTCTTATCCCTTAACGTTACACCCATCATTCTTCTTTCCATAGCTTGTTGCGTCGTCCTCAATATAAGTAGAATCCTTTTCGTAAGACGCTTCCCTCCCCTTGGAATCCAGTCCGTAACCCTTAATGACCATCGGTTATCTTCCCTCCTCATTAGATGTCCTGCCCATGCCCATTTCTTTTTCTTGATTTCAACTAAGATGTCATTAACTCGCGTCTGTTCCCTCACCCAATCTGCTCTTTTCTTATCCCTTAACGTTACACCCATCATTCTTCTTTCCATAGCTTGTTGCGTCGTCCTCAATATAAGTAGAATCCTTTTCGTAAGCCTCCAGGTTTCTGCCCCGCAGGTGAGTACTGGTAAAACACCACTGTTATACACTTTTCTCTTTAGGAATGATGGCAACCTGCTGTTCATGATCTGAGAATGCCTGCCAAACGCACCCCAGCCCATTCTTATTCTTCTGATTATTTCCGTCTCATGATACGGATCCGCCGTCACTACCTGCCCTAAGTAGATGTATTCCCTGACCACTTCCAGTGCCTCACTACCTATTGTAAATTGCTGTTCTCTTCTGAGACTGTTAAACATTACTTTAGTTTTCTGCAGATTAATTTTTAGACCCACTCTTCTGCATTGCCTCTCCAGGTCAGTGAGCATGCATTGCAATTGGTCCCCTGAGTTACTAAGCAAGGCAATATCATCGGCGAATCGCAAGTTACTAAGGTATTCTCCATTAACTTTTATCCCCAATTCTTCCCAATCCAGGTCTCTGAATACCTCCTGTAAACACGCTGTGAACAGCATTGGAGAGATCGTATTTCCCTGCCTGACGCCTTTCTTTATTGGGATTTTGTTGCTTTCTTTATGGAGGACTACGGTGGCTGTGGAGCCACTATAGATATCTTTCAGTATTTTTACATACTGCTCGTCTACACCCTGATTCCGTAATGCTTCCATGACTGCTGAGGTTTCGATAGAATCATACGCTTTCTCATAATCAATGAAAGCTATATATGAGGGTTGGTTATATTCTGCACATTTCTCTATCACCTGACTGATAGTGTGAATATGGTCTATTGTTGAGTAGCCTTTACGGAACTCTGCCTGGTCCTTTGGTTGACAGAAGTCTACGGTGTTCCTGATTCTATTTGCGATTACCTTAGTAAATAGTTTGTAGGCAACTGACAGTAAGCTGATCGGTCTATAATTTTTCAAGTCTTTGGCGTCCCCTTTCTTATGGATTAGGATTATGTTAGCGTTCTTCCAAGATTCTGGTACGCTCGAGGTGATGAGGCATTGCGTATACAGGGTGGCCAGTTTCTCTAGAACAATCTGCCCACCATCCTTCAACAAATCTGCTGTTACCTGATCCTCCCCAACTGCCTTCCCCCTTTGCATAGCTCCCAAGGCTTTCTTTACTTCTTCCGGCGTTACCTGTAAGATTTCAAATTCCTCTACACTATCCTCTCTTCCATTATCGTCGTGGGTGCCACTGGTACTGTATAAATCTCTATAGAACTCCTCAGCCACTTGAACTATCTCATTCATATTAATAATGATATTGCCGGCTTTGTCTCTTAACCCATACAACTGATTCTTGCGAATTCCTAATTTCTTGTTCACTGCTTTTAGGCTTCCTCTGTTCCTGAGAGCATGTTCAATTCTATCCATATTATACTTCCTTATGTCAGCTGTCTTACGCTTGTTGATCAACTGCGAAAGTTCTGCCAGTTCTATTCTAGCTGTAGGGTTAGAGGCTCTCAAACATTGGCGTTTCTTGATCAGATCTTTCATCTCCTGCGATAGCTTACTGGTATCCTGTCCAACGGAGTTACCATCAACTTCTATTGCACACTCCTTAATGATGCCCACAAGATTGTCGTTCATTGCTTCAACCCTAAGGTCCTCTTCCTGAGTTAAAGCCGAATACCTGTTCTGTAGCTCGATCTGGAATTTCTCTATTTTCCCTCTTAACGCTAACTCATTGATCGGCTTATTATGCACCAGTTTCTTCCATTCCCTCCTCAGGTCTAGGCTAATTCGAGTTCTTACCATCCTATGGTCACTGCAGCGCACCTTGCTGAGCACGTCCACATCTTGTATGATGCCAGGGTTAGTGCAGAGTACGAGGTCTATTTCATTTCTAGTCTCGCCGTTCGGGCTCCTCCATGTCCACTTTCGGCATCGCGCTTGCTGAATAAGGTATTCATTATGCGCATATTATTCTGTTCCGCAAACTCTACTAATAACTCTCCCCTGCTATTCCTAGTGCCTATGCCATATTCCCCCACTGCCTTGTCTCTAGCCTGCTTCTTGCCTACCTTGTCATTGAAGTCGCCCATCAGTATAGCGTATTTTGTTTTCACTCTACCCTTCGCCGTTTCCACGTCTCCATAGAAGCTTTCAACTTCCTGGTCATCATGACTGGATGTGGGGGCGTAGACCTGTACAACCTTCATTTTGTACCTCTTATTAAGTTTCAGAACAAGACCTGCCACCCTCTCGATAATGCTATAGAATTCCTGTATGTTACCAGCTATATTCTTATTAATCAGAAATCCGACTCCTAGTTCTCGTCTCTCCGCTAGGCCCCGGTAGCACAGGACGTGCCCGCTTTTTAGCACTGTATATCCTTCTTTTGGCCTCCTAACTTCACTGAGCCCTATTATACCCCATTTACTGCCCTCTAATTCCTCCAATAGCACTGCTAGACTCGCCTCATTAGATAACGTTCTACCGTTAAACGTTGCCAGGTTCATATTCCAATGGCGGCCTGTCCGGAGCCAGGGATTCTTAGCACCTTCTGCTGCGTCGCAGGTCTGACCGCCGCCCTGGTCAGTTGCTTCGCAGCTGCTGGGGACTGAGGGCTGGGGTTTGATTGTTGTGTTCATATAGGAGGTTGTGGCCGAGTACTGCACCAGGGTGGCCAATCCTGCTCTGGTGAGGGAGTGCATTACCGGTTCTGGTCACCGGGATCAGGCCACAGTCCAGGCCTGTTTATGCAATTTTATCAACAAGCGGATTTTTTTTTTTTCATCCGGTGAAAAATTGCGCGGCACCGGGATTTGAACCACGGACCTCTTGCACGCGAGGCGGGTGCTCTACTTCTACGCCACCGCTGCACTGACAGGTGAGTAATTGGTGAAATTTTCTGAATGTTGCGGGAACATGTGTGAGCATGTCATTGTGTTTGTACATACTATGCAGGCGAGCAGGCAGCGAGCAAATTTAAGAACTTCCGCGACAGCTGGCTCAAAATAGCCCTGGATGGAGCACGAAATCGGCAGAACGGAGCGTGTGTTGTCACGAAAAGTATCGAATGGAACGAGACAACGCAGGTGTGGTATCCTGTGTTAGCTTCTGGTTTCGGTTTTGGGTCGTTTACGTCAGGGCGCCACTCAGCACCAAACGCTGTAACTTGCCTCCTGTTTCCCCTCGCAGAAATAAAAGAGCATTCTTTATCTGGTTCCCGACTGAAGCAGTCCGGCTCTTATCTTGCAGTGCTGCGCGCCCCGGCCGTTTAGGCCTCATGCCGTAAATCCTTCGTCCGGCTGCCCCGTCGACCTACAACAGCGGGTCTTCACGCGCCGTTGCCGCATGCCACAAAACGTGACTGTGGACTTGCCCGCAGGCGTCTGCCACGCGAGCGCGCGTCGTGCGCGTTTTTGTCGCTAGTGTGGACGTACCTCAATGCGAAGACGCGGGATTGTTCCCCACCTGTGGCAAGTTGTTTTTTCATCCCCTTTCATTGCCATTAATTTATCATTTCATTAATTCAATCAAGTAATTTCCCTTTGTTTTCCTTGGCGTCTTTGTTTGTTGGCTTCTCTCGATACGATTAATAAAAATCGGGCCCCACGGTTAACCCCTTTTCTTCTCGTTCTTACATAAAGTGTGAATCATTAACTCTAACAAGTGTTCCATGCTTATTGTTTATCACACAGGAAATCTGGCTGCGTACCCAAAGAAATGATGCCTCATCACGGCTGTGCAGTTTCAGTACCAGCAATGCCAGACCGAAATATTCTGCAAAGCCACTTGTGTGAACAAAGTGGCGAGTCTCATTACCTTGCTGCATGTGCACTGAACCGCATAACATGCTTCCACTATTCCATGGCTCAAACGGAACTGCCGCGGCACTGTGGCTAGAACATGCGGCTCATAAACCATGTGTTCTCACAACTATGGCTGTGCTCTAACCTCCCCCAGCCACAAGGTCTTTCCGTTTTTCTGAAAAGTGTTTTTTTTTTTTAGAACATTTGTTGATCACTTGAACAGCAAACAAAACAGCAGGCCTGCACAAATCAGCAGTTTACTTACAATACTAGCTGCAGGAACCGATGCACTGTCCCCCGAAATTATGATGGACATGACATATCCCATCATCTATTCAAAAATGTCAAGGCATATGTTGCGGTCACCTAAGTGAGCCGCAAAGAGCACATGTCGCGTCATTATGGTTAACTTAATTGCCAACTACCACCGTCTGACGTAGGACGTCACCTAAGCCTATCAACAAACCTATCACCCTTGCTCGAATGTCATCCTTTAACACGGTCGTGTACTCACCGGCCTTACGAGTGGTGTCGTGTCCAGGTAGTGCAGCTTGTAAAAATTGAGCAGTGACGGTATGTCGGGGAACATCTGGTCACCAATGCGGAACCGTGTCTGCTCCAACTGTGTCACCCGGTTCACTATGTAGTGGCTCACCTTGTTCTCTTCCCTGCAAGGTGGAACACAAATTGACAACAAATCAATCACATTGATAACAAAAGCCCCTTGATAACGGGGTCGAAGCGCTGCCCTGACCACACACGAAATGTGAAAAGCAATGCAAAAGGCATAGAATGTTTCAAAATCCTGGCTGAAATTTGTTCACACCGCATCGAAAGAGTGCGCGCTAAGCTATATTTCACACGAGAAACTTGCTTTGGACCAAAGCAAAATTCTCTCCCGCAGCAGTCCTACAGTCGACTGTTCTACCAACTGAGCATATCGACAGAGCTCAAAGCCAAATTAAAGTTACCGTTTTATTTTTCCTGAAAGTGTATATGTGCTGCAAAAACAGGTTCATGTCAAAAAGAAAATGAGCGAAATAAACGGACCGGGAAGTGACCAATGTGCAGAGAAAAAGCCAAACTGATGCGTTCAAGGAAATAAATATACCGCGTTTAATTGGGCCGAATTGGCAATCGTGATGTTTGAATAAAAAAAGAAAAAGAAAAATTAAAAAAAAAAAAAACGAGATTTCAGTGTGCCCTTATTATCTATGAATTCGTATGCTCCATTGAACACCAGCCTAGAGGACATGTTCGGATAGGTCTCCTTTTTTGCAGCTACGCAGTGTCCGTTTTATCACATATTCAGGCTTTCTTCATGACCGATGGCGGAATTCTACGGCAAACATCCGTTACCCTTGCTTTGAACTAATGTTCATCCATCTTGGTCATGTAGGCACGATAACCCCAGAGAAAGAAATCGAGTGGAGAGAAATCAGGTGACCTAGCCGGCCAATTTACAGGCCCGTGCCTTCCAATCTATTGCGCATGAAAAGTCGCATCCAGCCAGTTTCGTGCTCGGCTGCTGCTGTGTGCGGGTGCCCCATCTTGCTGATACAGTACCACAGAACTGGAAGACAAGGCAGCGGGACTTCGCTGAAAAACTCGTCCACCACTCCTTCAAAGATTTCGTTCACGTAGCGCTGTCCAGTCAGTGTGTGATCAAAGAAGATGGGACCAATTATAGCACTGGTGTAAATTCCGAACCACACATTGAGCGACCACTGGTACTGGTGCCGATTGCACTCTACCCAGTGTAGATTGGAGTCCCTCCGATAGTGTGGATTAGACAAATGTACCTCAGTGTTTCTGCAAAAATTGGCTTCATCTGTGCACATGATGTTGCTCAAAAAGTCCGGTTATTCAGTGGCTTTTTGTGAGGACCCAGTTCGAGAAATCTAAAGGATTCTACAGGTCCCTAGCTTCTAAGCATTGGTGCTGGTTGAGGTAGTACGGGTGAAAGGCCGTCACTTAGAATCCTCCAAACTGATGACTTGGAAATTGGTACCTGAGCGAGCACATCCCACACGCTAGCATGAGGGCTTGAATTCTTAAATGCTACAACATCCCTGCGTAGGCTAGGACTCAAAGATGGAGTCTTCCGCTGCTATTTCTTGGAGCTGCCGGTTCGTCTCAGGTTTTCATAATTTCTGATGACAGTCAATGCGGTTGGTCTACTTCCATACTTCCATGACTGATGTATATATTTGCAGTCTTCCTCTTGTTGCCATTTGAAGATCCCAAGGCAAGGGTCATGTTTACCTTGTGCTCATTAGAGAAACACATGGCGACTGGGATGAAACAGAATGCACCTTTATACCTTTGCACTGACGGTGTCAATTAACTTTTGTGGCGATAGATCTTGCGGGAAAAAAAAGAGACATCCGTGCACTTTATTTATACTAAGACAACAGCTATCACAGCTTGTTTCCAACTAACACCAAATGCGACGTGTTACTTCGGGCTGGGCGTGGCAGATAAGGCACTAGATCGATTGTGATGTTTTTCTATATTTCTTTAATTTTTCCTGGCTAACTCAGGGGGAGCATGTTTGAGGGCGCTGCTTTATGATGTGGGTGGCAGCGCACTCCCGTATGGTATTTTTCATAGCTTGCGAAGCTTATTTATCTGTTGAAAAAAAAAATTACTATGCAATTAGTACGTCGCCTAAAATACTGCAGTTAGATGGCCTTCAAATGCCTCATTGACACTTTCATAATTCGGATAGTATGTCTCGAGCAAGATAATTAATTACAATTACCTCATTAAATCTCAGTAACGAAAAAATTACTGGCAGCTACTCCACTGTACTGTAAACAATATGCACTAGGAGTTCTTCGAGTAACGCATTGTTCCTTTTTTAAACATTTTGGTGCATGATAGTTAATTGGGATACCCTGTATATATTTATGACCTTTGCATGCAACTTACAATGTTTCAAGTTTCAAGTTCATTTTATTTACCACATACATGGAGTTTCACATAAGTGGTTGGAACGAGGGAAAAAAAGCTGCATTAAAAACAGCTTGACTGGCCCCACGTCCCCAGTTCACTAAGGCAGCATGGCAATAAAAGAAAAATACATTTCAACATGGTTGTCAAATGAGAAAAACATAATATGCACAGAAGACATATTTTACAAAAAGTGAAATTTAACTGAAACATATTTAACACAGCATGCTTAAAAGAGAAGTGTTAGTGTGCGAACGTTTTCATAAGAAATCTTGAATTTATTTAATGTCTTCGGCAAGCAATACCTTAATGTTTGAAAGCCATAATTTGTGCGCGGCCGTGGTACATACTATTTTTCCGAGTGTCTGTTTAGGCGCGAAGAAGGATTTAGTTGTAAGTTAGCTACACTGTGTATATAACCGCGATTTCTTACGGTATCAGATCTAAAGGATACTAATAAAGTGTATTCATATAGCACGTTTAATTTAATTACATTATATTTAATAAATAGTTCTGAAGTATGTGCATTAAATGGTAGGTTTGCAACAGAACGTAGAGCCTTTTTTTGTAGGATAACAAGATTATTTATGGATTGCTGTGTTCCGTTACACCAAATTAAGTTACAATAGCGCAGATGTGATGAGAAGAGTGCCTTAAAAATCTAAAGCTTTTGAGGAACTGGTAATACACGCTGACATTTTCTCAGTACGCCCAAGACCTTGCAAAGTTTGTTTTGTAAATGTTCCGTATGGTGATCCGATTTCATATATTCGTGAAAAATTACACCTAAAGATTTTACTGTAGAAGAAAATTCAATTTTATTATTATTCAACATGAGATTGTAAGAATGAGAGAGCTCATAAAGTATAGATTTAGACCGAAAAAGAATAGCTTTAGTTTTAGAGCAGTTAATTTGTAAAGAATTGCTAAGTGTCCAGCTGCATATTTTTTCTAATGTCAAGTTAGCTAGGTTCACGAGATCATGTATATTTGTTCCTGAAAAGAAAGAACTTGTATCATCAGCATAGATTATGTATTGGGCTGAATGGTCAACATTTACAATATCATTAATAAATATATTAAACAAAAGCAGGCCCAATATGCTGCCTTGGGGAACTCCACATTTAACAGGTTCCATAGAAGACAGAGTTCTGCTTATCGATACACATTGCTTTCTGTTTGTTAAGTAGTTTTGAATTAGATGTAGGGCTACACCACGAACTCCATAACACTGCAGCCTTCGTATTAATGTTTCATGGGTGATTTTGTCAAAGGCCTTGGACATATCTAAAAATATGCCGAGTGCAAATTTTTTTGCTTCAATATATTTAAGTATCAATTCCTTTTGAAACAGCAGAGCACTATCTGTTGAAAAACCTGATCTAAATCCGTATTGCGATTTAGTTATGACGGAATGTTTGTCAAAAAAGTTTGACAGTCTAAGATGAATAATTTTTTAAAGTCCTTTGTAGAATAGGAGAAGGATTGAAGTAGGCCTATAATTCCCGAGAATGTTCTTATCTCCACTTTTGTGTATTACCGTCACCTTAGCATTCTTCATGTTCTCTGGGAAAATGCCAGTTCGTAAGGAAAGGTGATAAATATGTGCCACACACGGGCTAAGTAGATCAATAATATATTTAATCGGCTCCATTTTTAGACCATTTATGTCCTCGCTCTTACTTACGCAACTTACAGCGTTTGGCGCTGAGTGGCGCCCTGACGTAAACGACCCAAAACCGAAGCCAGAAGCTAACACAGAATACCACACCTGCGTTGTCTCGTTCCATTCGATACTTTTCGTGACAACACGCGCTCCGTTCTGCCGATTTCGTGTTCCATCCAGGGCTATTTTGAGCCAGCTGTCGCGGAAGTTCTTAAATTTGCTTGCTGCCTTAAGAGTTTTTAAATACTCTTAATACTTCATTTTCATCAGTTGGGCAAAAAAATATTGATTCCTTGAGTGGCACGGGTAAGTAATCAAAGGCACTATCTTGATGTTAGCTCTCAGTTACAGATATAAAGTATTCATTAAATTTGTCGGCGAACTCCTTACCTTTGATTACTTCATTATCAACTACAAGTTCTTCTAAACTACTTCTTACTCTACCTGGAGATATGATGGAGTGTAATTTATTCCACATTTGTTTGATATCTGTGATGCCCTCGAACATGTTATAATAGTAATTTCTTTTTGCTTGCCGTTGTAATTAATAATCAAATTTCTGCATTTTTTAAACATCCTGAAAGCCTCTGGATTTCAGTTAACTAGGAATGCATGAAAAAGCCTATCCTTTTCCTTCATGATTTTTAGGATCTCTGTGGTCATCCAAGGTTGGCGGGCACGCTTTGGTTTTTTAAAAACCTGAAGCGGGAAATGTTTGTTATAAACTGAAGTGATCGTTCGGATAAAGTTGACGTAAGCTAAGTCAGCACAAGAGAGAGAAAATAAGTCATCCCATTGCGTTTGCGCAATTTCATCACGAAATCAAGAAAGAGAGTTTAAATTTACAGCTCTATAATATATACCAGAAGCAGCCTGTCTAGGTGTGCAGCGGGATTGGTGTACTATAAGATTGATAGGTAGGTGATCACTGATGGCGGTACAAATAGTGCCAGAAAGTACGGAATCAAAGGGAAAGTTTGTTATGAACAGGTCTATTAATGTTGCACTCAAGTCAGTAATACGAGTAGGAGTGACAATGACATTCGTTAAAAAGTGGGAATCAAGAAGTGTCGAAAGATACTTTTGCTTGTTTGTGCTTGCTAACATATCAATATTCAAGTCACCTCCCAACATGAGTTTATATCCATTGTCATTAACGAAGGAAAGTATGTTATCTAAAAACTGTATAAAATTGTTTATGCTGCCTTCAGGTGGTCTGTATACTGCAACAAACACACAGTTTTCTACTTTAAGACATACGATTTCAATATCATCCGTGCATTGAGACCACTCGTTAAGCCATTCGTATCTCATCTCATCTTTAACATACATACATACATACGTACATACGCCACCTCCTGTCCTTATTTTCCTATTCAAATGAACTGGATTATAACCTTCGATATTAATAATGTCCCAAGTCATCACGGTACCAAGTTTCTGTTTGCATAACTATGGAGAAATCAAATTTAAACTCATCAAGAAGAATAAGCAGGTTGTCCTCTTTGCAGCAAGCAGACTGCATATTAATGTGAAGCACAGCTAGGGGTGATATGCGCTGGTCTACAATGCTTGAATTTAGTTCCGATGGACTAGAACTCATTTTATTAGAATCCATTAGTAGACAGAGGTGATAACTTATGTATACAGAAATTAATTATAGCAAGTATAACATAACAGCAGTCTTTGAGAAGGGTAAATGTACTCAGTAAGAGATGTTGCTGAATCGTTACGAATCCATACTTTCGTGGTACAATGTTAGAAAAACTAGCATAGACAACAGAGAAGTGATATAAGGCACTAATACAGCACACAGCAATATTGAAAGTTTTATACAAATGTTCAGTTGTATAAAGTAGATGAAGAGTAGGGGCATTGGCTACACAAAAACCTCTGTAATATGAAGAAATAGGTTTAGACAAATATAACACTCTACAGAAGGACAGGATTATGTTATCCTGTTGAACAAGGTGATAAAAAAATAAAGAAATATGACATGCAGGATCACAACTAAGAAAACCATTTTTGCACTGTGACAACCTGTTAAACAACTTGCGCCAAGTCCTCCTCCCACATTATGCGCAAAACTGGTGTCTTTTCCAATTTCCGCATGAGAACTTTGCCCTGAGACACCCAGATAAACTTCCATTTTTTCTCTTTCCTTGCTTGTCTCGCTTTTGCTAGCAAAATTTTGTTTTCGTGACAGAGATGCTCATTTACATAGATAGAAGCATCTGCATCTGTGTCATACCCTAGATCTCTTGCATTTAGTTTTCTGTTCTTAGCTGCCGAAAGCATTCTGTCCCAGGTGGCTCTCAAACGAAACTTTATGACCACATGCGGCCTACTCTTATCTTTGGATGGCACACGACGCACAACGTCTATGTCATCCTCGGTGATGCCGGCCCTCAGATACCCCGCAAGTTTTCTAACTTCCTTCAGAAGGTCCTCATCTGGTACAACCGGAAGCCCTTGAATTTCAACATTCATATTTCTGGAGTATTGTTTTAACTCAGTTATCTCGTTCCTAGCCTGTTTCAGTTCTTTTTTCAGGAGTTCACTTTCAATGCGGCACTGCTCATTGTCAGCCCTAACAGCAGAAAGCTCACCACGGAAGGCCTCAACATCAAGTTAAAATTTTTCAAAACCATCACTCAGGAATTGTACGGATCGTTTAAGAGCAGTGATGTCCGACCGAATTTCCCCGTTAGAGGTACTGATCCGAGCAACGTCACTTTTAATGTCTGACGCGAAAGAATCTAGCTTAGTTTCCAACTCGGTCAATACCTTAACGACCTCTTTTATGCTTCCCGGCTGCTTCTCTGCCATAGCTTTAGCAAGGTCGTTCAGGTCACCAGAATTCATTTCCCTGCTCGATTTAAGGTTGGCAATAGAAGATTATCTTATATATCTTATAGATCACTTATAAATGCTGTAAATTATTAGAAGAGCTTTTCTTTTCCATGGGTCATTAGCATTGCTTACTGGAAAGAGAAGCAATACTGAGACACAACATTCACGTGCATTTCACATGCCATTGATAAAAGTCTCTGCCGAAAGGTTCACTGAAGTCTATAGGTCTTTTCATGGTATGGTCGAAAAAGCACGCAAAGCAATTCAAAGCATGGTGAAGACGCAGCAACATATTCATTCTCTAGTCATATGCTATCCATACCTCTAGAAATAATTTTGAACTGGCTGCCTGCTTCTCTTTAAAAATGTAATAAACTTTGTCCTGTGTGTATATTTAAATATATTGTGTATGTACAAGGTGTTTACAGTAGAAATTTAAACAATGTTGAAGTGGGAAAATATGGTTGAGGCAGCTGCCGCTAGTGCTTCTAATGTGCGTGTCCTCCTATGGTCAGTATTTGCAGAAATAAAGCGAAAGTATAAATTAAAAGCCATGCACGTCCGTGCCTACAATGATGCGGTAAGCTATTAGCCCCAGTAAAACTTCAAGCAAAAAGGTCGAGCAAAGTCAAGAAACTTCAAATGATGTGGGGGACAAAGCTCTGGTAATAGCACTTTAGATGTGTGTGTGTAGAGGCGGGTGGGCTTCCGCATCGCCAGGTGGGGGGGGGGTCTCAGCCCCCCCTTCCCCCGTAGTCGGTGCCTATGCTTCCCGCTATGGCACATATGAAGCGCAGCCACAAGAGGGTGGTGGCAAATATACCCTCAATTTTTTTCCGTACAGTCTTTTTTTTTTTTTTTTCCATCTTACACTGCTTCTGTTCTAAACACCTTTAACACGTTTTCTAGAACCGAACTGATTTTTCATAGAGGGTTGCCATATATGTTAAGGTGTGATGCGAAGTTTTGCGAAGGGAGTATAGCAAGTGCTGTTGCGAGTGCTTTCGTGAACGTCCTTTCATGCTGCCCCTAAACGAACCAATGATCACAGCCTTACTGAGTGAAAAGGCAGCTCAGCTGGTCGTTTCTGAATTTTTCCACGAGCACATCTCCAAGGACTGCAAGTGAGTGGGAGCGAAATTTATACTCCTGTCACACAGGAAGATTAAATGTCATTTGAATCGTATGGCATTCGCATATAATCCCACAAATCGGGATTTACACTGGAAAATTTAATGTCATTCGAATGGAATGACATTTGCCATCGAATGAAATAGGGGAAATCATTCGCATTTGATTTCAAAACAAATGTATACTCTTGACCCCCGATAGACAACAGCGACACGCAATGCGAAAAAATAATTCGTGCATCAGCAAAGTCAGAAGATATTTTTTTTAGATTTGGAATAATTATTTTTGCCGCGATGATATTTTCACCACGGGCTGTGCTCAAGCGCTATTACTCTTTGCATCAGGAGTCTGTCGCGGAGGTCGGCTATATTGGATGTTTGTTTAGCAACGGCAGCAGTGGTGTTGTGTACTCTCGTGGTGGTTCGTCGATGACGTGCGGTGCCATGGCTGCAGCGGCTGCAGACCGAAAGAAAATTTTGTTCCAGATTATCATTGCTATCACTTGCGAATGCCATTATATTTTACTGTGTAGCACCGCAACAGACCAAATGGCATTCTATGCATCGAATGCCATTCGATTCGAATGACATTAAATCTTCCCGAGTGACAGGGGTATTAGTAAGCTTGGCTACAAAATGACAACGATGCCAAATGAAGCTTGACCACACCCCACTCAGTCAACTTGGCAGCAGCGCACGGGTAGTGTCCAACTCCACCTTCTCCTGCTGACGTAAGGGAAGTCAACACAAGCATTTGTGTTTCCCCTGGGCTGCCGTGTCCAAATCGTGGGAAACCAAGGTCACAACCACGCGTATTTCCCACAGGAAAGCATTGCCAATCATCATGTAACAGACCTATGATCCCCAAGAGTCTTTTCCTGGTGTCGTTTTAAACCGGAAAAATTACCAGCCGGTCCTGCAAGTCATGTCCACACCTTAAGAGTTTGTCTTGCACTGTGACACTGACTTAACTCACTCCCCTTTGACCTGAATAATCAACTTCGTCCAAAATAATGAACACGGTGCATGATAGCTGGGACAACTTGAATACATATACAGTCGCCGACTGATTTTTCGGACTCCAAAAATTCGGACATGCTCGATTATTCGGTCTGCTTCGTGACACCAACATTCTCCCCGTAGACCATAATGTATAACAACTGCCGAAAGTTCGGACAACTTGCAACCTCTTGTATGATTTTCAGACACTCCTTCAGCCAAATCGATCGAGAGCACCATGCACCGACTCTTGACCGGTACATGGTTTGACTTTCTGAACGCCATTTTTGTTTTGAACGGAGCCTCCTTGCTGCCCCAAGAAGTGGCGTTACTGCAAATCCCCCTCATCATCATTGTTTCTGCCTGGTTCGATAGAGTGGCGACAGCAGTTCCAGTCTCAGCTTATAGTAAGCCATGTCAAGACAATCCAGCAGCTTATTTGTTTCTGTCTTCGTGCACGACGCTGCGAGTGGGCCACGTTTTTCGTTTGTGCAACTGGTGTCGGCGTGACAGCGTGGTGGTGTTTGTTTTGTGTGCTGTGTCAAGGTTGCGGTGATCCAACACGGCATACGGAAACATCGCATTAAGTGTCTAATGGCGCCGACAGTGCCCGCGCAGACTGCGCTGGGAAATGCCGGCAAGCGGGTGCCGGGAGGCCTAAGATTTGTCGCCTTTCGATGTGCTCCCTACTGACGGCGAAAATGTTCTGCTGAGACCTGCGCAGTGGTTGCATTGCGATTCCGGACACCGTCTCATTTGACAGTTTCACAGGTGCTGATACTGCTGTACTGACATGCGCAGAACTCGATGACGGCGAGATCATTCGTCAGATTTCTGCTGCGCCACCGGACGATGACTCCGAGTCGGAAGATGACGCACCATGTGCTACGCTGCCGTCGCATGCGGAGCGTGTACAAGCAGTGACCGTCCTTTCAGCCACCTATAGTGACCATACGACCCTCTCCGAGATTCAGGCTTATCTGATTGCGCGTAAACGGAACAGCGTGCAATGGCGCATTCACGATTTCTTCAAGCCTACTGCCGAACCCAAATAAGTGCGTGGAAATAAAGGATCTTTTTGTTTTTTCTTAATCTGCTTTTTCGGACACCTGTTTATTCGGACACTTCCACAGTCCCCGTGAGGTCCAAATAAACGGTCGGCGACTGTATAAGATTTGTTCGATTCAGAAAAGAAGCATGGCACCACAAATGAAAAGGTACAGGTGGTGCCAGTCATGATGTGCCGGGCTGCACCCACTCACTGCAAGGTTCAAGGGTGCACTCCACCCCATTCAATCGGGCACAGGGGTGCCGGGTGCACCGCTGCACATCGGGGGAATCAAAGGCCTAGGTGCCGTGTACCATTAATGGGTGCAGAGAAACTTGGCTGAATCGAATAACCTATATACAGATAAGCTGAGCAAAGTGCAGGCACATGTTCAAAAACAGAAACAAACCTTTCATCTGACATTTTTACTTCAGGCTGGAGATTTGTCAAGAGCAAGGCGATAGGTTGAACACGAACATTTGTGCCGGGTCAGGCCAGAGGTTATAATTAGGAAGAGTAATTCATCACAGATATCAAGGTCTTACGGAGGATGCATTTTCTCACGAAAAGAGCTAGAATACCTGTTACAGTAGATGTGCCGGTTGTTATTCAGTTACAGCCTTTGGACACAAGACCGAACAGTAATTAACAGCACTGATACCAGGTAACACATAGAACACCTCATCAAATCTGGTAAGTTTCATTTACCTTGTTGTCAATAGTAGGAAAATCCAAAAGCATGTTGCGTTCTAGAGCCACCATTGCTGAAAGTGTTCCCTTGTTCTATCTTTAGGCACAATGTAACTAACACATAGTACTCTAATCCTACCAAGATGTGCTGGCTATCTGCGGTGGTGACCAATTGTAACCTTCAAGATCACAGCATGTGTTAAAAAATGTGCCGATTTACCCTTTAGGTGCCCAGTACAAAACCAAGTGCGACAAGATTGTGCCTCAACAGCAAAAGCACTGATGAAAGTAACAATATTTAAAATGTATCACATACATCTTGAAACACTTCCAATTGTAATTCTGCTAAAATGTTTTAGTAAATCTAGTGGGAAAGTATACGGTTGGGTATTCTTGCTCTGTATGATTATGTTGCCATATGCAGTGGTTTCACCGGTTTCATTACTTTTCACAATGTGTTCCACAGGGCATAATTTTCAAGTGGCTGCGCAGCTGCTTTTGAAGCTAATGTTATGAGCAACACGGTATGGCGTATAAATTTTGGGAGAACAGCAAATAATTACTCTGGGAGCCCACAGTAGCCGTGCCGCCACCAAACCAGATTCAGGATGTGAAAACACCAACATAAGTAGTGCAGGCTTATGCTGGTTGTCATGACACTATGATAAGTGTGCCTTGTGCTCTGCCACTGAAGACCTTGCAACTCCAAGTTCCTGGCTGCTTAACTTCTAGCCTGTTGTCGCGATATAGCGACACACCAAACCTGTGCTCATAAGTCAAAAAGGGCAGCTTAAGCGGGAGAAACCCCTATTTTGACATCATGTGTGGTTGCCATCATGCAAAAACGATTTTGCACGTTTCCCTCTCTGACCCAGGAAAACAAGGCTTTGTGCATGGTGCTTTTATCGAGGGTGAACACTTCAAGAAACTCGTGAAGCTGCATCCATTCAGTGCCTACGTTGATATCACCATCTCCCGCAGGAACCAAGCCACACCAGCAGCTTACTGTCCGTTGCCTACAAAGTATTTACTTAGGTAATCGCAAATAGAATCAGGAAAACCTTAGACTTCTGTCAATCAAAGGACCAGGCAGGATTCCGTAAAGGCTACTCAACAATAGACCATATTCACACTATCAATCAGGTGATAGAGAAATGTGCAGAATATAACCAACCCTTATATATAGCTTTCATTGATTACGAGAAAGCGTTTGATTCAGTCGAAACCTAAGCAATCATGGAGGCATTATGGAATCGGGGTGTAGACGAGCCAGCCTTATGTAAAAATACTGAAAGATATCTATAGCGGCTCCACAGCCACCGTAGTCCTCCATAAAGAAAGCAACAAAATCCCAATAAAGAAAGGTGTCAGGCAGGGAGATACGATCTCTCCAATGCTATTCACAGCGTGTTTAAAAGAGGTATTCAGAGACCTGGATTGGGTAGAATTGGGGCTAAGAGTTAATGGAGAATACCTTAGTAACTTGCGATTCGCTGATGATATTGCCTTGCTTAGTAACTCTGGGGACCAATTGCAATGCATGCTCACTGACCTGGAGAGGCAAAGCAGAAGAGTGGGTCTAAAAATTAATCTGCAGAAAACTAAAGTAATGTTTAACAGTCTCAGAAGTAAACAGCAGTTTACGATAGGTAGCGAGGCACTGGAAGTGGTAAAGGAATACATCTACTTAGGACAGGTAGTGACCGCGGATCCGGATCATGAGACTGAAATAATCAGAAGAATAAGAATGGGCTGGGGTGCGTTTCAAAGACATTCTCAGATCATGAACAGCAGCTTGCCATTATCCTTCAAGAGAAAAGTGTATAACAGCTGCGTCTTACCAGTACTCACGTATAGGGCAGAAACCTGGAGGCTTACTAAAGGGTTCTACGTAAATTGAGCACGACGCAACAAGCTATGGAAAGAAGAATGATAGGTGTAACATTAAGGGATAAGAAAAGAGCAGATTGGGTGAGGGAACAAACGTGAGTTAATGACATCCTAGTTGAAATCAAGAAAAAGAAATGGGCATGGGCAGGACATGTAATGAGGAGGGAAAATAACCGATGGTCATTAAGGGTTACGAACTGGATTCCAAGGGAAGGGAAGCGTAGCAGGGGATGGCAGAAAGTGAGGTGGGCGGATGAGATTAAGAAGTTTGCTGGGACAACATGGCCACAATTAGTACACGACCGGGGTAGTTGGAGAAGTATGGGAGAGGCCTTTGCCCTGCAGTGGGCGTAACCAGGCTGATGATGATGATGATGATGGTCAACCTAATCAGGTGTCCAAGTGCTCTACCACTCTTTTTGCTCGGGCAACCTGATTAAATATCCTGAAGCTTGAAATATACATAATGAGTGTTTGATTACATCCAACACCAGAGAAATATTAAAGGGTCTTATTGTGACTAAAGAATGGCACATACCCAGTAACCCAAGTTGGCATCAAAGAGGTTCACTGATAATTGCACGTAACCAGTGTTACATGCTCAGTAACCGAAGCTGGTCCAACAGTTGGTTTAGAAGCACATTCGCTCAGCACAGCAGCCCGGCGCGCTACCCATTAGACCATGGCCTACCAAGTCACCCAAGTTGGCAGGAAAGCAGTCAAAGACCAAAATATCTGCAGAACCCGCCTCATGAGGACTGTTGACGGCAATGCATCTAGCATCGCATCAATACAGCGATGCAATGTATTGCCACTGCTCAAACGAGTTATGCATGGGGCGTGTACTGCGGCGTAACTCCTCCTGCACACTTCGCCAAGAACACACGGCACCATCTAGTGCCGCTGCCGCTCAGCCTCGAAAATCCATGCAGTGGCCGTGCATCTAAACGATGCGAAATAATGTGGCAACCAAGCACCTCTCTCGGGCTTGTTTCTGGACACACTGCACCATCTGATGGTGCTGCCTGAAGTTTGTGCATGGCCTTCGAGACAAGAATCCGCGCCAGTGCCTGTGAACACTGAGAATCGCTCCCTCGCTTACCGCACAAACAGTGCCACATACCCAGTGACCCAAGTTGGCGAGATGTTCGTTGAAGAGCGGCACATACCCAATGCATTTGTGGCACAGCCTGCTAAAGCGTCAGGTTGGTGTCATTGAGGAACCCTTGCGACGTGGGTTCAATTCTGCTCAGCACTAGACATTTAAGGGATTGTTTTTGTGAATGCCACTCTTCAATGAACATCTCGCAAACTTGGGTCACTGGGTATGTGGCACTGGGTGTGCACATACACCAGAGGCACATACCCAGCTGCCCAAGTTAGTTTTACAGATGCTCACTGAAGAGGAGCACACATCTACTGGCACATACCCAGTGAACCAAACTGCCGTCAAAGAGGTTCCCTGAAGACCAGCACAGACCGAGTGGCATTTACCCAGTGCTCCAAGTCGGCATGAAAGCTTCAACTAACTACAGAGACCCATGCCAGCGTGAAAAAAATTCGTTGAAGAGTGACCCATACGTACATGGTTCTTTAGAGACGTCAAGACAAAAGTCTGATGACAAAGACAGAATGACAACAGAATGACCATGATGGCATCATGACCACGAGCACCCGCCTAGGTGCCCAAGCTGGTAGGCAACTTGGGCTTCAGTCGCTGGGTCGGTGTAAGATTAGATAGATAGAGAGATGGACAGGCAGACAGGTACACACACTGGCAGACGAACGGATGGACAGACAGAGAGATAGACAGACTGTATTTTGTTGCACACATTGGGAATGAATACCTCAAAACTAGTGCCATCGTGAGGGTTCGTTGCATGTGACATGCCTTGCATCTCCATGAGCACAATTGCTAAATAAAAAAAAAAATTAAATTCTGCAGTTTCTTTTGTGTCAAAACCCCGATCTGATTATGAGGCATACCGTAGTGATAGGCCCCAGGTTGATTTTGGCCACCTGGGAATCCTTAATGCACACCCAATGCATGATAGACAAGCATTATTGCATTTTGTCTCGGTCGAAATGCAGCCCTCATGGCCAGGATTTGACCCCACAACCTCGTGCTTAGCAGCACAACACCATAGCCGCTAAGCCGCTATGGAGGGCCAAAATTGCAATAGGTGCATTAAAGCATTTATTTTAAAACTTAATCAGTGAAATTTTCTTAATTAGTCAATTAAGATCTTATTTCTTGTGCCAGTAACAACTGCCTCTTCAAAAAATTTAGCTCAAGGTTTTTAACTGCACTGCCTCCCACTGGCAATATTAAAAAGCTCTATGCAGTCTAAAAAAAGAGCACTTGACATATTACTTTGCACCTGTTTTACCAGAAATCAAGTTGGCTAAGAAAAAGGTATTTGATGGTTGTATTTGAATGCTGTGGTTATCTTTGTGCAGTAAGCAAAAAGTGGATAAAGCTGATGTGGCTGACCATCTTTGGTTTACAAAATGTTTGACGGAATTTTAAGCTGTCGAGCAAGAGACCAGCTAGACCAACAGACTCGCCTGCGAATTTCCTAATTTCATCGCCCACCTAGTCTTCTGCCATCCTCAACTGCGTTTCCCTTCTCTTGGTAACCATTCTATGACCCTAATCATCCACCGGTTATCTAACCTGCACATTACATGACCTGCCAAGCTCCATTTTTTTCTCTTAATGTCAATTAGAAGAACGGCTATGCCCATTTGTTCTCTGATCCAAACCGCTCTCTTTCTGTCTCTTAACGTTACGGCTAGCATTCTTCATTCCATCGCTCTCTGCGCGGTCCTTAACTTATTCTGAAGCTTCTTTATCAATATCCAAGTCTCTGCCCAATATGTCAGCACTGGTAAAATGCACTGATTCTACAGCTTCCTTTTCAATGATAATGGTAAGCTTCCAGTCAGGAGCTGACAATGTCTGCCATATGCGCTCCAGACCATTTTTATTCTTCTGTGAATTTCCTTTTCATGGTCAGAGTTCCGTGTGATTAATTGACCTAGGTAAACGTACTCCTTCACAGACACTAGAGGCTGACTGGTGATCCTGAACTCTTGTTCACTCGCCTGGCTATTGATCATTATCTTTGTTCTTGTACATATTAGTCTTCAACCCAACTCTCGCACTCTCTCTGTTAAGGTCCTCAATCATTTGTTGTAACTCGTCTGCACTGTTGCTGAATAGAACACTGTCATCGGCAAACCGAAGGTTGCTGAGATATTCGCCGTCGATCCTTACTCCTAAGCTTTCCCAGTTTCATAGCTTGAATACTTCTTCCAGGCACGAAGTGAATAGCATTGGAGAGATTGTGTCTCCCTGTCTGACCCCTTTCTATATAGGTATCTTCCTGCTTTTCTTGTGTGGAATTAAAGTAGCCGTAGAACCTATGTAGATATTTTTCAAGATATGTATGTAAGCGGTCTGTACTCCTTGATTGCATAATGCCTCTATAACCGATGGTATCTCGACTGAATTAAATACCTTTTCGTAATCTATGAAAGCCATATAGAGAGGCTGATTGTACACTGCGGATTTCTCGAATACCTGATTGATGGCACGCACCCTACCTAACACTTCCACATCCAGCACTATGCTGGGATCGGCAAAAAGTATGAAATAAATTTTATTCCTTGTTTGACCATTACGGCTTTTGCAGGTCCACTTTCTGTTGCTACGCTTCCTGAAGCCGTTTGTTATTCACAACTTATTCCTTTCTGCAAATTCTACCAGCATCTCTCCTCTAGCGTTTCTAGAATCGACACCGTAGTTGCCAATTGCTTGTTCACCAGCCTGCTTCTCCCCCATTTTTGCATTGAAGTAGCTCATTACTACAGTAACTAAGTCTGCACTTTTATCACTGCTAATTCAAGGTCTTCATAAAAGAGAGGTCATAGACTGCATTAATTTTCACTACCCTTCTGATGCACACCCAGACCCCTGTAATTAGAGCCCTTTTGCATTACAGACTTGTGCTCGCTTGCTGCAGCAGGTTGATGTTGAATTCGAGTCATGCTTGGCAGCAGAGTGCAATGGCCATTGAATGAGCACTGCCGTAGTAGGTGTGCTTATCCTTTCTCTACAGTTGACAAGTACAGTCGAAGCCAGAATGTGTGTCTTATGGCGAGTATAGTCATCAAGAAACTGCATTTCTGGAACTCTCAGGGATATTTGGTACACTTTTTTGCGATTTTGAGTGATGCGGCAAGTGTCAAAGGCCAACTGCAGCGAAATTGTCTACCACGTAAAAATCGTAGTTTCAGACTGCATGTAGATAGAGCATCCGGCACACAAGATTTTATGCTTGAAATGCAAATGGGCGTACCCCAAAAAACTTGCAAAAACAGACCGCCTTGTAAGCGAAACTTAATAGAAAAAAAAAATATGCCACGTTTATCACTGACTGGAAATTATGCAACATCCAGCGCACTGAATGGCAGAGATTCACCAAAATAGAAAGCTTTTGAGGTGGTAACCCCCCCTCATAAGTCAACCGAAACAGCTCCCCCTCCTGTCGAAAGGTTGTTGTTTTGGTTTGAGCATACATAAAGCCTTCATTACAGCCTCTTGAATACCATATGAAAGCCAAAAGCTCAGCCACCTCCCACACGTGAATGCTGACTGTACGTGACCTCCGAGACTGTGCAGCCCTCACAGTACATGGAAAATCTTGGTCGCGGTACAGGATGTGTGTCACATCTGCTAACTACCAGGTGCCCTGCTTCAGTTGCCAATGTGCTATTTGAAGGCTGCAGAAAAAAAAAAAAAGAATTTGGAGGACACTTAAGCTTCGCCATTAAGAGTGGAACGCGATAGCAGTCAAAGATCCCTGACTGCTTCTCATGCTTCCAGGCAACTGGAGCATATGTAACTGTAATGTTTGCCGGGAAACACTGGCTGCAAATGCTATGCACGAAGGCGGGCTTTGCGGTAGAAACATGGCCTCTTGCGTGGGCTGCGATGCGACGGAGGCAAGTGCCAGCTGGAGATATTGCAAAGAACCAGACGCGCTGCTCTGTGGCCCCCCGAGACACCCACGTGCCGGCATGTGCAAATGGCTGACGCCACGGTCGGTCTGTGAATTGTGGAAACGCTGGAAGAGGGGTTCCTTTGAGGTTTCGCGTAACAGAATTGTTTTCTCGTATAGTGGAATTACAATCTGAGAGCTATCATGTCTGAAGGCTGTGTGTATGTCGTAGTTTACGATTTTTCCACGTATTTTAGCTTGAGAAATTCAATTAGTTCAGTAAACAGTACCCAGGCCATCCATGTGCCACATGGATGGCCTGGGTATGGGTGGCTTTTTGCAGCAGTTGGTCAATAACATTTACTTGTCCACTTGGAGTGCAGAGCACTCAAAGGAAAATTCCACTCCTAGTCAATATCTTAATCAGAACTGGCATCCGTAACCACCACGATAGTTCACCTGCCCCTGAAGTTGTGAAGGACTAAGCACTCACCGGACACACAGCACCAGGTCACCCGCTATGGTTGTACTATTGCGCACCAAGAAGACACCCACTTCATTTTCGGCCATCAGGAGGTCTGACGCCTCTTGTCGCGACATGGGCCCGAAGAACCAGCTGCAAAATATGGTGAAGAGTGCGTTACAAGGCGAGAAACACACAAATAATGCAATCACATTTACAAAGGTGGCACAACCTAGGCTGTTTCCTAGCAGTTCTGGGAGCAGCAATTTTGACATTTTGGAGCAGCAGATATGCATTTTGGAGTAGTTTGATAAAGCTCAACATGAGTGAAATACAGGCATAGTAAGTAAAGCTGTTCTTTATTTGACTTTGCAGAACAGAATAATTTCCATGCTGGCTGTGGCAACTAAATATGGCCGAGAAAAATAATAATGAACTATGCTCGATCTTACGTTGGTGGGTATTGTTAATGCTAGGTGTAAGTATTTTTTGTGGTCAATGATGTAAATAATATTCAGCTTTAGTTAGCTAAGTTTTATAAGCTAGCTTAATTGTTAATGTGTCAATGCAAAGGTTGTCATGGCTGTCAAGAAATGACCGACAACAATGTTAAAAGCAACATAGGCTATGAATGGGCTCTTTCCGACCAAAAATAAATAAATAAATAAAATAGAGAAAGACTCAGCAATAATGTAACAGAAGCATGTGGCTTCGCATTCGATGAAGACCAGATAAACGCCAAAGATAACTGATACGTTGGGAAAAGAGCATGGCCGCTCATTTCTAATGCGATCAACTAGGCATGCAGGTGACAAGGTTTATGTTTAACACTGCTGCAATCCTGGGCACATGAAGACGCGAAGACATATTTACTTTCTCTTTTTAAGTTTGCAAAAGTTCTTTCTTTGTCACCAAGAAAAAGGTGTGCTCAGACCTATAGGCTGCTTTGAGCACCATTATCTATCATTTCGTTACATTTTTCACAACTACTAAATTGACACCATATAGACAAAGTAGGTTAATAAGAGTGAGGTATTTCCAGCTAAGTTATTATCTGCGCACAATTTAAAAAAAAAACACTCACAACTATCATGAAGAATGCCCATCAATACAAAGTAATTGCCATTCGCATAAAGCCATCTGTTATTTTTATTCTTGGCGACATTTTATTTTGACAGCCGGTATTAACATGCAATATATATGTGAAGTTAGTTGGAAGTTGCTTGTTTATCAAGTCTCCCACATTCCTTGCAGGGAAAAGAAGTTCATTGGCTTTCCTCTCTGCATGCACACCTAATATGAGCTATACAGTCAACTTTTTCAGAAAAACTTATTTATTTGGGGCCCCATCATGGGCAACAAATATTTTAGACACCTAACAATGGCTGAAATTTTCTGGACGTCGTGTTGTGAGCACTGCTGCCATGAACACACTTTCTGCAGTCTGCATTTTCTCTGCCATTTTATGACTGCCATTCTGGCTGCTGAGGTTGATTAAAACAGAAACTTTAGATCTCTTGATTGCATTCTGCGGTAGAAAAAGCGATTCGGCGTGGTGTAGCCGTGCAGAAAATGGCGTAGACAGAATTCAAATTTGAGTGACAACTTTGTGCCAATAACTGAGGCGTCATCATCATCATCATCACTGTTGCCAAAGGAGATTGGTCGAGATGTTTCACGAAGTTGCTTCCGTGGTTCGTCGCCATGCTGCACTATCAGATCAGTGAACACATGCGACAGGCGGGTGAAACAGTTCTCAGGTGTTGCACACACAATGTTTGCCATTAATCAACACAGAAACCACTCAAGTGCACAACAATATGTATCATTATAGCCAAGCTGAAGAGCTGTGCACTGAACAGACCGTATACAACTAATCCACTGAGTTGAGAGTCCAGCCTTTCTTCCCGACTGCCCCATAAAAAGAGCGCCAGTTCCAATCATCTTTAGCTGGTCCACAGAGTATGTGCATGCATAGAAAGATACAAAATACAACTTTAATTTCCCCACAGCCAGGTTACAATGTGCCACCTAACGACCACACTCTAAACGCAACTGCTGAAACTGAGTACCTAGGCTCGACTAAGGCACGACTATGGCTGTGTGGTTGCCAGTGAACGTGCACAACTCACTAAATTTAATGACTTTATTCAAAATTTGTTTTAGAGCAGGCTGGCAGAGCTTGAAGGTTTGCCACAGGATGGCACGACTGGATGGCACTTCCACCCTTGAGCTATAGAAGTGGCCATCTCCACAACAGTGCACAAAGCAAATCATGTTTTTTGGCACAGCAAAGAAACCTTGCTGTTGGGACACTCGGCTGCATTTTCAGGTTTACCCTTAATACGGCAACACAACAGCTTTTCACTTGCGAGCCTCTCGTCTGTAAGAAGCTTAGCCTTTGCCTGAGCACTCATTAAAAGTGGAGAATGAGTTGGTACCAACTCAGCAGGCGTTTTCTTAACTCATTAAACGCGCTGTGTTGCTTGCTTTGCCACATGAAGGGTACATCTTCTCTTAGAAACTTTGTTTGAGGCTCTGCTATTTTTGAACATATTTTGATGAATCGTCTACAGCAAGCACATAGACCAAAAAAGCGTAGTACTGAGTTTTTGTTAATGGGCGTCGAGAACTTTGCGACAACCGCTGTCTTTTCGGGATCTCGTCGAACACCTTGAGCGCTGATGACATGTCCACGGAATCAAAGTTCGTCAAATGCGACCTGACACTTCTCCAGTTTGTTAAGTTTGCCGAATGGAGTGCCTCTAGCACTAACTGCAAGACTGCCATTTAATGCCAGGGCAGTACAGAGACCAAATGGGAGAGCTTCAAATTCATTGAGTCCATCAGGGGCGACAAATGCTGTATTCTCGCGGTCTTGTTCAACCACTTCAATTTGCCAATATCCACTTTTCGGATTGAGGGAGGAGAAAAATTTTGCAGACTGTAGCCAATCTAACATGCCATCGAAGCGTGGGAGGGGGTATACATTCCGCTTAGTCACGCTGTTCAATTTACAGCAGTCTACAAAGAACCACAGTGTGTTGTCTTTTTTCTTAACAAGCCCTACATGAGATGCCCACGGACTGTTGGAAGGATGAATGACATCATCTTTGAGCATTGCACGTACTTGGTTCTTGATAATCTCTCTTTCCTTCAGCGAGACTCGATACGGATGTTGCCATGCCAGTCTGGTCACCTCCTCTGTTATAATTCTGTGCTTTACAATGGTCATGCACAACACTTTTGAAGAATTAGAGGAACACTCAGCAAAATCCTGTATCAGGCTGTGTAACTGTTGCTTTTGAAGCACTGAAAGGTTCAGATTGATTGCAATTACCTCACGGACATCGCGGGTCACAGACACGGTCGCTGATGCTACCTCTAAGCTGCCAATTCTGTTGTTTCAGAAAACTCATTGAAGAAGGCGATAGTTGTTTTCTCAGCAATGTGCTGAAACTCGTTTCCAAAATTCGTAAAAAGGATATCTGTGCACCCTATACGGAGGTAGGAGTCCTTGTGCAACACGCGCTACTGTTCAAGAATAGTTTTGTGTTGCTATCTGCTATAGCTGGGTAGTCATTGAATGTACCATTTTTCATTAGAACTATTACACTGCCACGTGGCGGTACAGTTACATCGTCATCGACTCACAGTGGAGCATTATACGGCTCTCTTGATTCTTCCAAGTTTATAGCTTGTTCAGTCGAGAATGATACACAACTTCTGTAAGTTGATAATCGCGCCATTAGCCTTCAGAAATCTATTGTAAGTATGACATCCCTCGAGCATTTCGAAAGTACTACCAAGTCACCAACGTATGTAGATATTCTTATTTGAACACTTGCAATGCATCTGCTGAACGGCATAATAAGGTGGCCACCTGCTGTGCATATCTGAGGTCCATTCCACTCAGTCAAAACTTTTTCTAACTTCAGAAGAGTACAGCAGAAGAGAACTTCTTCACCAGTTCATAGCTTATCACCGAATAATCTGCCCTGGCATGAATTAATGTATTCAGCTCCTTCCCATAATAAGCAAAGACAAGTTTGAAGCTATTTTCTCATTACTGCACTTCATTACCTGGAACCAATCGTAGATGTCACCCTGGTAGTGCGGCGGAGGGTGTTCGCCTGTATGACTGTTAGCAGCTCCCTTAACTTCTCTGACTTTGGGCTAGGTGAACAATGCTTAGCCGTGCTTCAACAGTCACGTTGGCTTGGCGATCAGTAACACATAGGGTATAACAACCGCGGTTGATGATAGCAAGGTGTGCTGATGTTAGCAGACCTAACATCAGTTTCAGGTGTGCTGAAACTCTGATGTGTACATAAGTACTCTTCGATGTCGCATGGTCTCTCACCATTTCAGGGGCATGGTACATTGATTGAAAATTTTCTAAGACCGGCTTGACGGTACCAGCAAAATTGGTACAGATGCAGTAAAAACACAGAGGCCTATAGTATGGTCGGCGTCACACCACATGTCACTTTTCCTGGACCATCTCAGCCATACGGGACGTATCGCTTGCAATCGTTGCGTAGCTATTTGGCCTTGCGATGGGCACACTGTGAATGGCGGGTAGCTTAAGCATGTCGGTGTACGCTGGTGCCAGTCGTGCAGGAGGCAGCTCACACTGTGGTTCCCATATGACTTGCCTCACTTGCTTCTTACGATATCGACAATAGATGGCTCTGGAGGAGTCTCGCGAGGCTGCATCTTGCGTAGCTCTTCCCTGACTACACATCTGACGAGTTCCCACAGAGTGTGCAAGTTATTCACAGTGCACACAGAAAAGATATCTGCGGATGCGCAGCTTAGACCGCGGTTGTATTGCCAAGCTCGTTGCTGAAGCATCATTTCAATCGTTGTTGCTTCTGATCGAAACTCAGCGATGGTGCGTAGTGGATTGCGAATGAGACCCGCGAAAAGCTCTTGCTTTACTCCATGCACGAGATGGCGCACCTTTTTTGTCATCACTCATGTTGGGCTCAGCATGCTTGAAAAGGTGGGGCATGTGGCATGTCCCAGGGGCGTAGCCAGGAGGAGGGGCTTGTGGGGCTTCATCCCCCCCCCTGAAATTTTTTTCGTGCTGTCCATGCACCACCAGCCAAAGCAACCCCCGGCGCCAGAAATCAGTCTGGATTTTGCCTAGAATGTCTTTTTCACGCTCGAAAAGACATTTCACCGCGAACATTGCAAACGCAGACTGGATTTTGCGGCAACGCCCATGTACCGGGAGTCACATAACGCATAATCCGAGCCCAAAGTTTCAAAAGCATTTTGATGATAGCGGGCTCGCCGTGGAATCTACGGAGCACATGGATGTCGATTCCTAAACTTTATGGCTATAAATGTTATAAACTTTTGATGTGAAAGGTGCGTTCACATTTTCAAAGTTGTGCTTTAGATTTTCAATTCCAGAACTTTGTGCATTTAATGCTGTTATAAAAATCCGACGCCAAAGGTGCATTGACTTTTCTAAAGGCTTAGATCGGAACATACGAGACAAGCCAAATCAACACACTATCAGACAAGTTGACAAACCACGCAGCGAGGCCCGATGAGATGAAGCGCTATGGTGGTTCATTTGTGCCGTCATGTCACAAAAAAATATCAACATTATTTTTTCACCTACACCAAAGCATCCATGTCAAGACACTAAGCCAGCCAAGACAACTACATTCTTATTTATTTTTTCTACTTTGACTTTTATTCGCGAGGACACATTGAGCTTCAATTTTTTTGCTCTCGCTACCGATGGGCTGCCGGAGCCAGCCAAAGTGCATGCATTTTTCTCATGTTGCCACGACCACAACGCGACACGTTCGATGCGCGTTCGTTTTTCTTTGGCCGAGTGGATTTTTGCCTGCCAGCTAAAGTGCATGCATATTTCTCGTGTTACCACGACCACAGCACGACAAGTCCGATGCGCATTCGTTTTTCTCTGGCCGAGTGGATTTTTGCCTGGCAGTTTTGGACGCTTTCTGGCTAGCAGACGAGAAAATGAAACAACAGTCGCTCGCTGCCATGACTGTGGGGACTCGATGGATTGCAATGCGTTCGCTTGAGCTTAACCTCTCCGAAAAGTCTTGTCTCGCCAGTGTAGGATACTGAGCAGTATGTGTATGGTTCTCTGTGGGCCAAGCGTGTCACGTTTTCTTCGATACTCCTTGGGTAGCCACATTAGGTGCCCAAAGTAGGCATTCGATTGTGGCCAACATGCTTTCCTTTCCATTTCTTCCATTTCGGTGCCCCCGCCCCACAAAAGAAAAAAAAAAGACGTTGCAGGGCAGCGCATTGTAGCATGGTGAAAGTTGGAGTTTGTTGCTTCTTCTTTTGCGGAAGGTAATGGGCCCCGGGACGCTTCATTTGCTGGGTACTTGTATTATATTACTGTGACAGCAATTACATGGACAGTGCAGGCACATTCCTGCCATCGCCGTCATATTTTGTATAGAGTGGAAGGGCTATAACTTTGTGACTGCGCACCGCGTGCGGTATGTGCGAATGAAAGCGTGGGGGGGGGGGGGAGGAATGGGTGAGCCAACGATGGTGGTTCCGTCTTGTGTGAGCAAGGGAGAAAAGCGGGGAAGAAACGCACCACCTTTCAATGCGCGCGATACATCAGGGAGTGGTGGCGTGCCTTAGGATTCTGTGATCTCTGAATCTGTGATTGCACAATGTTATTTGCCTTGTTTGATGCATTATATACAGTGACTGTTTCTTAGATACGTAAATTTATTGGAGACTTATACTTGTATTTAGATATCTTATTGCGAGGTTTTGTGTACACATACAGCAAACTTTGTTTCCAGTGGCACTTTTTTGCCCTTTATCAAGCTGCATCTTCGTATTTCTGATGTACAAGGGCGAGTGAAGTGAAAGTGAGCCAACCAACCCCACTCAACAATGGTTCTGTCCATTATTTAGGAGGCATGCGTGTAGCACACAGGCATCTATCATTTACAAAAGTGACATGCTCTCATACACTGGGTTGAATATGGTTACATGTCATAATGGACGCACCAAAAGTAGAACAGCGTGGTGTCATGACGATCTGACAGCTGAAGGTGTTTCCAAAAAAGAAATTAGTCGCCTTATGGCTGCTGTATACATTGAACATTGCATTCTATTGGCCACAGTCAAGCGTTGGAGGGAACGGTTCACAGAAGGAAGTGATAGTTGCAAAGATGATCAAAGACCCGGTCAAAGCCACCATGCAATCACCCCCAACATAACTGCAAAGGTTGACGAGCTGATTAAACAAGAACAGAGGATAAGCATCGATGAACAGGCAGAGCGTGTGAATGTCAGTCACGGTTCGGTTCACATCATAATTCATGAACATCTTCGTTATTGGCTAATGTTTGCGCAATGGATGCCCAAGATTTTGAATCACCACCAGAAGATGGAGAAGTTCGGCGCTGCCTTTACTCATCTGATCCGGTATCACAATGAGTGTGACGACTTCTTAGCTGCAATTGCAACTGGGTACGAATCATGGTGCCACTACAAGCCTGCAACACGACGGCAAAGCTTACAGTAGAAAACTACAAATGCACCACCCCCAAGGAAAGCAAAAGCCATCATTTCCGTCGGAAAGGTGTGGCTGACTTCTCTCTCTCTTTTTTTTTTGATCATCGGGGGCTATTACTGATCGAATTTGCTAAACCTGGAGAGATTATCAATCATTTCCGATGTTAGGAAACGCCGGATCGGCTGCGTGTCGCAATCAAGAACAAACGACGTGAAAAATTTACGAATGGGGTCATCTTGCTCCATGACAATACCCGTCCCCATGTCGCTGATGTGGTTAATGCAAAACTGGCAAAGTTAGAGCGGGAAGCTCTGCAACATCCGCCACACAGCCCAGGCCTGTCGCCTTGCGACTTTCACATTTTGGGGCAATTGAAAAAAGTACAGCCAAAGGGCACCAGATTCGTGTCTGACGATGACGTGAAAGAGTCAGTTGTGGACTTTTCCAAGCAGCAACCCAGGGAGCTTTACGAGACGAGAATCACGCGACTCAATAGTCAGTGGGACAAATCTCTAAATGCTCATGGAGGCTACATTTAAAAAGTACCCCGTTTGTCATATATTCGCATTGGCTCGCTTTCATTTGACTCGCCCTCGTATATTTTGCAGAACTCCTGTATATGTGCTCTCTGTTGCGACTATAATTTTGGTGCAATTACAATGCACGACCTGCTGCTCCTGCGCAATACATTAGAAGAAATGACAGTGTCATTGAGATTTTTCCCTGACCTTAGCATATGTACAAAAATGTAAACAAGGCTCTTGACTGACAAAGTTTCATTAACACATTTGTCCTCAACTTGTTCAATTCATGGCCTTTACATTTTTTTACATCAGCGGCACGCACTGCTTTGCTGGTTTCGAACTGACATAGTTCTAAAGTTGGTGTGATATTTTCTTTACTTATTAAATAGACAAAAAACATCGAAGCATTCACATCAGTTATTTCGGGTACAATTTTTGGGGCATACAATTATATTCTTTTATGAAAAAATACATACTTGTCTTGACGGTAAGTAGCATTCAAGAATTCGTTTGCAGCATCTTCGGCAATGCAGTTATTATTCATGTATTTTATCCCTCGTCAATTTCTATAAGGAGGAGGCCGAGCTGCAATATGAGCCCCCCCTCGAACAAAATTTCTGGCTACGCCACTGGTGGTCTCCCATAGCTGGAATGTTGCTATGGACCGCTAAATCCCACAAATCAAACACTTAATTAATTTTAAAGAGACAATGACACCAAACTTGCTAGCTTCAATTTTGCATTGCATGATAGACCATATGCATCGCACAGCAAGCTGGCAAACTTTTAACGCATTCGGTGCAGTTGAACTGTAATGACAAACATGGGACAAGAAAGAAATAAGACACCGTACGGCAGTCTAGCAACATTGAGTGGCGACAAAATGAAACACAAACCCACAAACAGTTCCCTCAGGATAATTGAATCCAATATCAAAGGCCACGCATTTCCCTGCTGCAAGCACTGGAAGTGATTGCAGGTGCTGGAATTATGCAATCGCTGCCATGTCAATTTGTTTTTTGCATTGTGCATCTATACTCTTAAGCAAATGTACCCTTTGGGGTGTATATGTGCCACACAACGATGATCGTCATCTGTCTTGCTTGCATTTCCTTCCTTGAAAACGCTGCGCTTGCTACTTTCCTGTCGAGAATGCTCTGTCATGCTGATAACGGGCATGCCGTTCGTGACTTCGAAGCATGGGGCTTGCTGCGTTAAAGTAAGGAAATGCGGACAAGATAGATGACGATTATTGTTGTGTGCAAAAGGGTGTAATTTTGCTTACGAGTGCAGGCAATCTGCTGCAACCTTTTATAGCACAAGTAAAGAAATTGCTGGCGCAATTCAATGGCAACACCCTTGCTTTGCTGTCGGGTGCCAGAGCTTGAACAGCAAAATTTCCAGTGTGTTCTCGAAATGTTTCATAGCAGACATGAAAGCGGTGCCCCCACAATTTCTGAATTTCTGATGTCACACAGTTAACGCCAAAATGGCGATCGTCAGTGGGAGGGGCTTAGAGGCAGCAATGTCAAATAGAACTTTCTAGTTAAACTGTGCACCATAAGCTTAGCTATTGCGTTTCTATAACTATACTAGGCCCTCTACTATCAGTTAAAATGATAAACTGAGAAAAGTCAGACCACCATGTCATGGCACCTTTAATTCAGTGAAGGTTACACAGAGGAGCATCACTCTATGCTCTGTTCCGCCCATTGCATACAACATGAAATAAACTGCCAGTCCTGTCAGCCAAACTGGAACGAGACCACGCTGTGCATGTCTGGGAAAGGACACAGCTCACCTAATTTGCACCACTAATACACGTCACTTTCCATTCATCTAGTGCTGTCCACAGGAGAATTAGCGGTGGTCAACGGACAGATTTTCTTCAGGTTATCATCTCAGCTGGTTGACAGGAGCAACAGCTTTCACTGATCTGCATGGAATTTGCAAAATGGAAGCCTCGTCTTTTTGTGCAGCACCGATTTTTGTCGCCATGTCAACAGCGCCACATTGTCGTCCTCGGAAACTGCAAAGCTGGGATAGCATCGGGGGACATGACTGATCAGCAAACAATTACAATAGCGCCCTTGGCGGGTGGACAAGATGTCAACCAAACCACGCAGGACTCATGCACGCCAAGTGAGGAGATCCCCTAATGAAAAGAGAAAAACCCGCCAACTTAAACTGATGATGAGGCACAACTTGTGCTACGCCACACGATCGCTGGTAAGGAAACATTACAATTAAGATGAATAAGATGTCACTGCTGCTGCCACTTGACAAGCCTCAGATAAACATGATGAACAACAAAAAAGTCAAGTATAAACCCGATGCAAACAATCATGTGCATGATGGCGGTTGTGTTCGCTCATCATCTACAAGTCGTATGCCACGCGAGTTATGAGTGGTGTCTCCCAGACTTTGCTGGTATGTGGATTGCAAATATACGCCGAAACTGGCATGACTAGTGTTTTTAATCAGCAGAAAATATTTCTGAAGAACTCGCAGGAGGTTTTTATCTTTGCCTATATATATCAAAATTTAGTCGTTAGCTCGTTCTGTGCAACAATCGGTAGTACTTGACTGATGTACATCAAGTTCCGACTTCGCGTTATTGTCTAGTCGCTCATAACACTTTTGGGTGACGAGCGACGAATTCTATATTTACAGAACTGTGCAATCGAGCGACAAGAACGAGTGATCCGTTTGCACTCTCATGGGAATTTGGGCTTAACAAAGAAGAGATGAAATGAAAACTAATGTCCCTCTACGAATGCTGATGGCCGCATTGTGTAATGTTGTCACTGCCATTAACATTTGAGGAGATTTGTTTTTAATACATTCACATGGGCAAGACTCGTAAATTTGGCCGTACGCTTTACCCTGTCCCCAATTGGAGGCCGAGAACTTTCGGCGGGTACGATGTTTTTGGGAGGCTCGCGCAGATGTCATCCCGGAGAAAGAAGGCTCTTTTGTACAAGGTGAATGCAAGAAAGGGCGCGAGCCACCCAAGGATTCTCGCACGCAGAAGTCGCTCTTATTTGTGCTGTCTTTGTAACGCCTAATTTTCCCGTAATTGGATGAAAACAACGTAAAGAAACACGTTCGGATTGGCCTTTGCAGGAAGGCTACGACAGGCTGACCTACTCAAGGCTAGCGCTAAACGAAGTTTTTTTGTTGTTGTTGTTATGTTCGGCATTAAACGTTGCCAAAGCTATCCCAGGACGCTTTCAGACCCTGCAAAATAATTGTTTTTGCAAGCGTGTAGGCCTAACCGAGTGGTGGTCCGTGAAACACGATCTTCGGGCGGGGAGAACGCACCCCAAAATAAACGAGCGCTCCCCGCCGCCGCGTGGAAAGACGCTAGCAAAAGTGGCTCGCGAGCAACGGCGGGAGGAATGCGCCGTTTCGGGGCATAGAGCTAAAACAAAAAACAAGTAAGGAGGTTCGGGTGCTCGAAGGAAACGGTTTAGCCGAGAACGTTGCAGCCGTGCGTCCGGTTGTACATACGTGCGGTCGGTCGCTTTTATCTCCGGAGGCCAGCGCTCGGGCCGAAACATGTCACGCACAACTTCGCTATACACACAACACACGCTCGGATACTGACCTGTTCTTATCGTACGGATCAAAGCTCCCGGCCATGTCTCCTGTCGTGTACGTCACGCCACGGGGGCGCAGTCAAGGCAGATAGGTGACCGAGAAAAAAAAATTTCCGCGAGGGAACTTCAGCCAACACACCACACGCACGCGCGCTCGTCGATGCGCCGGCGTTTCCGCTAGACAGCGTTTGGGCAGACGAAATCGATCACGTCCTAGTCACCACAACACAGCTGCTGGGAGTGTCACACAGGCGCTCTAAAACTTGCGCTACGGCACCAGCATCAAACGTGGTTCTTAGCGTTGCGGCACAGTGATCGCGCGCGAGTCGTGAGGATGAGTCTTCAGATAAGCTGTATCATTGAACGGGCGGTCTGGTGAGCCGGGGTCGATCAGGAGCACCACTGCAGGCTACAGTTAGGCTTAGCGAGCATCGGCGAGCCGCCACCACCGCCGTCGCAGTAGGACGAGAGCGCACGGGGCAAAGTAAGCCTTGCCGGAGCCGCAGAGATGACTGGAACGCGTTCGCTAATTATCACCACACGGACAGGGCCATCGCTGGGCACCATCACCACGGAAAGCGTAGCATCATACGGGCCCACGAGCGCACGAACTGCGACAACGACGCACAATCAGACATACGGAGACAGGCTAAACGTTGGCTAAACATCAACTTGTATCCGCAGCCGAACAGCCAGCCAGCCATGGAGTTTGCAGCCAGGCAAAAGCGTTGGTCCATGGTGGCCATGATGTATTTCCGGTTCCTGCAATCACTTTCTGCGTTTACAGGAAGCCATATAGTTTCTCACTACATTACCTAGAGGGAAATCTGGCGCTGCTGCGCTGTGGTATGCAGGTTGTTCTTTATTCTATGGTATGCATGGGAATGCCAATGCCGGTATATTGTGACTTCGGATTGGCATCGAAGGCAAGGAGATTACATATTACCTTCTGCTTACGGCGCTTGTGTCGTATTCACTGCACTCGCGCAATGCCGCATGTTCGACTGGGCGCCGCGCGTATGGTGACGCATGTGTGGCCGGGGTTAGCTGGGGCGAACACGACCGAACACGACACGAGTGCGCGCCACTCGCAACCGTGCCACCGCGGAGAACGACGGTGGAGCGCGGTTCGATCCCGTGGGCCTTTTAGCATAGAGAAAGGATTTACCAAGAACGGACACTCCCATTGAGCCCAGCGGCAGAATTGACTGCAGCGCACCAAGCCGCCCGCTTTCCGGTTTCGGTTTTGGGCGCGGGCGTTTTGAACGCTAGCTGGTAGGCATTACGCCGGCTGCGCTGATCAACGCGGTTTTTGTTTGCTTTTTGCTTCTACAGCTCAACCACGCGCGATTTTCCTGCAAAATCGTTTTATTATGTAAAAGTGATTGCGAACGATCTTTGCAAGCCTACATTGAATATGTGCGGTGCGCAATTTCATGAAGACACCTTGTGAAATGAGGAAGTGTTTATTTTATTCTATAAAAATGCTCGTTGCGGGCTTTTTGTGCATTCATCCAACGTTGTGGCACCAAGTAAGCAGCAGCAGTTCCCTTACGAAGCTCCACCCGACGACGTCAGCTGAAAAAAAAAGTAAATTACAAGCATGTGTCATTTTGGTATTAAAGGTCCCCTGAAACGGTTCGGACAAATTTTGTAGACGCGTAGGGTACAGCTTAAGTAGAACATTCGCACCACAATTTAAGTGAAGCGTTACGTATTAAGGGAGCTACAAGCGATTAGAAGTTACCCTCCTCCCTAGCCATGCTTTTCCTCCCGAACTCGTTCGCCATGCGAGCGGGGCTAAGCCAAAGCCACCTAGAAAAAAATGTAAGGCCTCCGCATCACCTCCTCTCCCCTGTCAATACGTCACGAGAGTCGGATGGTAGCGGTGGATGGGGGAGCGCTGCGTTTCTAGAACGCGGGGCGCGTTCTGAAAACAAATTTTCTCCGTGGCTGCAACGCTAGAGCGGCAACGCGTGGAGCATTTGCTTGGTGGCTTTGGTGGGGCATGCTGCACCGTAAACGCGATTGCTTTTCTTCGATTGTGCGTGGTTCGTCGTACACGGAAGCGCAACGATGCCTGGCTGTTGTTGCGCACCAAACTGCAAGTCCAATTATGACGGAGGACAAAGTGTCCGAGTGCACAAGTTCCCATCTGACCGAGCCACTCGGGAAGCATGGAGGAGAGCAGTTCCTCGGAAGGACTTCTCGCCAACGAAGTACACAGTGGTAAGTATTTCTTCTCTCTATTGTTATTCTGGGTTTCCAGACGAATAGGTTTCGTCAGAATAGTGCGCAATGCATTCGTGCACGCGTGCACAATAGATGGGTCTCTACACTTGTCAACGCGTTTGTAAATTCAACGTTTTCGTCGAGCTTCATACCTGTAACGGCTTGTTTCTTTTTTTATTTCAGCTCTGTGAAAAGCATTTCTTGCCATCGGATTACTTGAAGACAACATCTTACACGGACGTCAAGACAGGAAAAGTGGTCGAAGTTGCCATGAAAAGCATTCGTCTGAAGAAAACTGCAGTTCCGAGCTTGTTTCCCAATTTCCCTGCCTATTTATCACGTCCGCAAGCGTGCGTTCGAGAAGTGCCGGGTGCGAAAAGAGCGCGCTTCGAAGCCACATATTTGCAAAAAGCAATAATGCTTTCTCAGCAAACCCAAGCAGTAGAGGACGCCAAAAATGTGGTTGGTAGCTTTGCGGACTTGCTGAAAGCCTTGCCAAGCTTTCAGAGTTCGGACTTCTGGACAGTTTCGAACAAGGGCTCCAAGGTTTTCTTTTTGAACTTGTCACTTCAATCTGTTCCTGCAGTCCGGTGATCGTGTCCACAGACCTGCGCGTCGAAGTATTTTCTGGTGAAACGGGCGTGAGGAAGTGTGGTGATGTGTTAGTTCTTGAAAAGCTGTGCGACTTGAGAGATTTGAAAAGTGTGTTACACATGATCGAACAGACACGTAAGGATATCAACACTGAGCATTCTGAAAAAAGCCCGTCATCTACTGACTTTGGTTTCGACATTGCTAGAGGAAGTCAGTGGAAAACATTTCGCATGCGAGTTGCAAGAATGGCATTTGGAAGTGCTTAAATTCTTGAAGAGTCAAATTGATCTTGTTTTCAACAATGCTGGCCGATATCCACCCCATTTATTAGTTTTTGCTAGCCTTTTGTTCACAATTTCACCTCATGCATACCGATTCCTGAGAAGTTCGATGAAGCTTAAGATACCGCATCCTGATACGATCAGAAGACTGCGTTCATCGTACGATGTACGCCCTGAAACGGAGCAGCAAGAATGTAGCTTTCTTTCCTATGCGAAGCGTATTGTAAGCACATATAAAGAGCATGAAAAGATTGTAACGTTAATGATTGGTGCGATTCAACTTCAATCATTTTTTTATTACAAGGCTGGCTTTGTTAGTGGTGCTGCGGTAAATTTATCGACTGCAGCAAAAACTGCCCACGTATTTATGATGCACAGCCTGCTTTCTTCAAACAAGGATGTTGTACACATTCTTCCTGTGGCACAAATCGATGCTAAGGCGCTGCACGACTTCCTTCGGAAGATTGTTCTTGATCTAGAGGCATCTGGTTTTAGAATAATCGCAGTGATCTGGACAATAACTCCATAAACAGAAAAGCCATGTCCTACTTCGCTAAGACGGCAAGTGTCAGCATTGTTTACCAGCATCCTGCTGACCCATCACGACCCCTGTTTTTCATGGTGGACCAAGTTCACATACTAAAGCGTATAAGAAATAACTGGCTGAATCAAAGAAACATTGGCAAATGCATGTACTTTCCTGAACCGAAGAGTGATGAGGCTGAACCAAAGATACAGCATCTTTCAAGGTATTATGCCAGTTGCACTAAGCTGAAAAGCATGAGCTCTTGAAGCTAGCACCAACGCTCACTTTGAAGGCACTGAACCCCTCGAACATGGAACGGCAGAACGTTAAACTGGCCTTAAAGATTTTTTAACTCATCTACTGTTGCTGCTCTCAGTGTTGCAACGTTCCAGCATGCAAAGGAAACCTCTCAATATGTCTACACCATTTTGACTTGGTGGAACATTGTTAACGTCAAGACGCCAAGCAAAGGACAGCGGTTGCGAGATCAATTGCAAGGTCCAATAGTTTCATCGTCATGTCCTCAACTAGAATTCTTAGAGAGAATAGTTCAATGGCTTGATCACTGGAGAAGCCTACAACATGACAATGGCCGCTTGACACGTGAAACGCACATAGCTTTCAGCCACACTACCCATGCCTTGCACGAACTTGCCATATACTGTCTCAAAGAGCTTCATTTCGAGTATGTTCTTTTGGGCAAATTTCAAACTGATAGCTTAGAGGATCGCTTTGGAAAGTACCGGCAATTGTCTGGTGCCAATTACCACGTGTCTATAAGGCAGATATATGAATCTGAAAACAAATTGCGTTTGCAGAAGGTTCTGGACCTGCCAGATTTGGACATTCTACTACCACCGAGCGCGAACACGTTGGAGACAAGTGTAGATTCAGGAAACGGCCAGTTTCAAGTCACTGTGACCGACTCCGACATTGAGAAAAAAACGTCAAGGCTACTGGCACTAACCTATGTTGCCGGCTATTGTGCCCATGCAGCTCTAAAAAAGCTGACATGCGCATCTTGCAGTGAAACCCTTGTGATGCAAGACGTCGATCTAGATGACCCTGAGAATGCATTGATCACGAAGATGACAAGGGGTGGCCTGCAGTTTCCACGAGCAGTTGTAGTGAATGCTGTACTCTTTACTGAAATTATATTGGACAAGCTCAGGACACCAGAATATGCCGTACGATTTTTCAGCCTTCCTAGGCAGAAAGATACTCTTGTCGGCCTTGTGTTCGCTACCCTTCATGACTTTGAGGATGTCGATGTGTGTGATTTCGGTCATCCTGCACAGGAGGTAATGGGGCATGTTGTAAGTGCTGCAGCGAATACACTGCTGAACAACTTGTGCCGCACAGAAAACGACAAATTACGCAACGCCAAGAACGACCGAAAATTGCAGACCTTGAAGGCCTGAGATGTTTCTCATTATTTATTTTTTATTCATGAAGCTCTGTTTTGTTGAACATCTACGTATGTTTGTGTTGACAGAACCCTTGTAAAAAGAAACCTGTGGCGTAGCTAGGACTTAATTGCCTACATTATCAAAATTTAAACCCTGCATTTTGGCCAATTCAAATGTTATTTGAGTGCATTGTGCTACCTGTTTATGATTCGAACTCTCCATGCTACCGCAATCCATTAATTGCATGTTTTCCTTTAGGACTGAGAGTAGGCCTCTCGTTTTTTACTTACTTTTCACCATTATCTCAGTATTTTATGAAGACCAATAAGGCCTGCAAACAAGGCGGGTGGAAATAAAATAACCACAAGAAATGGTACAACAAAGACGGAAGCTTATTCTATATGAGAATTAGTTGTGCGTGACCCTATAATAATAAAATTTTAACAATAAAATGAACCTCGATATTCGTGTGTTCAGCGAGGACTGTTTTACGCAATGCAAGAGTGAGAATGATAATTGTATATGGAAGATTTAAAATGTTTGTTTCTGAATGCAGTTCTTATCATTTGTGAATAAAGTCTATTCTGTGTCTTCAATATGCAGTTTTCGTCTTTTTTTCCGTCTAAGGTTAAAGTGACTAAGCTGCATGCAGTTTGCTTGTCTTAGTCCCGACCAAACATCACAAGCACAATAAGGCAGGTCGTGTTGCGATACACGCAAAAAAGAAATGTCGCCAGGCAAGTAATCTAAGGAAGGTATGAAATAATGTTGCTTTCTATGGTGGTGTCGACTGCGGTGAACCAGCGGCTCCCCCTTATTTTTTGCGTCAGCTATACGTGTCTTGCTTTCGAACCGAAGCATATGCATTTATAAGGTGCTGGCACTTTAAGGACAGCACTAATTTTCCCATGCCATAGTATCCGCGACGCGCAAAGAGACACCCTGCAAGCGCAACGAACCTAGGCGCGGAGACGCCGACGGCGTCGACTGTGCGGCTCATCCGATTAGTGTGACGTCACACCGGCGTGCGGAGGCCTTCCTTTTTTTTCTAGGTGGCTTTGGCTAAGCTCCGCCTTCACTGGTTCCGCGTCACGATGCGACGTCACATCGTCCACTTCCGGTTGTTTTGGAGCCCGCCCCCGCCCGCGCGAGACCTCTCCGCTAGCCGCTTGGCCGTCGACCCCAAGCGAGAGCTATCGAAGCAGCGTGCGTTGCGAGCATTCTGTCGTAGCGCCGAACGTGTCTGGTATTACGGTAACCACAGGCAAGCTGGTCATTTCGGCGAATGACTGGAAGCATAAACTCAAGCTGATGAAGGAACTTTAGCGTAGACGTACGTGAGCGGCCTGATCGGTCGCACGGTCCAGACACTTGTTGGCGCAGCGCATAAACAGCCAAATAAAGCGCTAATATTGCTCTAACCAAGTGTTAAATATTTTAAACATTGATCAAAACAACGTGTTGATGATTACACTCCTGCGAAAAATACACACCAGCAGCAAAGAAGAATAAACTTCGTTGCTGCTACTGTATGGTTAAGCTCTGTGCCACCAGGTGGCTGCACCATGCAGACCATTCAAATTTTCCCTTCTGCTCATCTCATGGCTCATCCCGTTACGGCACAGTCAAGCGGCCAGGCCCTGTCCCCTTGCGCTTGCGTTTGCCCTAAAACCGGACTCGCGAAGCGCTATTGCGTTAGTAATCTTCCGGTGTAAAGTGACGGCCACAAACGCGCAAATCCTGACGCTGATCGGATAGCGGCAGTCCGATGCGCAGCAGCCAGTTCGCTCGTACGCTGCCTTGCAGAGGGACACGATGTTGCAGCTTGACATATTGCCAGTCGCTACGTTTGCAGTCCACAAGGCAACAAAGTCGAATCATAGTGCTCGCGAAAAGACTGAGACCGACTCTGA
The DNA here is from genome assembly GCF_023375885.2 of Dermacentor andersoni. Classification (NCBI taxonomy): domain Eukaryota; kingdom Metazoa; phylum Arthropoda; class Arachnida; order Ixodida; family Ixodidae; genus Dermacentor; species Dermacentor andersoni. Next base: position 12,657,813 of record NC_092824.1, on the reverse strand, counting down.
CCGCAGAGCTCTCGTCAAAATGGAGTACGTTGTAACACAAGCAGACGACACTTGCTGTGTGCCGAAAGTGCTTAAGTGTACTGAAAAATTGTTCTTGTGCATTCTCTTTGTGTTACTTTCTATTTATAAAAACAAATTAACTAACATTCCAACTATAACGAAGATCATTTGTTTGCCATAAAGTTGGAAAAATTATCGATCACGCGCCCTGGTCAGCCAATCGGATAGCTCGCCCCACTGACGTCATATGGGTGATTTCGGTCATATGGGTAGGGGCGGCTTAAAATTCCGCCGAGCAGTGTGCTGCGATCGGCAGCGATGTGCATTTTTAAAACCTTATAATAAATTACACACTTTACGCAGAGCACTTAGATGTGTCAATTAATGATCAGAAGGACCTACTCTAACGACTCAGTACGTTTGTAGAAAATCGTCAAAAGCGTTTCAGGGTCCCTTTAACACATACGAATAATGCGTGTAGAGGCGAAATATGCGAAAGTGGTGATTGGGCGGCATTACAAACAAAAGCAGTTCGCTTTTACATACATGGCGTAGAAAATACCCGACTCATCCCATACAATCTTTCTGTTCTCTGTACAAAATGTCTGAATGCGTGCACACTGTACCATCCCTTTATTTCAGCAATTCTGTGCACGGAACTGGCAGGGCTGGCGTGTAAAACACTATTCGATAAAAAAAAATCTTAGCATCGCTTTAAATTTACATGTCCACATGTTAAAAACTGCAGCTCACTTCCATTTGTACTGAGTATCAGGCACGTACCCAGGGGGGCCCAGTGGATCACGCCCCTCCCCCACCCACCCCCGAACTTAAGCGGCATACCCCCCTTCCCGCCCACGCCACCACTTCTCACACACATTCCTAAATCGCCGACAAATCAATCTATTCGGCGGTCAACATATTGCAGCCTGCCAGGGAAAGCTGTATATGACTAACCTTCCATAGTTTTTTCAGCGTCCGTCAACAGAAGAAATCATATGGGCCGATCCAGGCGACAGTGCAGAAAAAGTCCAAGCTCAATGGCACATACCGCTGTGGGCCGGGAAAACGCGCCCTTCGGGATCATCGCGATGGTCCCACGTATGGGGAGTGCTTAACCTCCGTCGCATGTCGGCCCGGCATTGCACTATTGGCGGCGAGGAGTTACGGAGTAACATCTTGAAGGGGCAGCGCAAAAAGACGATGACAGAAGGCAGGAACACACAGGACAGCGCTGAACTCACAACTCACTTTATTCGAAAGCATACATACACTTAAGTACACAACCCATAGCCACGTGCTCTCCCATCTATGACGTCATTATCAGTGCGCGGCAAAAAACACGCAAAATCATTTAATCTAATGCTACGCTATGAAGCGGCTTAAAAAATTAAATTCACTATCATGCAAATTTATCGATGGCATGCTTACACAGCGCGACCCTTTTTTTCTGATATAGAAGCTAGGCCTCAATAATCTCCCTCGTAGTCTGATTTTTGTGCGTGGAAAGTATTGTGGTGTCTTTATATATTGGAGTGCACCCATGCTCAGAGCAATGCCGCGCGACATGCGAGTAGGCATTACCCGTTAGTGAGCGCCTATGTGCAGACAGTCTAATAGGAAGCTGAAGAGTCTGTCGAATTCAATAAGACGCTCATATACGGATGCGGGAACCTTATAAACCATGAAGGTAAAATTTTGGGGGCGATTTTTCACTTAGGAGCGACGCAATCGTCGGTTAAAATTGCGCTGTAGCTCCGCCCCCCGTCGAACGCCGCGCGCTGCTGCTGACGCTGACGATGCGAGCGGAGACCGGAAACCGCGGCGTAGTGACGTCAACACTGGTGTTCCGCTCCTTCGCAGCCTCCGCGACCGTGCCTGACCGGGCTTATTTCTGTGAGCGTGCCATCCTAATCTGCTTCGCTCAACCCTACATTCCTTTATTTGTGTGTATATAGGAGTGGTAGTTGACGTGCGCAGCATCAATAGAACTTGTAGGCCGATCATGCCGGCGTTCTGTGCAGCCTACGCTTGCACGAACACCAGCGGCCGCGACGATGTTCCGATGTTCCATTAGTTCCTGCAAGACAAGAAGCTTTCAGCTAAGTGGGAGGCTGCTGTGAAGCGAAACAACTTCAAGCGCTCAAGAACAAGTGTTCTGCTCTAACCACTTCCGTGACGATTACTACCGGAGTTTATCAATAATGCGTGCTTTGGGTTCTCCTAAAAAAAAATCGTTAGCACGCTGAACGGAAGGTGCATGTTTATCGCCCACCCTTGACGCAGGTTTCAGCGCCAAGCGCCGCGAATTTTCTATTCGCACGTGTGTTGTGAAACAGCCTGCATGCAGCTACCATAACGCAGTGCAAGCGTAAAGTTTGCATGTGTTGGAAAGCCTGCTCACGCCAAGACGCTGCACTCCCCCTTCTCTCGCACACATAAGAAACCGACCATCTCACGTAGCCGACGGAATTCGCCGGTTACGAGTAGCGTGCGGATGGCGCGCTGATGATGGTTCTATACTACACGTGCTACAACAGCCGGTAAACTTTTCCCGCGTTTAAACCGTCTGTGTAGATTGCCGACAGCTTTGGGGCAGCGCACAAATGCTGAAGATCGCATCACCGCTTACGTTCTACGAGGAGGCATGCAGGAACATAACACTACAGTTGTTTGCCCGGAAACGTACTCATTGGAACGCTGAATGCAGCTTAGCAAAAAACATACTCGCCAAAGAACATTTCCAACACAAGGACATGCTAACACTTCGCCTTCGTTCGCGTGGAAAGCAGTGCTTGCACCAGCATTTTTTGCTTCTTGGAGAGGCCGGCTCTTCGCAATCGGCTCGTACATGTAGTATGTACAAGTATGTACGTACGTGTAGTATGTACAAGTATAAACCCCTTACAAGTGATCTTGCACGCGACAGCGGCAGCGCTACAAGCGAGGCGATGGCTGTCGCGTTTACTCGTCGTCTGCGAGCCGAACTCCGCGAGCGACGGCTTTGAGCGACGACTTCCCGGAATGAGGGCAGCAATATACGCGCCGAAACTAGCGTGACGCATGCTTTATCAATTTAAGTTGATGTATTTTACTGAAGAAGATATTTCTGAAGGTCTTGCACTAGGTTCTTATTCTTGCACGTGTAATATTCAATAGTTTGCTCGTTCCGTGCGACAAACAGCAGTATTTGAGTTATGTACATCCAGTTTCGGCTTCGCACAATTGGCTAGTCGCTCATAGCATTTCCGGGCGACGAGCGACGTGTTCTAGATTTCTAGAAACGAGCGATCGAGCGACAACACCGAGCGATTTGTTCAAGCGACGGCCCGTTTTGTCGCTCGAAGCCGTCGCCCGTCACCGTCGTGCGCAAAATCGCTCTCGTAGAGTTTGGACTTAACGCCGAACTCCTCAGGGAAACGCAAGCTCTCGAAAATTTCCATGACCGTCTCAGCAAAACACCACCAAACTACTTTGCACCGTGCTTCGTGTGTAGCGGCAGCAGTCGGTCCGGACGAACACCATTGTTGACGTCACGAGGCGCCCGACCAATCACAGGCGGAAACGAGGCGCGCGAGCTGGGCGTGTCTGCTGTTGCACTTTTCGTCGAAATAAAATATGCTTGCGCTTTCTTTCACTCAATTTCGATGCGATATTCGAATTCAGAGGGTTGAAAACCACGGCGTACTGCTCTTCACTCATTTTTTCCTGGAAAACCTTTCAGCTTCCCTTTAATGACTGCCTCAGAGAGCATTCATCCTAGCTCAGAACGGGTCAAGGAAGCAATCTGGCTTTGCACGTGCCGACATGCAGCGGTTGCAAAGCAGATTTTGCGCGTAGCACTATATTAAAGACGTGCCACAATCAACTCACGCGCGAAATATTTGAGGGCCACGCAATCCACTGAAGGGACAATTGCGTCAGCATCCCATCAACCGATATGGCAGGTAAGGAGCTTGTCTACCTTGGATGACAGATACAGACTCATTCCTCGACTAACCACGTGTGCATTGGCGTCAGTATACAGGGTGTCCCAGCTAACATTAGCCAGAGTGTAAAAATATGCGAATGCCACGTGGCTGGACAGAACCAAGGTAATGTTGTTTACCGTTGCTTGGAGATACTTAAACTACTTTTTGATTCCGCCTAATTAGATCATTAGTCTTAATTAATCAACTTATCGAATATTACAATTAGATAAAAAGTGTCAATGAGGAAATTGTACAGCGACATGAAAAACTCCCGCTACAGCTTTCTGTTGCTCTATAGGTGCTACATGAAAGTGTTTTTCCGAGCGTTCAAGAAGCCCGCGAATACGGGGTATGCACTGACGTCATCAAGATCGCCATATTGCAGTACAGCGAGCACGGTGAAAGCCTGCGTGCTATCTCAATAATCCGCTTATCTCCAGAAGCGCTGTGGATGCTGTGAAAAGTACAACAAAATGGGGGTGCGGTGACGTCACTTGAATACTCCCTATAAACGCAAAGTGCCTCGAGCGGCCAGTCGGGCGGCAATGCGCCAAATTGTTCCCGAATCTCCACGGGTGGTACGCAGACGGGCCACTACTACCCTTAGAGGTGTTGCCACGTCCTCCAGAATTACCTCAGCTAACTTCAAAGGCTGCGCACCATGCGGCAATGCAAACTGTGCCCTACGACGAGTGCTACTCATGTGGCCAAGTGTATGCACCGCGTCTTCATTTTCATTCAAAATCCAAGGGGTTTACAAGTTCGACACCTGTAACGTGGTACATATCCTCGAATACGCCATTTTCCACGCGCAATACATCGGACTACCGGAAACCACTTGTCGGCTAGGCTTTGGTAATCACAAATAACATGTAAAATCTACACCTCAGCTCTCCCTCTTCAAAAATGTGAACACACTCGCCCACGCTTTGGAAAATTTAAGTCTACTGTTTTAAAATCAGGATTTTCCACTCGCTACGAGACAGAAGCTTGTGTTTCATCTCTAATACGCAAGTTGAGCATATTTCTAGGGGAAATAAGGAAAGCATAGGTACGCTGACGTGTGTGCCCAACTACACTCTAAAAACAGTTGCACACTTCGCGGTGTATATCTGCCACACAACGATAATAGTCATCTGTCTTGCCCGTATTTCCTTTCTTTAACCCTGCGAGCCCGGCACTTCCAAGTCACGAACGGCTTGCGCGTTATTAGCACTTCAGAGCATTCTCGACAGGAAAGTATCGAGCGCAACGGTTTTAAGAAATGAAACGTAAGCAAGGCAGATGACGAGTATCATTGTGTGGCAGATATACACACCAAAGGGTGCAACTATTTTTAGAGTGTAGGAACAGACAAATTTCCGAGTTTGCCGATATGTTTGATGCACCAATGAATATTTTTCCTGTCTCTTTTATGAATTACCTAACGGTTATATGTTGTATATATCGCATGTTTAGGAAGCTATATGTGGATTTTGGCATCATTTATTAGCGATTTTCGCTCGTCTCTTATGTTGATGTTTATTACTTCACCTTTGTCATATAAATTTAAACAATTTTAGATTTTTTTTTTCATATGCGGGTAAATTTTGTAGAAAAGCAGTTTGCCCGCAAACACAAAATATACAATCCGTGCGAAGAATGCAACGGAATACAGTTCGTGGAACTCGGAGGTTAGTGAAGGTCACAGTATGGGGGCTATATAACGAAAAGGTGGCGTGTGACCGCCTTCGTGTACGGTTTCACAAAAGGTGCAGTCACTTCAAACAAGACAAAACACTTTTCTGGCAGCTGTGACCCCTCACACACACTGTTCATAGGCTACCTTCGCTTTCATTCCGTCTTGCTCATTTCTTGACCTGAGTGAATGTACGCGCTTTGGTATTCATGGCGCCACTGAATATGCGCGTGCTTGTAGTCATAGGGCGCCTTCACTTTCTCGCTCTCTCTTTTGTTCCCACACTTACAGAGAACACGTATAAATTGAGGTCTCAGTGCTTGCAATAGCACTCTTGATGAAGGCCGCACCACGGCCTAAACGTCAGAATTAAATTTTTGTGCTGGCTTTTTTTACGTGCGCCTTAACGTGTCATTATATATATATATATATATATATATATATGTGTGTGTGTGTGTGTGTGTGTGTGTGTGTGTGTGTGTGTGTGTGTGTGTGTGTGTGTGTGTGTGTGTGTCACCTTAAACAAGACAAGTAAGAACACCAGATCAGTTTTCGCTGTTTGACAACACAACGCGAACTGTGCACCCGCTAATGACACAATTATATAAAAAACTTGCTTTTCTGAATCCAGTTTGACGTTGCCGGAATTTCATTTAACGTTGTCTTCGCGCTTCTTGCCAGTAAGTAAAGAAAACATATTATTGTGCATCTCTAAGACAAACACAAACCACGCGAAGTAAGGCACTGCCAGAAGTCACTTACGGAATGGGGCGGTGGTGAAATTCACAGCTGCGAAGTACGGCGAACGTCCGGCGTCGTTTTGAGCGAAGACCTTGGCGGTGTATCTCGTGAAAGGAGCCAAGTGGGCGAAGGTGTGCGCGGTCGAGCTGGCGTTGTGCTCGTGCGTTTCCGCCTCCCAGGGGTCGGGGCTGCGCAAGTGCAAGTGGTAACTGCGTATCTCGCCGTTGGCCAGGTCACACGCAACCTCTGACCAGGTGAGCAGCTCGAGCAATGCCGCTGACGTCGAGTGTCGCAGATCTCTGGGCGGGCCATCTGGAGCTGGACGCCGTTTGCCATGGAATAGAGACGTGGAATGAGGCAATGGCTACATTTGTAAAAAAAAGGAAAAAAGACGACCTTGAGATATACGCACTAGGATAGCACGTGGCCGCACGGGACAACCGTCCGGCCGGCGAGGAGGTAACCAAACTGTCGTGTCGGGTAAAACATTCGATTTGAATGACTGGTTGAACCTGCACTTAGTGCTCTAGCGGATAAATCGGCATAAGGCAAGAAAATTGCGGGGGGCATTTGCAGCAGTTGTATAAGCTCCCTGCATTTTTTTTGGAGGTCTCGATAAGAGGACTGATGCAGGCTGTCAAGATGAGACAAATGACGGTAGGTCGCAAGTGCTAGTTTCAGAAATCGTGTCATGGCAAAAATCTTTGCTCTTTTCTTGCAGGAAGACCTCAGAATTCTGAATATTGACGACCCATTTTCGATTAAAAGCTCTGAAGAAATCGTGGACTTCCTGAGAGAAAATTCTGACGAAAGCTTATCAGCTTGCTCCTTTGACACCAAGGACTTGTACTACTCCTTGCCTCAAAAGAAACTAATAGCATGCGTAGAAGAGTGCATAGACGAGCATGGCGTAATTGCATTTCAAAATTTATCTGGTCTATCCGTTCACGGCTTTTTATAGATATGCTTAGTTGCTACCTTCGCTCGACGTATGCAGCACGGTATGGCGAAATATTCACTCAAAAGCAGGTTGCCCGCATCGGTTCATGTTTGGCGCCTATAATAAGTTACAGTTTTCCAGCCGACCATAACAAAAACCTGTCGCATACCTTGTCGGTACACAGGGTGGTTAAAGTTGTCAGGTAAGTTGATGACTATCTAGTCCATTTCGAACCAGGCGCACGTTCTACAACAGGCAAGCTTTACGAAGTTTTTTTTCTGCAGGCCTTAGCCCACTTACTCTCACGCTTGAAGAGCGGACTGATAGCGTGCTGCGTTTCTTAGGTATTCAGCTCGAGTTCATGGAACGGCACACGTGTTGGGAGTATAAACCTAGCGCTAATAAGCCTCTGTTGCCGTATCGGTCCGTCCACTCGAAGCTCGTCAAGAGGAGCATTGCCGACTTGTGTTTGGAAATTCATTAAAGAAGTCTTGCCACCATGAGATCTATACGAATCTTACGGATCAGTCGGGAAGGTTATCAGCAGCAGGGCGTCCGGACTCAGTGCAGGTTTCGGTCGTAGAGGGGCTGCTACAAAGATGCGGGTCAGACCGCACAACTCGGGACGCGGCATATCAACGGACGGAACACACATGGAAGCTAGCGGCAGTGCCCTACCTGCATAGAATAGTCTTAAGAAAATGTCTAGCAGGGTGGATACAAAACTGGTCTTTTCAGCGCCAGAAAAACTCGCTAATATATTTCGGTCAACAGACCCGTACCATAAACCAGCTGTCGGATGCTCTGCGAATCATCGTAAAGCCCCAGTGGGTTGCGTAGAATCTATTGTTTATGAGCTTGCGCTGTCCTGCGGGAAAAATACATCGGACAAACAGGAAGGTGTCTTAATGACCGGTTACGAGAACATAGTCTAAACGTGAGAATTAAGCAATACTCACTGTGCGAAAAACCCGTATACCTAGATTGAGGTGTGCGTTAAGGGACTCCAGGTGGTCCGAGTGGTTCCGGAGTCGCCCGCTACGGCGTGCCTCATAATCAGATCATAGTTTTGGCCCGTAAAACCCCATAAATTAATTTTAATTCGGAGCACCCCCAAGTGCAACGACGTACATGGAAAAATCCGCAAAACACATAGAGTGATGAAACCTCGTAGGACACAATACAGAGTGCTGCGCTCTTCCCCTCACAAGTACACACCCCCTGCGTTTATTATGGCTGGCCCGAATTCATGGCAGCGCCTCGAACCAGATCATAAATACACATTTTAAACTCTCTTCTTCTACTTTTCCGTGTTTCTCGTGGTCACCTGGCTGTTGGGTCGGTCGCTATCCCGCCTGACATATTTGTGGATATATATGCAAAGGTTGTATGATAATATCCGCGCAGTGGTGTAGTGGCGTATCCGTGTAGTGTAGTGGCGTACTACTAATACCAATCCACAAAATACTAGTCCTTAAAAAGGGAGACGGTAAGGAATTGAAAAAATTATAGGCCCATTAGCTTACTTCCACTCTTATATAAAATATTCAACAAGATAATCTGCGATAGGATAAGGGCAACACTGGACTTGAATCAACCAAGGGAACAGGCAGGTTTCAGGAAGGGATACTGCATAATGGCTCACATCGATGTCATCAATAATAATAATAATAATAATAATAATAATAATAATAATAATAATAATAATAATAATAATAATAATCCTCATCAGCCTGGTTACGTCCACTGCAGGGCCAAGCCCTCTCCCATACTTCACCAACTACCCCGGTCATGTACGAATTGTGGCCATGTTGTCCCTGGAAACTTAATCTCATCCGCCCACCTAACTTTTTGCCGCCCTCTGCTACGCTTCCCTTCCCTTGGAATCCATTCCGTAACTCTTAATGACCATCGGTTATCTTCCCTCCTCATTACGTGTCCTGCCCATGCCCATTTCTTTTTCTTGATTTCAACTAAGATATCATTAACTCGCGTTTGTTCCCTCACCCAATCAGCTCTTTTCTTATCCCTAAACGTTACACCTATCATTCTTCTTTCCATAGCTCGTTGCGTCGTCCTCAATTTAAGTAGAACCCTTTTCGTAAGCCTCCAGGTTTCTGCCCCGTACGTGAGTACTGGTAAGACACAGCTGTTATAAACTTTTCTCTTAAGGGATAATGGCAACCTGCTGTTCATGATCTGAGAATGCCTGCCAAACGCGCCCCAGCCCATTCTAATTGTTTTGATTATTATAGTCTCATGATCCGGATCCGCAGTCACTACCTGTCCTAAGTAGATGCATTCCCTTACCACTTCCAGTGCCTCACTACCTATCGTAAACTGCTGTTCTCTTCCGAGACTGTTAAACATTACTTTAGTTTTCTGCAAATTAATTTTTAGACCCACCCTTCGGCTTTGCCTCTCCAGGTCAATGAGCATGCATTGCAGCTGGTCCCCTGAGTTACTAAGACAAGGCAATATCATGAGATAATCGCAAGTTACTAAGGTATTCTCCATTAACTCTTATCCCCAATTCTTCCCAATCCAGGTCTCTGAATACCTCCTGTAAACACGCTGTGAATCGCATTGGAGAGATCGTATCTCCCTGCCTGACGCCTTTCTTTATTGGGATTTTGTTGCTTTCATTATGGAGGACTACGGTGGCTGTGGAGCCACTATAGATATCTTTCAGTATTTTTACATATGGCTCGTCTACACCCTGATTCCGCAATGCCTCCATGACTGCTGAGGTTTCGACTGAATCAAACGCTTTCTCGTAATCAATGAAAGCTATATATAAAGGTCGGTTATATTCCGCACATTTTTCTATCACCTGATTGATAGTGTGAATATGGTCTATTGTTGAGTAGCCTTTACGGAATCCTGCCTGGTCCTTTGGTTGACGGAAGTCTAAGGTCTTCCTGTTTCTTTTTGCAATTACCTTAGTAAATACTTTGTAGGCAACGGACAGTAAACTGATCGGTCTATAGTCCTCCTCAACCTCGGCAAAATCCCGCACCCAACGGCAAGGTTCAAAATCTGGGGGACAGCAATTGGGATTGTCCTCCTGATCCAACACGACCATGTTACAAGGGAACAGTTATCGTTCCTCGATCTATCTCGTTACTCTGTCATGGAAGACATGCTCAGTCACCTTGCCCACGCAGGACGTGAGCGAGATTGGTCTAAGGTTCTCGGGTGTGAATGTTTTACCTGATTTGGGGATAAGGACCACAGAGGCCGTTTTCCAGTCCTCTGGGACCCAGCCAGTTTTCCACGTGCGATTGATCTGCTCCGTAAGCTTCTAAATTGATTTCTCATCGAAGTGACGCAGGAGTCTGTTGGAGATGCCATCCGGCGCGGGCGCCAAGCGGCCGTTTAGCTCGTGCAGCACTTTTATGACTCCCGCTTTAGTCACCTGGGAATCAAGCTCCTGTATGAGTTCACCTGTATACTCTTGGTAGCCCTCTTGCCCCATGGGGCATACGGGGAGATTCCTGTCTGCTAGGCTCTGAAGTATGTCTACATCTGTTTGCCCCCTTTGCTTTAAGATCGTGATTTATTTTATCAATAGCTAGCCACTGATTGCTTTTGGATTGCGAGTCATCTAACAGTTGCTTCAGGAGGTTCCATTTGCCTCTCGTACGCATCTGTCCGTCAACTGCCGAGCGAACCTCGTTCCATTGCTGCTTGCTCAACTCTTGGCAATACGCTTCGATTGCACGATTTAACATCGCTACTTTCTTACGCAGCCTACGATTGAGCCTCTGCGTTTGCAATCTGGCGAGTAAGGAGTTTTTGACCTCTACCAGGTGGGCCAAGTGCGCATCCATCCTGTTGACTTTTAAGTCAGTTTCGACTCTTTTAGTAACAGCCTTGACGTCCTCTTTGAGTCTCTTTAAGAGGTCTTCGAAGGACTCGTACTCCTCCAAGTCCTCTCTCCGGCGTTTACGGAAGGCGTCCCAGTCTACTACGCTGAACGCCCTAAGGGGGGCTGCGGCAACTTCCAGAGAAATTTCCACAATAAAATGGTCACTTCCCAGGTTTTCTTGCTTATTGTGCCAACTAACAGAGGTGGCATCCTTAACGAAGGCCACATCCGGCGTGATGTCCCGCGAGACTGAATTACCGATGCGCGTGGGTAACTGTGGGTCCGTAACTAGCTCTAATGAATGAATGTGTGTGGTTTAGTGGCGCAAGGGCCAGATATGGCCATAGAGCGTCAAGACAATGTTAGTGATTAAGCGGTGGTATGATGAGTTCTGTGAAGAAGATGTGACTTGGCTGTAAAGGGGCCTAAAATAGTCGCTGTAAAGTGCGTAAAATCTACGTGCTATAACATTATGGCGATGACTAATGACGAATACTATGAACACTAGAATGCATTGGGAAAAATGATGCAATGTACAAAATATGTGAGATGTAAAATTTTCTAAGAGCACTACTGCCTCGCCACAGCCCTTGAACCCAAGGGACGAGAAGCATATGCTATACAAAACAACTGTCACAGCGCTATCCTCTATAGAGAGGAGGCACTACGAACGTATGGGCTAATTACATGTAATACAACATCTTTCAGGAAACCTAGGACTGCGCTGGTATCAAAGAGCGGTTCTGCACCGAGTAACATAACAGGATGAAGGGGGGTGTGCTGACGGTATGCCAAGGGAAAATGTTTCTTTCTTTCATATTCGGCTTCCCGACACTCCAGGAGGACGTGGAGGACGGTCAGCCTCTCCCCGCATCTCCGACAGGTTGGGGGCTCATTTCCAGTGAGTAAACAATTGTGGGTGCCAAATGTGTGTCTTATTCTTAGACGACAGAATAGGACATCTGTCCAGCGTGTTTTTGTTACAGGAGGCCACAAACCTAATTGTGGCTTTATTACATGCAGCTTATTATTTGCTTCCAGGTCCCACAAGCGTTGCCAGTAGTCTCGCAGTTTCCTTCTTAAGAAAGGCTTCAGGTCTGTGACAGGGACTGCAGCGGTAGAATTAACAGTGTGTGATGCAATTGATGTGGCCATCTGGTCCTCTAGAACGTTACCCTGGATGCCCCTATGGCCAGGCACCCAGCATATAATCACATGCTGGTTAGATAAATATGCTTTAAATAAGACGGAATAGAGTTCAATTATTATAGGATTTTTGTGCTTACAGAACGATATCAAAGACTTCACAACACTTAGGGAGTCCGTATATATAACTGATTTTTTGAGTTTTGATTTCCTTATATGCGTCACGGTCAACAATATTGCGTAGGCCTCAGCCGTGAAAACACTAGTTTTCGGATGCAGTAAATCGGATTCCGAGAAGGATTGACCGACGGCTGCATAGGACACCCCGCCGCGTGACTTCGATGCATCTGTGTAGAACTCCGTGCAGGAGTATTTGTACTGGAGTTCCCGAAAATGCATTTGCATTTCAATCTATGGAGCATGCTTTGTGACTTGCATGAAAGATATATCGCATTGTGAGAGCTGCCACTTCCAAGGAGGTAGCAGCTTAGCTGGATGCATTAGGCGAAGCTCGAGGAGTGGGACATGCATTTCTTCACTAAGCTCCCTCACACGCAGCGAGAAAGGCTGTCTTACGAAGGGACGATTGCGAAAGAGTGTAGCATATGTCATGTCATTAACGGTATTAAAACCGGGATGTTGAGGATTTGAGTGGACTTTGAGAAAATATGTTTGGCTGATGTATGTTCTCTGCAGATGAAGTGACCACTCATTTGATTCTGCATATAAACTTTCAATAGGACTTGTTCTGAAAGCTCCAGTGGCCAGTCGGATTCCTAGATGGTGGACCGGATCTAGCATCTTTAGCGCGCTCGGGGCTGCAGAATGATAGATCACGGCACCGTAGTCCAAGCGTGATCGGATAAGGCTCTTGCAAAGATTCATTAAACATTTCCTGTCGCTGCCCCATGTTGTGTGGGATAACACTTTAAGTAAGTTCATTGTCTTTAAGCATTTGACCTTGAGGTACTTTATGTGTGAAATAAAAGTTAATTTAGAATCAAGAACTTGTGTTCTTTGTTCGCAGGAATTCGCTGACCATACATTTCGATACTGGGTTCTGCAATGAGCCCTCTCTTTCTTGTGAAAAGCACACAAGAACTTTTGTTGGGGTTCACTTTAAATCCGTTTTCTTCTGCCCATTTGGACACTTTGTTCAAGCCCTGTTGTACTTGCCTCTCACATACTGTAAGGTTACAGGATTTGAAACCTATCTGTATGTCGTCTACGTAAACAGAATAAAAAATGGCTGGCGGTAATGAAGCACGAAGGGTGTTCATTTTCACGATGAAGAGCGTGCAGCTAAGTACACCTCCTTGAGGTACACCAGTTTCCTGTACAAAAGGTCGCGACAGTACATTGCCGACTTTCATGCGGAATGTACGGCTGGACAAATAGCTTTCTATTAGGTCGAGCATATTGCCACGGATGCCAATTCCCGACAAGTCTCTCAAGATTCCATAGTGCCACGTAGTATCGTACGCCTTCTCCATATCGAGGAATACGGATAGGAAATATTGTTTGTGTAGAAAGGCGTCGCGAATGTTTCCCTCAATGCGCACAAGGTGATCGGTTGGGGACCGCCCTTCTCTAAAGCCACACTGAAAGGAATCGAGCATATTGCTGAGTTCAAGGAAATGTACAAGTCTGCGGTTAACCATTTTTTCAAACAGCTTACAAAGACAATTTGTAAGAGCTATTGGACGGTAACTTGCCGCCCAGGAAGGGTCTTTACCCTGCTTAAGAACAGGGACCACAATCGCTTCTTTCCATGTGGATGGGAGGTATCCCGTAGCCCAAATAGCGTTGAAAAGTTTGAGTAGTGTAAGTTTGGTGTCAGTATGTAAGTTTCTGATCATGTCATACATGACTCTATCAGGTCCCGGTGCAGTGCTTTTGCATGTGTTCAAGGCAGCTGTCAACTCAGCAATACTGAAAGGCCGGTTATAAGGTTCATTCTGTCTGGATTTTCGTATTAGTGGCTTACATTCTTCTATTTGTTTGTATTTCAGAAACCATTGCGAATAATGGTTTGAACTCGACACGCTCTCAAAGTGTTCCCCAAGTGAGTTTGCCTGATCTTTCAGTGTTTCACCTTGTGTGTTTACCAAAGGAAGTGAATATGTTTGTTGCCTTTTATCCTATTAACCTTATTCCAGACTTTGACCTCATCTGTATACGAGTTGATACCGGATAAAAACTTCTGCCAGCTCTCTCTTCTAACCTGTCGGCGTGTTCGCCTGCCTTGCGATTTCACTTTTTTAAAGTTAAACAGATTCTCCGCAGTGGGAGAGGCGCGTAGCAACCCCCACGCTTTGTTCTGTTTCTTACGAGCGATCCTACAGTCGTCGTTCCACCACGGGACACGCCGTTTGCATGCCAAGCCATTTACTTGTGATATACATTTAGTTGCGTCTATTATGAAGGCTGTAAATATTACACAGTAGCATCTATTCCTAACGAGGACATGTCATCCCATGAAATACTACTGAGAGTTCGGAATTTCTCCCAGTCAGCTGTATCAATCTTCCACTTAGGGGCCTGTGGTGGATATTCGTTTTCTTTAGGTGTTCGTAGCAGTATGGGGAAGTGGTCGCTTCCGTAAGGATTGTTTGTAACTTCCCATTCGAGTTCAGGCAGAATAGAAGGAGAAACTATGCTGAGATCAATTGAAGAAAAGGTTTTGTTGGCAAGACAGTAATATGTTGGCTCTTTCTTATTCAGAATGCACGCACCAGAAGAGAAAAGGAATTGTTCAACAAGTCGTCCTCGCGCATCTATACGAGGGTCGCCCCACAGGTAGTTGTGTGCATTGAAATCGCCAAGAACAATATAAGGTTCTGGCAATTCATCTATAAAAGGTCTGAAATTCATGTTTGCTAAGTTTGTAATGGGGGAGTATATAAAGCGAGCAAATAATGGTTAGTTTGTTCAGCAACACAACTCGAACCGCCTCTGCTTCAAGGCCCCTTCGTAGCTGCAAATGTTGACACGCTATGTTCTTTTGAATTACAATTGCAACACCGCCCGATGATGCGATTGCATCATCGCGATCTTTGCGAAAAGTAACATGCTGTCGGAGAAAGTTTGTGTGTTGTGGTTTTAGGTGTGTTTCCTGTAGACACAGCACTTTTGGATTGTGTTTGTGGATGAGTTCTTGCCCATCATCGAGGTTCGTAAGACCTCTGACATTCCATTGAATGATTTATGTATCCATTTTAAAAGCGGATTGGTGCTGTGTGTACGGAAACGGAAGTGATGCCTTAGATTACAGAGCTCTTTCGAGGCCCAGAGGTCGATAGGGCACCCTGCGGGATTTGGCTGCGCCGGCTGTTGCCAGCGCTGGAAGGGGCCGGGGAGGTTGGGGCAGCCTCGGCTGCGCCCTCCTTCGGGGTCCATGGTCCCCTCTGCTGTGTTGACGGAGCAGCGCTAGCTGCAACCGCCGCGGGGGCAGATGGCGTAACTGCCGACTCACTGCCTGTGGGTCGGACAGCCGCCGGAGGCCGTTGTGACGCTGCCCCCTTACGCGCCACATCGGCAAAGCTGCTCTTAGACAGGTATGACACCCGCCTACGTGCCTCTTTGAAAGATGTTTTGTTTGATTTTGATTGTCACAATCTCCTTTTCTCTTTTCCATGACGGGCAGGACCGCGAGTATGTGGCATGCTCGCCATCACAGTTGACACAATGTGGAGTGTTCTGGCATGTTTCGGAGGAATATTAATTGTCACTGCACTTGGCACATGTCAGCCGGCCTCGACAGTTCTGTGAACTGTGGCCGAACCTTTGGCACTTAAAGCATCTAAGAGGATTGGGCACGTATGGCCTAACACGAAGTTTGATATAACCGGCCTCGATGGACTCGGGGAGGGCACTTGAACCGAAAGTGAGTATCAGGTGTTTCGTCTTGATCTCTTTACCATCTCGCCTCATCTTAATTCGTTTAACATTTATGGCATTCTGTTCACTGAAGCCCTCTAAGAGTTCAGCTTCAGTGAGCTCTAGCATGTCATCGTCTGAGACAACGCTGCGGGTGGTATTCATGGTACGGTGCGGGGTTACTGTTACTTGGGTCTACCCAAATGACACAAGTTTCGGCAGTTTCTCGTACTGCTTCTTATCGTGGAGCTCCAAGAGAAGATCACCACTTGTCACTCTCGACGCCTTATATCCTGTTCCAAAAACTTCAGTTAAAGACTTCGAAACAAGGAACGGTGAAATGTTACGCACTAGTTGGTCTGGCTTTTCTGAGTGAATCACATCGTATCTAGGAAAGTTCTGGACTTGTCGTCCGAAAAACTGAAAGAGATCTTCGGTGCGCCTTCGTTTCTGAGGGCGATCAGGTAGTTTAGGAAAAGCGTTTTCCATAACTACAGTTGGGTTTTCGGCCACGATGCCGACCACCCACCATGAAGCCCTACAGGGGGACGTGACAGAAGTTCCTGCAAGGGAAAACCTGCCAACGCCAGCCGTACATCGCTGCTATAACCAAATACAGCATAACCAAGGCTGGCTAGCTACACAAGGTTAACCCTTGCCGCCGGGAAACTAGAAAGTGAGGAGAAGTGATGCGAAGACACGAAAGATGAAGAAGGCTAGAGAGAAAGACGAAGATTGGAGAGGAGGACAGGAAAAGCCGACTGCCGATTTCCCCCGGATGGGTCAGTCCGGGGGTGCCGTCTGCGTGAAGCAGAGGCCAAAGAGGTGTGTTGCCTCCGCCGGGGGGCCTTAAAGGTCCGAACACCCGGCATCGGCCCAACCTCCAGGATCCCCCTTTCCCCGGACACGGCTAAGCCGCGCACGGCTACACGCGGGAGGGTCCAACCCTCGTGTGCTCGGGTACGTGGTGTCGCAACACACCAAACGCCTGCTGACGCAGACGCCCCTGCGGGGCTAGCTCTAATGAGCTCTAATGAGCAGTTTGTAACCGCTTGAAGTAGATTTATTCCTTTAGGGGAGTGTCTCACATAACCCCACACCTGATGCGCCGCTTTAAAGTCTTCAGCTACCACAAGTGGAGCATCCCTTGCTTTTGCTGCCGACTTGGCTATAATTGACAAGAATGCCTGGTGACGGTCTCTCGGGGAACTGTAAATGTTTAAAATGAAAGCGCTGTTTTTAAGCCAGCTGCTGGGGATGACTTCGATAAGCATTACCCCCGCCGTCGTGTTGCCCAACTGCAATTTGTGCTCTTGAAAGGAGCACTTCTTCGCAACTGGGACCGCCAGACCGAGACTGCCCTCTTCGGTTGCCGAGATACCTCGGTAACCTGAAAATGCCCAAATTTCAGTTTTAGTTTCCTCTAGTAAGATAACATGTGGTTTCTTCGACTGTGTTGCGCTAAATTGCTGCAGTGGGGCCTTACGCCTCTGAAAACTGGCGCATTTCCACTGCCATATGATAAATTCTTTAGTATGGCCTGCCATTGTTAAGGCTTGAGAGGGCCTCTAGGACACTAGCTGTAGCTCCTCTAGCTGCCACTGGAGCGACTTTCATGCTCACTGGTTCAGCGCGCTTAGTTTGGACGTTTTCTAGAACTCGGACTCAAAATAGCAGCATTTGATTGCCCTTGATCAATTCATTAACGGATTTTCGTAAACGGTCCAGCGAGCGTTGCATCGCTGCCTCCTGCAAGGACGTGGCCCTACGCTTAGCAGTACGCGCCTGCGCTTCTCCATTTGCCGAAAACGACTCTTGCCTTTGTTGAAGGTTTGCTTTCCGAAAGGCCTCGAAATCGGCCTTCATCTTTAGGATTTCTGCCTTGAGGCTAGCGTTTTATTGCAAGAGCTGCGCTACTCGCGGATCTTCCCTATGCTCTGGCAATGTCACCTGCGGTACCTTTTTTGGCGCCTTGTCCGTCCTGGGCTTGACTCGGTCCGCCCACCAGGGTCCTTCCTGGATGCGCGCCCGGGATTGGGAACGCCCCTTGGAGCGGGAAGGTCCTCTGGAGTGGGAGCAGCCCCTGAAGCGAGCCTCTGAAAAGGCTGCGTTGACGAGCCGCTGGCTTCAGTGAACGCGCATGTCCAGGCACGCTTGTCAGGATGGAGTGACGTGAAAAAACTTCCTGGGCCACCTGTGACTTCTTGGCGCGCCTGCGCCGGCTTCGTCTTTGTCGTACTATGTAAGGCAGCTGGAATCGCTGCTTGCGCTTGCGGTCCGCAGTGAGGTGAGGGCCCCGCAGATGGAACACTTTGGCGTGCACTGATGATCTTCGACAGGGGAGGCTACACCACATTCCCTGCATTCCTTCCTGCTTTGGTTCGGGCACAGATCAGTTTGATGTCCCAAATCGCCACAGTTGTAACACACTTACACTTGTCTTCTGTATAGCGTGCAGGGCAGAATGCCCGCGCCACACATGATGTAGTTCGGCACTCTCATACCTTCGAAGAGCACCACCGCTTTCGGGTTCCGTTGGTCGACAATCATTGTCCGCAGCTGAGCATCGCTGAAGTTGGCGTCGACCCCACGAACGACTCTCTTGCATGTGTTGTCCGAGGCGCCTAAATAAACTGCCACGTCGTACTTGCCTTCCCTGAGGTGTATCTTCTGAACGGACGCGTAGGCACACACGTTCTTCCTCGCCGAAAGTTCCAATCAGTCGGCCGAAATGAACGGACGTGTCGTCGGTGCGCTCCGCAACCACCGAGACTACGCGACCTTCACCGACCGCCCTTGACCGCCCTTGCCCGGGTCGCTTTCGCCGGGAGTCATATGGGAAGCGGCTTTCTTGCCGTTTCCCACCGACCGCCTTTTCTTCCCGGGAATTTTTTGCCGCTCCCCGCGCCTCTACAGCACTGCAGCAGTTCCAACGCGGTTGCCCCTGCCGGGTCCAAAGCTGCCTTGGCGTGTTTTCTACACCATGAACCAAGAGCGCCAAGCGACCAGCTCTTCCGAGGCCCATGTTCTAAACGGGCGTGCAAAGGGCCTTCGGCGAATTCACCGCTCTGTTTCGATGGAGAAGTTATCTACCGCAACGTCATAGTCTAGCGAGCAGAAGACGCAATCGGCGACGGAGAACGCCGCCGCGCGTTCCTCGACAACAACGAAGACGCCCGAGGTGGATACCGCGGGAGTGGCCGCCGATCCCATCGTCGCCAATTTTCCCTCCCCACAACGAGAGGTAGACATTCCCACCGGGGAAAGGACGGAGTAAAATGCTACCCCGAACATTTACGACGACAAAACTGACGACGACACAGGTGGCTGTTGGAAGACAGTCATACATAAGCGACGCATCCGTCAAACGCACGCTAAAGCCTGTTTCACATGATGCGATTTTCGTCGCACCGGAAGTGCGATTTCCGTCGTTTGCGATGAAAATCGCAGTCGCAGTGCCGACCCCCCGATTTTCGGCTGCGACCAACCGGTTGGTCGCACAGTCGCACCGTCGCACCGATCGCTGCGATTTTCCGTCGAAATTGCGCGGAGAGCTGTCAACGGAGCTATTTCGCCGGTTTGTTTTGGAAAATGGCGTCTCGTACGACAAGTGCAATGCGCGGAGACGTGGATCGTCGAATTCGGTACGTACGCGAAGGGAGAATAAAAAAACTTGTACCGCAGATTGCATTCTCCGATTGCTATGCGTTTGTTGACACGCTACACAGCAAATGAAGTGCATTTTCACGTTTGCTTCGTACGCCTTTGCGAGTTGTCAGTGCTAGGAGGTGTTCGATCCCCAGCAGACGACGAGGTCGTCACAATGTTCTTCTGTAAAATCGCGCTTACGGAGCAGCTTGAATTATTTCAACCTCGGCAAGGGCAAATGACAAGACAGCAAAGTACCCGAAGTTTCAACGTTGCGCTGAACGCGGTACCGTTCAGTTGCATTTTCTTGTCGGTTTTCAAGCATGAATTTCCCGATGCATCTTGAAAGCTTATCGTGCCTCTTATTAAATTTGACAGAGCACAAGTGTAGGCTATCGTAATGAATTTGCTACGATAGCATTAAATCCGTGGCTTGAATAAAATATTACATGTACGTTAAGTTGCACCTCTTCTCTGGAGAATTTTTTTTTCTTGCACAGAAACCAATAAACATAGACTATGTTGCGGACTTTGTATCCTTACTGCATCTGTATGAACACTTGCTCTGCAAGGTAATTAACTGTACAGCTAGTAGATTAATTAAATTGCTTGCTATAGTGGCAAAGTGACGACGTACCCTCCTGCACAATTATGTAGAACTCGTGAAACAATGCGAAAAGCAGGCAAACGGCCTGTTCTTGTGGGGATAAACCAGTATAAAACGACACGCTGAAGAAAAGTAAATCAAAACTGTGCAGTGAAGTCAGCCAGTACAAGCAGTTCTTGCATGTTCACAGCTGATCAAGTGTGCAGAAACATTCATGCCTTACATGTTTCTAGTAAGTTTCTAATAAGTTTGTGATCACATATATTAGTGTGTAAACCCATATAACGATATCCGCTGCGATTACTATCTTTAGAAGTAATGAAATACCATGCTACTTGCAAGAACATACATCACCCGAGGATTTTAGAACAAATTTCTGCATTTCAACTATACACAATATGTTGTTTATTCAATAAAAGACCACAAATTGGGCTTTTTTTGCAATGACAAACTTATTCCAAACTTTACTTACATATAGGGAAGAAAAAAAATTATAGACAGAAATATTGTTCTTCAATTTGTTCACCTGCTACTGTGGCTATAGCAATCTGCTGCTAACACAAGGCGAGGGGTTGATTTGCCAGCCATGGAAGTCGCATTTCGATGGGAGTCGTAGGTGAGAAAAAAAGCTCTTGCACTTAGGTTTAGTTCACCATTTATTGAACCCTTACACTTCAAAATGCTATTGCATAGGGGGCATGCTTATGCAAAATCTAACACCAATAGAAAGCAAAGGGCAGAATTGTAAAACAACCATCTTTCGTGATAATTCGAGTGTGTAAATATTCATTGCATCAATATGTATTGTTCAACAGCACTGCACAAATAAACATGATCAGGTATAGCAAGTACTCTGTCAGGAAGCTGGTTCTACAGATGTATAAATGTCAAGGCATGAATGCTCATACTACATCGCACACATAGCACAAAAAAAAACCTTTTTCAAGAGTTGTCCCTTCTGGCAGATATGAGTGGGCCATAAGCAGCAGAAACTTTATTGCAGGACATTGTGTAATACCGCTTATGAAAGAATGAAGAGAGTGAAGAGGCTTTTAACAGCAGTAGCTCATGCTGCTCTAATAAGAGGAACGATGAGCAAAAACATTTCTGGTAGAACACTTAAACAGTAACTTTCTGAAAGACAAAAATTCCAGGTGAGAGTTGGAGGTACATTAGGCCCACACACACCAACAACACAGGCATACTACAAGAAACACTACAGCCTAGGGTGTATTACAGTCTATGGGAAAGCTATCTTATACAGAAATCAAGAATGATGCAACAAGCCCTCGACAACACTGCAGACTTTCTTGGCCAGTCTGGCCTCTCGCTTTCTGATAAGTCAGCTCATATCAACGTTGGAAAAAAAAGAAAGACTAGAATCAAGAACTACCCCAGATTGCACATTGTGATCCACATAGCTGGACAAATATGCCCGCAAGTCAACGTCCACAAATCCTCAGCTAGTGTAAGCCCATGACAGCAGAGCCAGCACGTGGGTGAAACAATTATGCAATGCCTGGGCGCAACTTCCACCCCTGGTGAAAAGAATAATCTCGAAATAATGGGGGTGGACGAGTGGATACTATAGAAAATCACAGATGCTGTGCTTGTGTCCAAGGTGTGGTACGGTATGCATTACCAGCAGCACACAAAAAAGACAACTCATCGAATACAGCCATCGGGTAGTAATAACAGGTCTTTCCAACTGTACCATGCTTGAAGACCTCTATGAGAAAGAGCTAACAAACAAGCACCTAGACAGAGTAGAGTTGCAGCCTGCAGCACAAATTCTTTGTCTCAAGAGCTCAGAACCTCGTCCCAAGATACTATGCCAGCTAGCATATGAGATGCAAAGACGACTACCCCTCCCTTCAGAAACACAACCTCGGGAGTACCTGAACTTGAAACATAACAGGCCCATACCGTGGAATATGGGGGCAAACAATTAGGCCAGGAGACTGTACGCAACTGCCAAACACACAGAGGAGGTTGCTAATCATGAAGATGCAAGCAAACATAAGGCACATATAGTACACTGATCTGGCAATAGCAGTGTAACAGTAGTATGACACTACATAAACTTAAACCCCATATAACATTTCGACAAGTGGACTTGTCTTCTTCAAGGTCCACGTGTGGAAACGTTGGCTCCTACTTTCACCTTGTTCTCGTGTTGCTCATCGTCTTGAATTTCCATCTCCTGCCTTCCCCGAGTTTTCCCCAGAAAAAGAAAGACATCTTTGAAGGATAGATAAAAATTGGTGCTTGATGCAGCCAAACATAAATAAATATGCTACAGAAAGAAAATAGAGAAAAATTCCAAGTGCAGGAAAAAATCATTACAATTGCCAATCCTGCATGCCGGCACCTTTCAAGAAATACTGTTGTTATTCCAATAGACAGACTGACAGCTTGCTTATGCAAGCACATTCTTCCAGTTCCATGCCATTGGGAAAAAAATGAGTTTCCTGGAAGGTAGCCACATGCACACTTGGTGATCAAAATGTTTTTTTCCCCTGGACTTGTATATCTATATGTATTTTCTCCTTTTCCCGCTTTTATGTTTGGTTTCATCAAGCACTAGTCTTTATCAGGTTTTATTGCTGTACTACTTTGTGGTAACCTTTATAGATCACTGCATTTTCACAATAAACCTTTTAATTAGAAGTTAGCATACCCTGTTCTTACTGCTTCACACTCTACATTCTTGCTACATTGGCCAAATAAAAGATTTTATAAGGTATCATGAGGGCCATTAAAGTGACTTGTTGCAGTAAAAAAAAAAAGAATGAATAGCCTGGCTGCAAATGGCACCAGAGAACACATAGGACAAACAAGAAAACCGAGATGATCTAACAACCAAATGTTTAATGTGCACACCGAGTAAATGCTCGCTGACAAGCAATAGACTGAACATACACAAAAAGGAGAAGCAAAAATTCATGTGCGTTTCCTGACAGGAAATGCATCCATTTCTAACGGAGGCCGTGCTGACAAGATTAACCCAGCATTTTTAGATTTACAGCTTCCGTAATTTCTCTAGGCAGCCGATCTGCACAGAATGCTAGCTTCTTCCTCTACAATGCACGCTCAGATGTGGAGAGTGCATTGTAGAGGAAGAAGCTAGCATTCTGTGCAGATCGGCTGCCTAGAGAAATTATGGATGCTGTAGATGCAAATACACTGGGAGAATCTTGTGTCAGCATGGCCGCTGTTACACTTTCAGAGATGGATGCGTTTCCTGTTGGGATCTGTATGGACACACATCAGATCTTGCTTCTGCTTTTTGTGTAAATTCGATTTATTGCTTGTCGAACAGCATTTACTCGGCATGTTCAATAAACTTTCATTTGTTAATACACCTCATGATTGTCTTGGTCTCTAGCAGAAAGGCGTTCATTCTTTTTACAGTGAAGCTGTATATGCCTAGGCGAAACACTCATGGTCCGATCCCAAAAACCCTAGTGTAGGGGTATGAGCCATTGCATTCGTCTTGCATGATGGACGGAGACATTTCTTGTTGGGTAGACATAGAAATGCTTATGCATTTCAAACATACATTATATCTGCGTATTATTGCAGGGAAGGGACACAGAGGGGGATGGGGTTAAGACTAGATCATGATGTCATTATTATCACAGCAAAGGTGTGGTGGGCCATTGGCTAGACAGATAGTGACGTCGTTTCTCTCTAGCAGCAGAGCGCGCGTGCAGCAGTCTCTCCGACTTCCCAATAGGTTCGAAAATGTGTCCCTGTATTTAATTAAATGAAATGTGCAGCCCCAGTGTGTCACTTCGTAACTACAGTGCATAACTGAGTCATAAACATTATGATTAACGCATTACAAAACACAAGTGCGAAACATAATTCAGAAAGACTTTGATGGACCCGCTGGATTAACACAATGAACCACTCCATTGCACTTTCTATGATGGTGATCTTGCAAAGTGCAATGTGTGGCTTTCCAAATAAAGAATGTGATAAACCCAAGCTAAACATGTGCATAACCTCATTAAGAAACGCAGACATAACCAATAATATAGAAAGACTTGAATAAACCATTGGAATTAACCCAGTGATAAACACCGGGGCTGCACATTTCAGCTTTGCTGGTTCACCGTCTCTACAGGGTGCATGGGCAGTAACTTTTTCTGTTATTGTTTGTTAAGTATTGTATAATGTTGTGCCAGTAAAACACGTTGGGCTAGTTGGTGCAATGTATTGGTACTGCTTTTTTTGCTGGTTTTTTTCTTAATGTTGTGCTCTTCTTCCTTTTGTAACAACTTTTTTATTCCCCCTTGCATAATACTCCAACCTTGCGGCCTGCGAGGTATATAAATAAATAAGTACATAAGCACGTCATGCATTCATTTTGTGCGTGGAACAAAAACGCATTGATAAGCTTAGACATATAGTCATTGCTTCACACTTTCGAAATGAATAATTATAGCTGGCTATCGACATTGAAGCAGCCTTTCGACAGCTAGAAAAGGAATCAGTTTTTCCAGCTCTGAACGTTGAATTGCAGGAAATGCAAGCAGGCATAAAATTCTGCCAATATAATCTGTTTAGGAATACCAAATTGGAATAAACATTGAGGCTTGCATTTGTACTTTCTCTGGCTGAGCAATCTAGTTTGAAATGACTCCCATAAGCATGTCGTAACAATGTTGATCTAATACAGGTTAAATGCATGACTAGCTTAAGAAATCTGGATGATTGCTATATATTACAGTGAAGAAACTATAATATCTAATAACATTAATAATATAATGATAATATTTATTTCCACAAAACAGGCTAACCGTGAGAGGCGTGCGAGGCTGAGCAGAAAGCTGAAAAATTCTACGGCAAGTGCGCCTGCCGTGGGCCTACGATCCTGCATTACGAATAGCGCGTATTGATATGGTCTTCTTGTTAGAAGTTCCGAGTATACTACCAGCGCGAGACACGGGACAACAAAGTGGACGAGAAGCGTGTCTTTTAGAATGCTATGTTACAACGTACAGGTTTCTACAAAAGTGACGGTAACTGCTCGAAACATTTGATGCGTCGGCTTTTGCGCCTTTAGAAATATTTAGGGAGGGCTCCCATATATTTATTCGCAGCGCAAGTACGGCGATGGACGAACCAGGCTAGCGCTAAGGTTGAATTTCACAACACGATTTTCATTCCACGTCGTAATCACACAGATCGTTTGAGGCTTCGTTCAGGGGCACACGCGGGCGTTCGGGTTGGTGCTTCTTGTTGCGTTTGGCGTAAGAATATGGCTAGGAGCAGGCACCACATATGCGCAATGACGGGCAATATACACGCATCATTTCTCCAGAAGCTGACGCTGAGCACGGGTAGCGCGAGGATCTTGTTGGGCTGACACGACAACTTCGTGGCAGCCGAATTCCGAATACTGCATATACGGTGAGGGTAGCTATATGAACTTGTCGATAGGTCATCTTGTAGATTGTTGTAGCGCAGGCAGTACGAAACGGTCATAGAATGTAGATAAGACAACACACAGCGCTGAACCACCTGCGAACAGCTGTTTACGTGCGCGATGTCGCACTGAACTACAGAAACCGCCGTCGCGCACCCCAAGACAAATCTTAACTAACGTTTTTAAATTAGTAAACATACATATTATTTGCTTCTAATCAAGAGAAGTCAATAATATTATAGTGTAAACGTTTTATTCACTACAATAAAATAATTATGCAGCGTGTGCCACGAAGCCTGGCAGTAAGCAACCCTGGGCGTCGCACCAGTCGCAATGTTGAAATCGCAATAATGTGAAATGAGCCCTCAAAAAATCGCATTGCGACGCGTGCGACAGCACCGATTTTCGTCGTTGCAGTCGCAGCATGTGAAACAGCCTTAAGACGCAATCCTCAGAGAACATCTTGGGCATTCCGGACGCCTCCCAGCCTACCGTACGCAAGCGCAGTCGAAATCAGAACCTGCCTCAACTTCCTTTGCACGATGAAAAAGATAATTCTGCGGCCTCACGGAGGACTTTGCCTCGATAAGTGGTCGCACCCAGAACTCGCCAGTGCTCTATGGAGTGCAGCCGGCTTGACCACCGACGATCGTCAGGACATCATATTCCGAGTGCGACCTCAGCAGAACTTGGCAATCATCAGCACACCCCAGTCGCACGTAGCCGACGCATTGTACACGGTGAGGGAGCTGAACCTTGGTCAGCGGGTCTATCCCGTTACAACATATTTTGCGGCCCCAGACAACTCATGCAAGGGAATTGTTCCTGGTCTTTTGCCCGGTACACCGTCTTCCAAGTTAGTGGATGAGCTTTTGGCTCCTGGAACTCAAATACTTCAAGCACGAATGATGAGTCAAACCAACGTTGCGTTGGTAACATTTGAAGGACTTAAAGTGCCTCGCTAGGTGCGTTTCTATGGTGCAGAACTCCGCTACTACCCCCATCGACCCCGCCAACTGGTCTGCAAGACATGTTACAAGCTCCGCCATTGGGCTGATTAATGTCCTACGCCGCACGTGGTTATTTCCGCGACGTGTGGGACTGACAACCCCACCCCGTCACATCCGTGCACCCCACACTGCAGATCCTGTGACGGGCCCCACCCTACAGCGGATCCAAACTGCCCGCGGCGTGCTAGGCAGACACTGAACAAAGCTTGGGTGCGGAAAGCTCTCGAGAAAGAGCAGCGTGAACTCCAACCCTCCAGCGACCCGAACACTACCATAGATACGGCGGAGACTCGAACTTCGCTCGCCCCAACGAAGGAGACCAGACAAGTCCGGTCGGAGACCCGTTCGAGATCCCGTCGCAAGTTCCGGACCCACTCCAAGTCTCGGTCCCGATCCCGCCAGGCATCGGTGCGCCTCCCAGAGAAGCACCCTCCTTCCCCATCTTCCCAACAAACCTACAAGAAGGTCCTGCAGACCAACGCCCCAGCCAAGGTGAGCCTGGTCCCTTCAGGCGTGCAGCGTGCCCCGGAGAAGAAAACAGTAATGGAGGCGCCTCGGGAGGTAGGTCGGGCGGAGGGTCCCCCACAGCTCGCTCCGCCCAGTAAATCTCTCCCTACCCCTTCCCCTATCACCAATTCGTTATCAAATCCCGATGCTCTAATAGAAATAGCCCGCCTACGTCGTGACATGGAGGCGCGCTGTGAGCGCCTGCAAAAACAAATGGACGCGCTGGTGGCAGACATGAGCACTAGTATGCAGGCGGCTCTGGTCAGGACAGAACGCCAAATGGAGGCCCTTCGAATAGGGATTACGGAGCAAGTGAAATCATGTATATAGCGCACTTTCGCACACATGCAAGTTCCTGAGCTTAGCGGTAACAACGAAAGCGCGTTTTCTGACCAAGGCTCTCGGCCGCAACCTTCACATGTGGGCAACCAGCGTCCGCATCCCTATGCACGACCCCCTGCTTCCTCTCCCGATGATGATGGCGCCGCGTAACGCGGAGCAGCTAGTGGTGTGGCAGTGGAATTGTCGGGGATTCCACCGAAAACGAGGTTCCGTACAGCAGTATATCGCCACATCCACGAACCCTCCCGATGTCATCCTCTTACAGGAAGTCAATTACACCCCTTCTTTATCCGGCTACAGCACGCTCTCGGGTGTCTCTCCTCTTGTGGGAGCCTTAGTTTCGTAACATGTTACATGTCGCATGCATACCACTAACATTGACATTCCTCACCAAATATTGGAAATAATTACGCAAGGTAAACGCAGCGAGAGTCTGTTCTTACTCAATGCATACAGTTCCCCACGTTCGCGAACGCACTGTTTTCAGCACCTACTAACAGAATTTGGTACGTTTGGACGGGTTTGTGTGGTGGCCGGCGACGTTAACGATCCGCATACTGCATGGGGTTACGTTAAATCGCAGGCTAAAGGGACCCGCTTATGGAATGCCATCTGTAACATGAGATACACACTGCTTACCGACCCAGAGCACCCCACTCGGATAGGCAACAGCGTATCTCGTGACACCTGCCCTGACCTTACCTTCGTGCGCAATACTGGCCCAGTCGTTGCGCACGGGCCTTTAGAGGAGCACCTTGGTAGTGACCACTACATTGTGGCGACCACCTTGTCATTACGGGGTGCGCGCAGGCCCGAGCGAAATGTGCGTATAACGGATTGGGCGAAATTCAGGGAACGTCGCCAGGACCCACCTGAGCGCCAAGGGTACGAACGCTGGCTTGACTCTCTCGCACAAGATCTAGAGGCCACCACGAGCACACTGCGTACCACAACCGAAACACCAGACATAGACTCGCATTTACTTCATCTTTGGAACGCCCGCAGAGGGTTGACACGACGATGGAAACGACAACGCCTCAACCGCAAACTTAGGAAACGTATAGATCAAATTACACGGGAATCTCAGGAATATCCAGAGATCCTTACGAGGAATAACTGGCGAGGATTTTGCGATCGCCTCTCAGGCACATTGAGCACAGCAAAAACGTGGTTGATTCTTCGCTCACTCACAGATCCCACCACAACAAATGGAAAAACATTTCAACAGCTACACATCCTAATGCACGAGTACAGGGACGATGTCTCGACACTCCTCAGAGAGCTAGAGAAGCATTTCACACCCACAGGCCCACCACCGCAGTACCCTGACTATCCTTATGTAGGCAAGGCGAACGAATTGCTCGATGCAGACATCACATCTGACGAGGTGCGGGTTGTCCTACAAGACCTACGCCGCAACACGGCACCGGGAGCCGACCACATCCGATTCGCCACCCTTCGTAACCTCAGTGACGCGGATATTAACCACCTGACCCATATCTTCAATGATTGCTGGTGCAAGGGCATCCTTCCCCAAGCATGGCGACACGCCGACATCACACTGATCCCCAAACCGGGCAAGCCTGTTAAGTTTGAAAACTTACGACCCATCTCCCTAACATCCTGCATTGGTAAGCTCATCGAGCATGTACTCTTGCGGCGTCTGCAGCCTTTTCTCGAAGAAAAATCATTCTTTTCTAACTCTCAATTGGGATATCGGGCGCATCTATCTGCCAAAGATGTGCTTTTACAGTTGCGGGAGGAGGTCATAGGACCTCCGTCGTCCGCCCAAACGAGAGCACTCAGCGCCTTAGACCTAAAAGGGGCATTTGATAATGTTAAACATGATCTGATCCTTCGCAATGTTGCACATTCCCACTGTGGAATTCGTATGTACAACTATATCCGCGCATTTCTACGAGATCGCACAGCCACCGTAGGAATGGGACCGCATCGATCCGGTACGATTCGCCTTGTGGGACGTGGGACACCAAAGGGCTCAGTTCTTTCCCCTACTCTATTCAATATCGCGCTCGCAGGGCTCCCCCGGCTACTCGACCAGATCCGTGATGTCGCCCACGCTATATATGCGGACGACATTACTATCTGGTCGACACGGGGTTCCGACGGAGCCATCCAGGACCGACTGTAGCAAGTATTCGATACAGTTTCCGAGTACGCGAGAAAATGCGGCTTAAGATGTGCTCCGGAAAAGTCGGAGCTCATAATCATTCGCCCCCGGAGCCGTTCCTCTACTCCCCCTATCACTGTGCTCGTGGATGGCACACCGATACCACAGGTTAATCGTGCTCGTATCCTCGGCCTACAGGTCCAAGCGGATGGCAGGTCAAACTACACTGTTTCCCTTCTATCCAGACAGATGAGCAAATTCTGGCCATGATCCGGAGGGTCTCCAACAGGCGCGCGGGCCTTCGAGAAGAGGACCTGCTGCGCTTGGTGGAGGCATGCGTTATCAGCCGCCTTACATACCATCCCCCATTTCAGCGGTTGACCCAAGCGCGACAACTTCGCATAGACGCAATGACTCGCAAAGTGACGAAGCTGGCCCATGGCCTCCCGAATTATACTTCCACACGCCGTCTCCTTAACTTAGGGACACATAACACACTAGGCGAGCTGCTAGAGGCGCATTAGGTCAGCCATCGCCAGCGCCTCCTACTCACTTCTACTGGCCGCCATCTTCTCACACGGCTAGGATACTCTGTCCCACCCCTTGAGTCTGAAACCCGTCCAAAGACCTTGTCGTCAGCGATACGCCGAGCACTAAGTATTCATCCATTGCCGCGTAATATGCACCCCAAGCATGACAAAGGGCGGCGCAAAGCCCGTGTACGATACATTAGCGGCATGCTTGCAAACATCCCAGAAACACATACTTTATACACGGACACATCACGCACTCAAGAGGGCTATATCTCGGTAGTTTTGGATGGCACCGAATCCCTGAGAGACTCTGCTGCAATGCGCGGAACAAATGCCGCTTAAGGAGAAATTCTCGGTGTTGCTCTTTCAATTCGATACGCCATCCGTGTTCCTGAGGGAGTGTATATAGTGACGGACTCGCAACAGGCATGCCGGGCGTTCCTATCAGGACATGGCATCCCGTGAGCGGCGAACCAAATTGTCAAACAGATCCCGCAAAATACACCAACCACACCTCCCCGCATCCACTTACTCTGGACCCCTGGTCATACCTCGCTGCCGGGTAACGAACGCGCACATGCGGTTGCCCGAGAAATTTCCCTCCGGGCGACTCGGCGTGGTGAGGCGACTAGTTCAGAGTGGGGGGATCCCTTGCTCCGTTACAAAGTCATACTTCGTAATTATACACGCATTCGTCGCACCCACGCCGCACCACCGCCGTCCTTCTCACGGGAGGAAGCAGTGGCATTACGCCAGTTACAAACCGCAACTTTTCCAAATCTTGTCTCTCAATAAATTCTACCCACACTGTTATGCAGATCGTTGCCCTGGCTGTGGCAGCTCGCCCACAATCTTCCACGTCACGATTGAGTGCACTGCAAACCTCTTTCCTCCCTTGCCAACTCTCCTTTACCCCCTACGCAACAAAGAGCTGTGGGACGATTCCCTCCGCGACGGACATCCCGAGGCCTCCGAGCTGTGATATAAAGGGCTCGAAACATCGCCGGAATCATCTTAGGGACCCTGGACTGAGGGTTCCTCCCACGCTGCTCTCGCCATTCAAATATTATTAATAAAGATGTTTTACTCTCTCTCTCCTCGCCGGCGTAGAAACGACGAGTGTTCTGAGCAGCGTTGGGGCAGATGATGTCTTCACCCACTTCGTTCGGAGCCAAGGCCGCCGCCATCGCCAAAGCTTGGGCTTGTCGAATCGTACTGACTTTCTTAACGTTGAGGCCTCCTCTTGGTCTGACGATGATGCGTATATGGTCCCGATGCATTTTCGGGAGTCTTGAGGCATTCACGAGCTGCTTCATCGTGCTCTTTCGGGTGGCCGTGCGGCGGCCGCCTTTCCCGCCATTTTGCGTCTCCGTGCTGGCCGTCGACTTCGGAGTCTCCGGTCGAGCCTTCTTGTTTCTGCCCGCTGCCGTGGTCCAGCCCGGGCAATCTGCTTCGTCGGGGTCACACTCGACCCCTTCCGCCATCTCAACTTCAGACATTTCGCCCCACAAGTCCGAGTAGGCCGTGGCTTACCACGGACGCCGCGCGGACACTAGGCTGCGTCCGGTAGGGTGAGCCGACGAACACCGTGGCCTGTAGTTCAATGTCTCTCAAATTGTCGAAAAGCTCACCTATCGACAAGAGTCTGGTACGAGCTTGTTCCTTGCTACATACTGCGTCGAATGATGCACGACTTTCCAGGATTTGGCAAAAAAAATTCACCAAAACCATTTGAAGAAGCATGAGCCGATGTTTGCGCGTTCGCGCTACTGGCACCCCCTGGTGTTTTCCTATATGCATAACTGCATCCTGTTTATCATGTTCATTAGGTGCTTTATGTCACATGTGCTATCATGTATATATATATTTTTTATTTGGTTACTTCATTTTTCAGATTCTTCTTGGTTATAGTATATTGTACCACTGTATCACTTTTATGATGAAGTACTTAATTCTTTTGTTTAGCGAAGCAAGAACCTCTGAATAACACACTCGTGAATATATAATGTATTTATATTATTTGTTCGCAAATGCTACCATTTTACTTGCCCTTCCTGTTATAATCTCATGGAGGATTGACACTATGGGAAATAAATAAACAAATAAATTCAATAATTAATTAATAATTAATTAACTTGGCTAATCATTATTATGTTATACATAGCTGGAGATGCTTTGGGTCGCGTCTGGCCTTCCTGGATCACATGATATTTTTTGTTCACAAGGTGACCATAAAACAGAGATCTAAAGGCTTTCGCCCTAAAACTTAAAAAAACGCAATTAGGACTAGCTAGCGCTCATCACCTGCAATACCACGGGTATACTTGCCACTAATTTTTTCAAGGTCTGCATAAATTGTATGACTGACGCACACATCGACGTAAGCTGAAAATAATAGCTTCTCTACTAACGGCTATTTCAGTTTTCAGTAAAACAGGCAACGGATCCTAATAATCGCGAAAAGCGTGATCAAGAGGCCCATATATGTTCACAGTGGAAAGCAGAATATATAGTGCTGCATTTCCGACTGACTAACAGTTGGCGACGTGCGAGGTGATGGAGTCCCAGCACAATATTAAGCATACTAAGGACAACCCTCTATTTATGCAACGTACAAATTGCCGCAGCAACAACGCTGGTGAGCAGGCCGGAAGTAATAAAAAAAATGCAGCATTAGGGGATGCTTTGATGCGAGCAATAAGAAAGACGCCTCACCTCGCAAACAACACTGTTCTTTGTCGGAACAAAGTTCTTTAGGCCAATGTCATGCAGCCACTGCTTTCTGCGCAAGCCGTCACGCTTTCCTTGTGGTATCATAAAAAGTGCATAACCATCTTCAGGCTTCTTGCTGCAGTTATATGCGCAACAGCACGGCATAGCGCTAGCACAGAGAGCAGGAAACACTGCGTACAACGTTCGCTACGCCAAGCTAAAGCGCCGAGCCGAGGTGAAAAATGGCGCGGATGAAACGAAAAAAAAAACAAGCAAAACGCAAGATCCGCGCGTTTCCAAGGGCAACGGCAGGGAGACCAATCTTCGTGCAGAAAAACGGGCTCAAGACTGCTTCCCCCGGGGGGGGGGGGGGGGGACGCGCAACGGGCGAGGAGGAGGCGAGGAGGATATTAAAAAGGCATTTGTACAGATCGCCACCGAGAAAAAGGCTCGAGATGCCTTGTTATTCTTGTGGCTCGAGAATTCACCGGCCAAAGGACATCCCGTACCTAGTATTAGCACATGGTGCATGACTAGAGTGCCATTCGAACTGACCTGCATTCCTTTTTTCTTATCGGCCACTATCGTCTTGAAAAGATGGCTCCGAGCTGCAATGGAACAGTCCAGTAACTCAGGGATTCTATTTACAGAGATGAAATTTTGATCGGCACTGAAACGACTGAGGAAGCGTCTAAGTTGCGTTCTGAAGCGATACTCGAAAGGGCTTCGATAAAAGTCTACAAGTGGGGAGGTAACGACCCAAAGATACTCGGTTACAATTCAGTGCAGCAACCTGAATTACCTCTTGGACAAATCACAGGAGTGCTGAAAGTACTCCGGTGATGAATGTGTGGCACCCAGTTGCAGACACGCTATCGGTCACCCGCGCCCCCTCCTCCAGGAAATGTCTCCGAACTCTTTCATTCAAGGAACGAACACTAAAGGATTCATTTTTCAAAGGACATCATGTCTCCATGACCCACTGGGATTTCTGACACCATTCGGATGTAGCTATCTTTCCAAAAGCTCTGGAAAAGGCGCTTCGATCGGGAGCAATACCTGCCAGAAAAAAATTTCAATGAATGATGTGAATGACTTCAGGAACCTTGTGAGGCCGTTCAGAAGACCTGGTTGTCTTGTCGACGAGGCTTCAAGTACGGTGGAAGATTAATACGACTTAAGGGCCGAGAGCACCGCGTCTTACGTCACGAGTTACTGGAGCAACAAGACGAAGAACTCCAGTGCTACGCACCCTCGATCACCGCACTTAGTTTTTACTTCTCTTTGTGTAAGCTATTTATTTGATTTTATTAACAAGGGCATCACTAAATCGTACATGAAACACATCCTTAACTTCTTCGCTGACGCAAGCAAAAGAGCTGACACTGAAACCAAAAGAACAATGCACTCCAGCCTCGTCTTGTGCAAATCTCGATTCTCTCCCATGAACGAGATCAGTCTTGCTCGACTAGAACTCTTAGCTTGCATTGTGGAAGCATGTACGAATGCTTAATTGTCGAGAGAATTACTGGAAGATGTAGAAGCAGTGCACTTCTGGATTGATGCGACAATTGCACTCTATTGATTCACCAGAGATCTCAGTAGGTGGAAAGAGTTCGTTCCGAATAGAGTCGCAAATATTGAAAACACAACTGACGTCCCTTTGAGAATGCATGGTCCCGCAAAGGAAAACCTTGCCGATCTGCTTACACGAGAAATTTCTGCTAGACAATTGAATAACATCGAACTTTCATGGTCGAAACCCCTGTGGATACAACAGAATGAAGAGTCATCGTCACGACAAACAGCTCGTACAGCAGACGTTTTCACAACGAACGCCGAAGTACGCTTACTTCAAATATTTCTAGTTTGTGCTGCACCCTCGCCACCTATTTCGGACATACAAAAGTGCAGCTTATAACGTGTCTACACCCTGTGACAGCATAGATTGTGCAATATACCGGCAAAAAAGCGTAAAACTAACACTTCTGGAGCTCTCACAGGTGATGAGGTGCTAACAAGTGAGCTTTACTAGATAAATAGCGTACAGAGACCACCTTTGTTCAGGGAAGTCGAACATGTCAGCAAAAGAGTACTCAACTCGAAGAATTCGTCACTGCGAGATATCACGCCTTTAATTATGGCGATGGTGTTAGCGTCGGGGGTCTTCTGCCATCTAGCAAGAATTTCTATGAGGCAAAGCATCGCATTGTGCTTTTAAAGAACAGCTTGTACGGCAAGCTGCTTGTTCTACAGTCATCGTCAACCACTTCATGCTGGATTCTATGATACGCTAGTACAACTTAGGGGAAAAAAGTGTGATTTTACAAGGGCTGCAGTTGCTGAAAAAAATAATCAAAGAATGCGTTATTTGCAAGCGCTACGGCACAATATATGCGAATGAAGTGGGAGCACCTTTACGAGTCGAGAGAATTACCACACCAAAACCATTTCCAGCGACTGAACTTCAACAGACCACTGTACATGAAGCAACGAGACCACCGCGAAAAGCTCTACGTGGATTTGTTCACATGCGGCCTAATTACAAGGGTAGTGCACCTTGAGCTGGTAGGGGACCTGACAAAAGCTTTCTTCTGGAATTTATTTCCGCGCTTTGTGTCCCGATGAGGCCTACCAAGCACAGTGTATTTGGACAGTCCGTTGACCTTCAAGAGGAGCAAGAAAAAAACTCGGCCAACTGTGGAGAGCAATCTGAAACGACGAAATCCTTGATTACTTTTCGAAATCTCTATGTTGATAACCTGGGTCTACGATTGCAAGGATCCGGAAATCCTCATACCGGCACTTTTCTTGTAGGTAAATGCCCTACATCTCTGCCGAATGCAGATCATTAAAAACTTGGAGACCAAGGCATAACATCGGCTTCTATTATGGGCACAACAAGCAGTGGTATGACTTAGGTTTCGGGAACGTTGGTCAAAAGAGTACGTGTCTGAAATAAGAGCATTCTACAACTGCAAACAGGCCGCTTCACATAGGATCAAAGTCTCAAAGTCTCAGTATGAAATATGTGTTCTCCTACACAATATTTGCATGTTTCGAGAAGCCTGGAAGATGGGCCTCGTCCGAGAATTGCATGTAGCACGAGACGGAAGAAGGTCACGGCCTAGTGAAAAAAAAGCGTGCGGGCCAACATCAAGAAAGGGCTGCAACACTTGTGTATGCTAGAGTATGCACTCGGCTAACATCACGCGCGGGGCAGGTTAGCGCTTATGAAAGAAGAAGAGGACGACTGAGGACACGAGGCACGCGCTACCCAATCTTGGAGCAAGTCAGCCATCGACCTAGTGGGCCGCTTTTCGGTTTTAACGCGATAACATTAAGGACCCCGTGTCGCAGAAAATCCGGCGCCGGCGCCCCGCGTCCGACGTCTCTTCGACAAAAAGAATGTCCCACTACGCATACCAAATCACGCAGACCCTCCTTGTGGCGCAAGGAAATTACTGAATTAATTGAATTTCTCAATGTAAAATGCCCAGAAAAATCGAAAGGTACTCCTTATTTATTTATTTATTTATTTATTTATTGTACCTTCAAGGCCCGAAGGCGTTACAGAAGGGAGTGGAACTAAATATACAGCATGTGCAGATAACAGGGTATAATAATAACAAGAAAAAAATTAGAAAGTGCGGATTAACAAAAGTATTCTTCAATAGTAGTTCTAAAAGCAGATGTATCGGTTATGTTAATAATTGAGGCCGGCAGATGATTCCATTCATTGGTAGTTTTAGGAATAAATGAATAAAAAAATAGGTTCGTGCGACAGTGTGGAACGCCTAATTTATGCCTATGGTCGGTACGAGATGATATATATGCTGGTTCGGACAAAAGTTCATATTTTAATTCCTTACACACAACCTCCAGGCATGATAGCTTCGGAATGTAATTTGAAAAACATAATTCTACGCTGAAACTCAAACAAAAACCCCTTTTAAGGCGACAGCGTTTTCCAGCTGCCATTTCAGGTCTGTCTTAGCAGAAGCGGTGTGGCCTCCTCAGTTCCTTGCAGCGCATCATAAAAAAAAATTGGCTGGGGCTTAGCTAAGGTTAAGCCTGGATATCTCGAAGCGAAAAGGATGGGTGATGCTTATGGTTTAGCTTAGGGTTATGCTTCATGATTTAGCCTATGGTTATGCTTACGGTTTAGCTTATTGTTACGCTTTATGGCTAAGCATATGGATATGCTTACGGTTTGACTTATGGATATGCTTATGGTTTAAGCTATGGATATGCTTACGGTTTAGCTTATGTTTATGCTTTATGATTTAGCCTATGGTTATGCTTACGGTTTCACTTATGGATATGCTTTGGTTAGCTTATGGTTATAATATGCGTGTGCCTTGTGTAGTTATGCAAATTACTTATCAAAGATATATACCATGAGTTATGCAGGATTATTGAACTTCACTATTAATCATTGTTGGGCACATTGTCTTGCGATTTCTGTACAGCCATAAACAGAGCTCTCTCTATCGGTAGTATCACTCTCTTCTCCTTCCATGCTGAATGCGCACGCCTGTTCTCTGGCGAGCGGTTATATAGTCGGCCTCCGCATAAACACGCGCTTGCGGCGAACGTCAAACGATGACGCATAGCGCAAGGCAGTCGCCAGCTGCGCCGACTCTTAACACGCTTACGGAGCCAATTCCGACATACGCCGGCTCGCGCGAAGCACGGTGTTGACTAGCGTAGTGACGCTTTTCGCTTCGAAAGAACCACAAAGCTCGCCTTCGTGCATAGCGCTCGCCGCCAGCGTTTCCCGGTGAACATTACGGTCACATAAGCTGCAGTTGCCGGGAAGCGTGAGAAGCACTCAGGGATCTTTGAATGCTATCGCATTCCACTCTTAAAGGCGAAGCTTAAGAGTCCTCCATTTTTTTATTATATCAAAGCTGTATATGGCTGCGGCATTTCCGTCGTCCGCGAACAACCCGCGAACTAGTTCGTTTCGTTGGCACCCCTCGGCGCAACCGCTTGAACACGCGCGTGCCTATGCTCGCGCGTTCCGACAGCTGACTAGTTCAGCTGGCTAATTCACCGACAGCTGACTAGTTTCAGCTGGCTAATTTCAGCGTAGAATTTCAGTTCTCTTTTGTCATCGGAATGGGGAGGCCGCGTTAATTTTTTTTTAAAATTTACGGTCGTATGAACCAATGCTCAAGGCGGTATGAGGCGCTCATTGTCTTAGGTGACGGACGCATTTAATAACAGAGATGATATGAGAATGTGTGGGCATACCTCTCGTCACGATGACCACCGATCAGGACAATAAATACGTTCGTAGCTTTGTTCAGTATTCTAGGTCACCTCCGTGTCGTGTGCTAAACAGCTTCGCTAGTCATCCACTTTCACAGAAGGAAATGGCTCTTAATTTATTAAACCTTGTTCCTCACGCAAGGTTTCGAGTTCTTTGATACCTTATTTAAAGGCAGGTCTTGATAGGTTATGTTTCGGTGCTGATTCATTAGTCTTGCGAGCGTGAGCTGATGCTGTGCTTGATCACGTAATATTTATTCTTTGAATTTGCCTCTTCACAAAATGTGCGCTTATTCAAAAAAAGCAGGCGGCCCAAACGCTCAGTCACTGTGCTTAGTCGAGCGTGTCAGAGAGAAAAAAATATTACACTCCCAAGTATGTTCGGACAAATATTTCAGGCATAAAAAAGCACGGAATCTGGAGATACATACAACGCGTCTAGCTATGAGGCATGTCATAGTCATCTAAAAACCATCAGCTAGCCGTGCAAGAAAAACGAAGAAAACTGTGAAACAAACCTACAATTTCGTGTTAACGTTTGAACACGGTTTTGGGCCTTGCAACAGGTAGACTTAAAGCGTTACCGAGCATTCAGAAAACGCTTTGAGACGACGTTTTCTTTATATCTAAAATTTCGTCTTCTATATCATGATGCGGCACGTCGCATGACCCCCAATTACAAGTGGATTCATACTGTAATAAAAATATCGCATAACATTCCACATCTTCGTGAAAACAATGAACCAAATAATATATACAACGCAGTCTTTATTCATGGAGTTAAACTCTTGCAGATTTTTACGTCGGTAATGCCGCATTTCTCCTGAAGTCTTCGAGGTTTTTTGAATACACCGACGATACATGGTTCAGCTCCGTTTACGGGCACCATCTAATTGTTTGAAATTGCACGCGGTTCTTTTTCCAGTCATTCATGTGCTTTCAGCTAAGTCCACCTAATATCGGTTTTAACATATTATGGTGCTGCTAAATATAAAGTTAAATGTGTGACAATATTCTATATATCGCAGCAGTTGAGAGTAAATAATTTAGAAAATGTCTTCGACAGAAAGTAGTAAAGCATTCTTAGCATAACGTAGAATAAACTTGCATTTGTCTTTTGCCATTGTGTTGGACGACCTGATAAACGCCTGCTGAACTAGAAAGAATTCCAGGGTTCTCATGACACTTCCCTAAATGACCATTCTGCTTCTTCTCTCTAAAGCTAACTTAAGTTTAGCCTTCTTCAGGAGCAAAACGTCTACCTGAAGCTTGTGTCTTTCTAGTCTCATTATTGAGTCCCGTTTTATGGCCTTTTGCAAAATGATGGCAGCGACCCTCACAGCATCGGCTGCATCGGCGACATCGTTTGATGCCTCCTGGTCCACACACTTCAACTCGGGAAATTTCTCGAGGAAGGTTTGCTCCACGTCGTAAAGGCACGGCAGGCTCTGAACGCTTCTGTCTTCAAGGAGGCGAGAAGGAGAGAGGAAAGTGTCTGGTTCCCCGCATGCAGACGGTGTGAGTTTAGAGGTGTTCGGCGCGGTCTCCATGTCGCGTACAGCCGAGGGCGTCATGGAACTTGGGGTGCGCTGGTACGGTGCCGTCTTCCAGCCGCTGTACTCGGCGGTTATGTGCACGGGGGACTCGTCGTCTTCGAGGCCATCTGCCTGCCACCACTCGGTGTCGTACACCTCCGTGGCCTCTGAGCTCTCCTCCAGACGAGCCACCGCCTCCTCGTGGCTGGGGCTGCGGCAATGAAAAAAATATGGACACGGTTATTGTAACTGCGCAACTCAGCACACGTTCTTCGACAATGTTTACAACTTAGGTATACATATTTTTATGCGTCTTATTGAGGCAGCACTAGTGTAGCTTCTTTGTTCCGCGCACCGCCAACGCCAGCAATAGATAGCTATCTGTACACCTACAACATATTGTGAGGATTAGGACAAGCATTCTTTGGTTTGAGTTCATTCACACAAATGAAACAATGATGAGGAAAACTTTAATACCAGTTGTTTAGGTTTATGTTACAGTTCTTCAAATGGAGGCAAAGGCACATCAAGCAGAGCACTAAGGTAAAGGCTTTAAAATATTGACGCTAATTAAAACATATCATGGCACATAAACGAGTCCTTGCAGTCGCCAAAATTGTCCTTGGGCACTTCAGCCCATATTGCGTGATTCACAGGCTAAACAGCAAACTGACATTAGAATTGCTGGTGGAGAGGACTGCGCCACAATGAAGGAGATTGCGCAGGAGCATAACATAAAAAGGAAACAAAATGATTCGGGCAGAAATCATCGAAGGTAATGGTAAATGTCAGTGTTACGTTCCTGCGTAACATGCCACATATTGCTATGTCATCCACGACTCACAAAACCTTATGGGCATATCAGCAGAGACGTGAAGTCGCAATTTTGCTGCCAACCACAATTCTAGGCGTTACAAGGACACAGTATATCTTGTTATAACCACAGCTGCCCAGTTGACACTTGGCAGTAGCCTGCACTACCCCTCGTATTTTGGCTGCAACTTTGTTGCAATGTCTATCCATTAAAAGTCCGCACTCAACGCGAATATTGTTGCGGGTGCAGATGTACAGCAATTGAGAGTAAAGGACATAGACGCTGTTTTCTGCTACCTCCCTGCGAACATGGCTCAGTGGTTGCGGATGGGGCTGCCCCAGTTGGAGCACCACCTCCTTACCTACTCTCCTTGTGCCTAACGTCATCCGAGAGTCAACTACCATTCAGACGCCTTGTTCTCCTTCTCCGCTTTCTTTCTCTGCTGTTTACGGCGTTTGCCTACAACGCGCGAAATAGTTCTGAGCTCTGTGATGTCGTCGAGGTTATGAAGTCCTTTGACATCCCTGCGTATCCATGCTGCAGACGATGTTTGTGCTGTGTGTCTCGTGTAAGAAGACTAATATAACTTACGGAGCTCCTTTTGGGCCCTGTGATGCGGGGCTTTTCCTTGTTGGCACGATAGCGAGAATCTCGCCGATCCTCAGGCGCTGGCGGTGCCGTCTAGTTGGCTATGTCCATTGCCTCTTGTGAGGCGCTGGACACGCGCTTTTGCGACCTGTTTGTTTAATGTGAACGCCTCGTCGCGAGCGACTAGACCCTTGACGCCACCAGCCCGGAGGTCGATGGCCCCTTCTGTGACGGCAGAGCAGCGCATGCTGCAGCTGCCAATAAGGCGCGTGGCGTCGCCGGAGGGGGCCCCTGTGGCGCTGCCCCCTGACACGCCACTTCGGCAAAGCTGTTCTTTGGCAGTTGTGATACCCACCTGTGAGCCTCCTTGACTGATGTATTTTCTTTGATTTTGATTGTAACTGTCTCTTTCCTATGTCCATCCCTATTTCTTCCTTCCAGGGCGGGCATGACCGCGAGTATGCGGCATGCTC
This sequence comes from Dermacentor andersoni, assembly GCF_023375885.2. Taxonomy (NCBI): domain Eukaryota; kingdom Metazoa; phylum Arthropoda; class Arachnida; order Ixodida; family Ixodidae; genus Dermacentor; species Dermacentor andersoni. Next base: position 12,615,973 of record NC_092824.1, on the reverse strand, counting down.
GCCATCACAGTTCACGCATTCGGAAGCGTTTTCGCATATTTCAAATGTATGTTCGCGGGCAGTACATTTAGCACGTTTCTGTCGGCGCCTGCCATTATGGGAACTGTGACCGAAATGGCGGTACGCAGAGCGTCGAAGAGGATTTGGAACATATGGCCTGACCCAGATCTTTACATAGCTTGCCTCGATTGTCCGGGGCAGAATGAGTAATCGATTTGCCAAAGCGAGAGTATTAGATGCCCAGTTTTGATCTTCTTGCCGTCGCACCTTATGATAACTCGTTCAACATTGATCACGGCATTTTGCTCACTCCAGCCTTCCAATAATTCAGCTTCTGTCAGCTCCATCAGGTCATCATCGGAGACAACACCACGGCTGGTGTTCACAGTCCGGTGCGGGGGTGTTGTCACTGGGATTTGCCCGAATGACATTAGGTTAGGAAGGTTTTCGCGTTTCGCATTGCGGAGTTCTAAAAGGAGATTGCCACCAGCCATCTTCGATGCCTTGTAGCCTGCTCTATGAGCTTCGGTGAGAGATTTTCACACCAGCAAAGGTGAAATTCTTATCATCTTTTCAGGTTTATCAGAATGGATGACATGGAATCGGGGGAAGTTTTGCAGCCTGTTGCCAGAAAAAAATTGAAAAACATCTTCGGTGCGACCTCGTTTCTGAGGGCGATCTGGGAGTTTGCGGAAAGAAACATCCATGTATCTAGATTTCGGCACAAACGCCAGCCGCCCACCGTGGCGCCCCACAAGGGGACGCCACAGGAGTTCTAAAAATAGACTAGTCTTGCGGACGCGAACTGCACGGTTCCACTATACCCTGATTTGTATACGTTTACTTGTTCCACAGAAGGTTACCCCTTACTGCCAGAAAGATCGGAAGTAAACAGAATTGAAGTGAGAAAGAAAGACGAAGATTGAAGAGGAGGACAGGAAAGGGCGACTGCCGATTTCCTCCAGGTGAGTAAGTCCGGAGGCTCTTTCTATGTGAAGCAGAGGCCAGAGAGGTGTGTTGCCACCGTCAGAGAGCCTTAAACGTCCGAGCACTCGGCATTGGCTCAACCACCAGGATTCCCTTTCTCCTGGCACGGCTAAGCTGCGCGCGGCTACACCGGGGAAGGTCCGATACTGGTGTGCTCGGGTACGTGGTGTCGCCACGTAACAAACACCTGCTGATGCTCCTGCGGGGGGCCACCGGAAGACAGAAAACTACTTAAGCTGCTGCCACGGCAAGCCACTTCAGGATCTGGTGCCGTCATGGACGCCAGACACAGGAACACACGCACCCATGCTCCCCCGCGTACTCAATTCGTCGCCGTCGCACGTTGCGGTTGGGTCGAGAGCCGGCGTAGATAAGGGAGAGGTGCACTACGCCCACTCCCGGTTCTCCTTCGCTCTCGCGGCGCGCGCACCCTTTTCCTGATTCACTGGAAGGTATCCACCGGGCGAGGAGGAAATTCCTCTTACAAAGGTAAAAAGCTATAAAATAGCGCCACCGAGGGAGACCCTCTCTGGCTCCCGACCTCAAACCTGCCGGATGGGAATACCTGCCTGACTATGCCACACAATTAGGCGAACCTATTTATTACCCATTAGACAGTTCACTTCCCTCTGCAAGTGTTTCTTATTACTTGTTGATAATTACTTATTAATTTCTTATGAAATAATAAAGTCGAGCTTAACAAGGACCTTTCAGAATTTTTCCAGTGAATGCATATCAGACATTTTTCGCAGGCAACACCGCAGCAGACACCAGGACGACACCACTTAGAGCCCAATACACTTCCCAATATACTCTCGAACCAGAACAAGGCATCGAACTTGATTTTTATCTTGAAACTGTCAGTAAAGAAATTTTAAGCCAATCCAAGACATCTAAGCGACCTAAAAACATAACCGCCTCAGAGAGTCGTATCATTTAAAATCTTAGTTACCGGAATAACATCGTTATTAAGGAAGAAGATGAGGGTGCAAGTATAGCTATTTGACCACTAGGAAAGTACAAGCACGACGCTTACAGACAGCTAAACAACCCAGAACTTTACCGTAAGCTAGATAACGATCTAAGATTATCCTACACACTGACAATTACCAACAGGCTCAATCACTTTTGGTTGATGAACTGATAACACCGTCAGGAATACAAATTTCTTAAACCAAGCAACAAAACTGCCGGGCGCTTCTACCTCTTCGAAAAATTTATAAAATTCCATCCACTGAACACCGCTAATATCCCAAGGGGCCCGATAGTATCAAACAACAGCCCGACAGAGAGCATCTCCACATTCCTTAACCACTTCCTTGGCGACTCTCCATAACACTTCCGTCATTTGTACAAGATACGCCCCACCTACTGAGAATTATTGAGGACATTAATAGTAAATGCACACTGCCCAAAAACATAATTCTCGCAACACTAGACGTGACGGCCCTGTACACCAATATGCCAATCCCCGATGGTTATCTTCGATAAAAGCAACGCTATTTAAGCACAAAGCACAACACTCTATTGAAGTCTTCTTTTCTCCTCTTGGATTATTTATAACACACAACTACTTCAAATTTGAGAATTACCACCTAGAATATATGGGACAAGTATGGGTACGACTTTTACACAACCTATAGTACGCGAACATACTTATGAGACTCTAGAAACAGATTCCCTATCGGGCGCTGCACAGACAAGCCTCAAACACATTTGCGATACATCGACGAAATATATACAAGTGGTAGTGACGGTGAGGAAGGCAGTAAAACCATAGAGAAAGAAATTCAACAAGAGGGGACACTCGGCGAAAACTGGCAACAGGAAACACGTCACGCACGCCTAGTGTTAATCCCATCCGTTAGTTGACGCGAGATTCGGAAAAAGAATGTGAAATGAACTTACAGACAACGTTTTATTTTTTTATTCTTTCCCGCTAAAACTAAAAAAAAGTTCTGCGAAAATGTGCTTGTACTACGCGACCAATTTTTCTTGCGTCACCTAGCAACAAGCTAGCGGCACGCCAGACACGTCATATGATGCGTCATGCGCCAGACGTGCCACCGAAGCGAGCGAGGCCGTCTGCGCATGTGAAGTTCGCCTGTTCGGCGACCCGTCTGTTTTGGATGTAGCCTCTTTGTTGGTCTCCCGGCGTTTTCTTGTGTTCTTTTTGCATTTCCACACGGCACCACTGCACTATTGGACTACGGCAAGGTGAGAAATTTTGTTTGACAATCAGCGACGCATATCAAGCAAATTTAGGCTTACGGCAGAAAACCGACACTAGTGACGCAGTTAGCGAAAAACAGCTCGGCCGTTCTGGCGCCGTTAATTTGAGTTAATGACTTGTACTGGGAAATGTTTGCGACGATTTCTATGAGCGCCCAAACGTTATTGTAACGTATTTCGGTTTTTTTGGGGGGCATGCTTTCCGCACCCGGCTTGGTGACGCAGTTAGCTAAAAGCAGCCCGACCGTGGTGGCGGTTTTTGCCGCTTTCCCTGGTCCCCAGCATTATTGTATTTCGCTACTTTTTGGGATACGTCTGAAGTACGCGCGCCGCGCCTGGCGTTGTGCCGCAGTCATCGAAAAGCAGCTCGGCAGTGTGTCGCAGTTTCGCGTGTACTGACTCTTACTGGGACAAGTTCGTGACGCATTCTCTGACCCCCAAAATTATTGTAATTCGTAATTTTTGGGATACTTTTGAGGCATGCTCGCCGCGCCCGGGGCTGTCAAGAAGTTAGCAAAAAGGCAAGCCGGCTGTGGTGACAGTTAGTTTAGCGTGTACTGAATTTTAGTGGAGCAAGTTTGTCACTCATTTTATGGCCTTGCAACAACATCTACATTCTTTCAGTACTCACGCTTGTCGGAAACGCGACGAGCGATTGCCAATAGGGATGACACGGGAGTGTGTCGCTTGCGTCGGCAGGACGCGCAAACGATAACGCCGAGGAGCTCGAAAACCAAGAACTTGAAAATTCTGTCTACTGAGCGACTTAAAACAGGCTTTGCACCCACGAATTTGTCTTGAGTGCGAGTAGAAGGCATTCTGCGAGTGTGTAACATGGTCTGGCTGAGAGCCTGTGTTGTGGCCACCTCTGTGTACTTTGTACCATCGCGTCGACTGAGGCCAAGTTGTTTTGGAAACGTGCACTCACCCGTGTCTTTGTGCTTTTATAGTGCAGGAAATAATGCCCGGGCAGGAAGCAATGCTTCAAAAATCTGATGTTTTCTTCACATTTTATGACATTGTTTGGGAGGAGTCTATATGCTACAAAATGTGTGTAAAAGTGAATTTATTTGTATTGCCGCCAATTCAACACATACGCACGTTTTGCCTCTACACGCACTATTCCTGTTAGGTCTATATACCAAAATGATACATGCTTGTAATTAACTTTCTTTTTTCAGCTGATGGCGTCCGGTGGAGCTTCGTACGGCAACGACTGCTGCTTACCTGGTGCCACAACTTTGGATGAATGCACAGAAAGCCTGGAACAATATATATATATATATATATATATAACAATTTATACAGAACAAAATATACACTTCATCGTTTCAGAAGACGTCTTGCGTTTTCTTATGAAATTGCATGTGGCACAAATTCGGTCGAGGTTTGTAAAGATCATTCGCAATCATTTTTATTAAATAATAAAGCAATTCCGCGCCAAGGCCGCGCGTGGTTCAGCAGTGGAAGCGAGAAAAAAATTACACGCTCATCAGCCGAGCCGGCGTGGCGTGTACCAGCTGGCGCTCAAAACGCGCGCGCCCAAAGCCGAAACCGGAAGGTGTCAATACCATCCGCTTGGTGCGCTACAGTCGATTCGGCCGCTGTGCTCTATGGGAGCGTCCTCTCTTGCTGAATTTCTCTATGGCAAAACTGTGAATGACGAAACTAGCGGTTTATTGGGCGAATTTGGGCCCTCAAAAGCAAGCTACACTCAAAGGACAACAATAACGGCAAACACAGTAGGCGATTGTTGAAAATCTGATCAGCGGCCGTCAAGCGAGTCGGCTTTTATACATCAGCCATCGAAGGTTCCAGAGTAATCGCTGGTGTTCGCATGTCTTCCTGAAAGTGCTACACAATTCGCGTCGCGCATGCAGTCAGATTACACAAGATTGGGTGACAACAGACAACGGGTAGAAACATCGATAACATACGAGAAACTTCCAATACATGCAGGCGCGTCCTGCGCTGAGCGATAACATTTGTTAGACGGTGAAAAGTGGTCCGGCCAGGGTGTCTACCAAGTTGACATTTTCAAATTCCCGGAATTTGCCAGGTTTTCCTTGAGTGCCTTTGAAAATTCTAAGTGACACAGAACTTCGTTTTATGTCAAGACGGGCTGACACCATGTCGCCCGATGCTGTCACTCTCTAAGTAAGCACAGTAATAAATAAAAAAAAGGACTTAATGCAGTTTGAATAGTAAGGAGCAATGTTTATTTTATTCAAAATAGAAAAATGAAGGGCAGGGTAGTAAAATGTACAGCGAATAAAATATAAAAAAAGGTAAAGCCTATCGCAAATTGAGTTGAACATATTCAAATAAGAATGAAAAGAGATGCGCACAGAAGCAAATATTTTCTAAAATGCACTACTTCTATCGACTGATAGCAAGCTCATTGGTATAAGGCCCGAACTTTGCCACAAGTGAGATTCTCTCAGCGGCTGGAAAGTCAACCTCAGCTGTGCTGACCTACTCTCAGCCCATGTACAATGCCTCAGTGTTGCGTTTCACTACTTTAAAAAGTATATTTTGGTTTGGATGAGGGTCACCTGCACCTCGGCGTCAGCCAACACTTTCCTTTTTTAAGTTCAAGCTCCTTCAAAGAAGAGGCGGCACAGTTCATTTGCCGATAATTCCTCAACGCGACGGTCCTTTCTGTTCTCGTCCTCTTTCTGCCACACGTTCACTCCACAGACTATTTGAATCATCTTCTTGATCAGTTGTACATCAACGTCCGATTTTTCGGACTGCCTAGGGGCCGCTAAAACGTCCGAGAAATCAGGCAGTCCGAAAAAATGACTGCATATTCTTTTAAAAAGCCCTGAAGGACTCAAATCACCACAGACACGTCCTAAAAAGCTCTGAAGGCCTGTCAGTACAGTTATTAGGCATATTAGGCTTGTACTGTGACAGGAGATGGCGGGTGCACGCGTGTATAATTAGGGAAAATGTATTATTTCCCATGACAATTGCCCCTTCCCACGCTTGCTAAGCTTCACCGCAATATTTCACGTAAGCTTCAGCGCGTAACATTCCTGTGCTGAGGCAAAGATGCCTTTTGGGAGCCTGCATTTTGCAACGCGCCGTGCTTTCTAAGCTTCGAAGCCAGTCGCGAGTATTGCAGAGGCGTAGTCGGTGCCATTGCTGACAGCGGCGAATTCTTTCAATGAAAAACACAGCACCGAACAGCAACAACCTTAACAGCGAACGTAGAAGGTAGGCCTCGCGTTGCCGCGGTGGTGGCTACGGCTGCCAGCGGATCTGCGACGAGAGCGCTGGATCGAGGAGGCGAGATAATCAAAACGGCGGTGTTAGCTTTGATTAATGCCGTTTAGGAGCTGCGGTCACGACAAGAAGTCCGCAAAATCGAATGGCGAAGGGTGCTTGCGTCCGGAATTTCAGACGCTCTTATAGACCGTTTTTTCGTAGGCGCCGCCATATTGTAACCGCAGTGGCGCCGCCTATGAGCAGCGCCATACTGGCTTGGGTGAAAGCGGTCTTTTGCATGGCAGGTATACGCTCTCCGGTAGGTTCTGGCGTTTGTTTTCGCGGTCGTGCGGTCTGTTTAGTATGGCGTGCGTCTTCTACGTGGTAAACGGTTGTTTGAGACGTGCTGAAATGGTTTAAGGCGTCATGGCCGGAATTTCTGCTGGTGTTGAGGTGGACGGAACACGCAGCGCGATGTGTGCGCGCATATTTGAGCCAACAATCAGACTTGGAGATCAATTGTGTATTTCTAAATGTTCCAATCACTAATGTGACCTTATTGCAGTATTATCCTCTATTTCTAAGCTGCGGTTTAGAAGCCATAAAACATACGCGACGATCGTAACAGCATGGGTACTGTTCTGCTACGAAAGGAGGTTGGCCGTGCACGAGCATGCGCTCTTATGTTTTATGTTTTACTCCCTACGCCAATCGATCAGAGAGTGAGCTGATTTACCATTTAATGCTGGTAATACAGAGACGCCGGTTTTCTTTGTTGAATTAAAATCGATATAAGCAAAATAGTAAACAACACATACACGCACCGCGACTGATAATGCGCGTACACCGCGACTGATTATGCGCGTCACATTTTTGCGCCCCCAAGACATATTTCTGCCTACAGTAGTTACCGATGCACCGAAAGGCTTCCCTAACGAACTTACATGAACGAACATGGCGTAAATTTCACAAAGTAAGATCTGAAACATCTCAAAATCGTTCCGCAGCACGCGACAGCAATACTTTCAAGCAGCGCCGCGCCGGATCGCCCAAGCCAGAGAGGAGGAAAGGCTCTTCACGCGCCCTATCCTCCTCGCCCGATGAAACGGTCTATACGCTTGGCGGTAGGTTCTGGCGTTTGTTTTCGCGGTCGTGCGGTCTGTTTAGTATGACGTGCGTCTTCTACGTGGTAAACGGTTCTGTGAGACGTGCTGGAGTGGTTTAAGGCGTCATGGCCGGAATTTCTGCTGGCGTTGAGGTGTACAGAACACATAGCGCGATGTGTGCTCGCATATTTGAGCCTACAATCAGCCTCGGAGATCAATTGTGTATTTCTAAATGTTCCAATCACTAATGTGACCTTATTGCAGTATTATCCTCTATTTCTAAGCTGCGGTTTAGAAGCCATAAAACATACGCGACGATCGTAACAGCATGGGTACTGTTCTGCTACGAAAGGAGCTGTGCTGTTTGACAAGCGTTCAAACTGTTCACTGCAGGTTACATTGCGTGACTACTTGGTTGGATGGGAGAGGTTTCCACCCATGAATAAAATAGTTTTGGCTAGTAATAGCAGCATACCTTACAGTCTGAATTAAGCATGTCCAACAAAGCGACCGTTTACGAACTACGCGAGCGTCCTAAGCAGCAGTAGGTGCTGGATTACAGATATCTCTGTTCTATATAGCGCATGGTCCAAGCATACAGCATCAGCGAATATATATTTACAAACGTTGTGCGGCGTTAGCCCGTTTTCTCGTGCTTTTTAGAGAAAGAGGATGATAACCGAATTTCTTTTTTTCGGTTGTGTTCGTTCAATTCTCTACGACGCACTCAGACGTATTACGGAAATTTTGCGCACAAGAATAGCCATCGCATTCTTTTTATGCGAACCGTCTCATATATTATGGCTGTATACAGGCCAAAAAGGCAATGCCGAAGCAGACAGCTTCTATGTGTATCGTGCTGGCTCACCAACCGCAGTGGTCGCTGTGTTGAGCAGCGCCATGGGCCTCATGCAGCAAGGCTAGCGTAGACATATGGTAATTTCAAGCATACTAGACTTGAAATGCGTGAGAACGATGCCAGTGTATCACAAATATTTGATAGCGCCTGCCGCTCAGATGTTTCGTGGTTGCCTTAGGTTGGCCGTGCACGAGCATGCGCTCTTATGTTTTATGTTTTACTGCCTACGCCAATCGATCAGACAGTGAGCTGATTTACCATTTAATGTTGGTAATACAGAGACGCCGGTTTTCTTTGTTGAATTAAAATCGATATAAGCAATATAGTAAACAACACATACACGCACCGCGACTGATCATGCTCGTACACCGCGGCTGATTATGCGTGTCACATTTTTGCGCCCCCAAGACATATTTCTGCCTACAGTAGTTACCGATGCACCGAAAGGCTTCCCTGACGACCTTATATCAACGAACATGGCGTAAATTTCACAAAGTAAGATCTAAAACACCTCGAAATCGTTCCGCAGCACGCGACAGCAATACTTTCAAGCAGCGCCGCGCCGGATCGCCCAAGCCAGAGAGGAGGAAAGGCTCTCCGCGCGCCCTTTCCTCCTCGCCCGATGAAACGGTCTATCATCATCATCATCATCATCATCAGCCTGATTACGCCCACTGCAGGGCAAAGGCCTCTCCCATACTTCTCCAACTACCCCGGTCATGTACTAATTGTGGCCATGTTGACCCTCCAAACTTCCTAATCTCATCTGCCCACCTAACTTTCTGTCGCCCCCTGCTACGCTTCCCTTCCCTCGGAACGGTCTATAAACGGTCTATACATTGACTCTATGGGGTACGTGGTGGTGCCGCGAAGCCGTCCGCATTATAGGGCATGTCCCAAAAATCGGGCGTCCGGAAAATCGGTCGTCGGCTCTACACTGGAAACTTCTCCAACCGACGACAGGGCGTCAAAGGCAACTCGTTACGGTTCCTCTCTGTTACTCGAACCAGCATTAGGACGACTTTCGTCCGCTTTCAATAAAACGACAGCTAATTTTCCCTGATAGAAGCACAATTTCCCTGTTTGCCCTGAGTACTTCCAGCCTATTCAAAATCTCTGAGAATTCCTGGTTTTCCCGGTTGGTAGACAACCTGGGTCCCCTGAAAAAGACGAAGAAGTACACATGTGAATGGCCCCCTCTCAAAAGCATCGTACGATGCTACAAACATAACCGGAAAACGAAAAAAAAGGACACTTATTCAACAAAAGTAACAAAACAACACAGAAGCAAAGTGCAAAGTAACACAGTTCAAAAAAGAAAGTCCAAAGTTCAGCTATGCAAAGTCCCGAAGTTAGCGCTGGTAGAACGGCTCAAGCCGCACAACATGGACTATTTCAGGTCGTGAGCGGCGGCGCTGTGTTAGCGAATTGCCGTCTGGCAAAACCTCATAGTCGAGTGCACCAAGGCGCTGGATGATCTTATAGGTTCCGAAATAGCGGCATAACAGTTTCTCACTGAGTCCTCGTCAGCGTATCGGGGTCCAAACCCAAACACGGTCGCCGGGCTGCTATTCCACTTAGCGTCGTCGAAGACTGTAGTGTTGGCTGTCGGTCCTCTGTTGGTTCTTGATGCCAAGGCGGGTGAGCTGTTGGGCTTCTTCGGTGCACTGGAGATAGGTGGCGACGTCGACGCTTTTTCGCCGATGACGTGCGGCAGCATGGCATCGAGAGTCGTCATCGAGTTCCTTCCGTAAGCCAGCTTGAACGGCGTTATCTGTCCTGTTTCTTGCACTGCCGTGTTGTAAGCGAAGGTTGCGTACGGCAGGACGGCATCCCACGACTTGTGTTTGACGTTCACGTACATTGCTAGCATGTCGGCGAGAGCCTTGTTGAGCTGCTCGGTAAGACCATTCCTCTGCGGGTGGTAGGCAGTTGTCCTCCTGTGGCTTGTCTGGCTATATTACAGAATGGTTTGGGTGAGCTCTGCTGTAAAGGCCGTTCCTCTGTCGGTGATGAGGACTTCTGCGGCACCATGTCACAGCAGGATGTTCCGGACGAAGAATTTCGAAAATTCTGCTGCACTACCTTAAGGCATAGCTTTCGTTTCAGCAATGCGGGTGAGGTAGTCCATCACCACGACGATCCACTAGTTTCCAGATGTTGACATAGAAAAGGGTCCCAACCAACCCATCCGAACCTGCTGAAACGATCGGCAAGGTGGGTCGATCGGCTGTAGTAATCCCGCTGGCCTCGTTGGCGGTGTCTTGCGTCGTTGGCAGTCATGGCAAGTCTTGACCTAACGGGCGACGTCGGCAGTCAAGCACGGCCAGTAATACTTCGTTTATATTCTTGCAATTGTACGGGAAAACTTGAGGCGCCCGGCTGTCTGATCGTCCTGCAGGGCGTGCAGGACTTCTGACCTGAGTGCTGTAGACACAACTAGACGGAAGTTCGCACGGGCTGGGGAAAAGTTCTTCACCAGGACGTCATTTCGCAAGAAGAACGAAGACAATCCGCGCCTACATTTCAGCGGGACAAAGTCGGTTTTACCTTCCAAGTGCTCCGCAAGGCTTCTTAGCTCGGAGTCCACTCGCTGCTGCTTGGCAAATTCGTATGTCCTTATTATTGCTAAAAAGGCATCTTCGTTTGGGTCATCCTTGGGTGGTGGGTCCACGGGAGTACGAGACAGGCAGTCGGCATCAGTGTGTTTTCGTCCGGACTTGTAAATTACAGCGGTGTCATATTCTTGCAGTCTCAGGTTCCACCGTGCGAGGCGTCCTCAAGGGTCCTTTAAGCTCGTTAGCCAACGCCAAGCGTGACGGTCATTTACGACTTTAAACAGTCTACCATAGGTAAGGGCTAAATATTGGTGTAGCCCATATCATGGCAAGCCATTCCTTTTCGGCTGTAGTATAATTGCCTTCCGATTTCGACAGCGACCGGCAAGCGTTAGCTATCACCCGTTCAACTCCATCTTTCCTCTGGACTAGGACGGCGCTAGGCCTAGGCTACTGGCGTCAGTGTGGATTTCAGTATCGGCGTCTTTGTCGAAGTGCGTAAGTACCGGTGGTGACTGCACGCGTCGTTTGAGTTCATGAAATGCGTCGGCCTGTGGAATTTTCCACTGGAACTCGACATCACATTTATTTATATGCGTCAGCGGCGCAGCGATGTGCGAAACGTCCTTGACAAAGCGCCTGCAGTAGGTGCACATGCTAAGGAATCTACGCAATGCTTTCTTGTCGACGGGCTGCTGGAACTTTGCGATGGCAGCTGCCTTCTGAGGGTCGGGGTGTAATCCAAACTTGCTGGTGACGTGTCCCAGGAACAGCAACTCTTCGTGCGCAAAGTGACACTTTTCCGGTTTCAAAGGGAGACTGGAAGACTTGATTGTCATAAGTACTATTGCAAGGCGTCTCAAGTACTCGTCGAAACTTGCAGAAAGAACGACGACGCCATCCAAGAAGACAAGGCAAGTCTGCCACTAACACAGTGTTTATTACGCGCTAGAACGTTGCAGGCACGGAGCACAGTCCGAATGGCGTGACATTGAACTCATAGGGGCCGTCTGGCATGATGAAAGCAGTGTTTTCACGATCCCTCTCGTCAGCTTCTATTTGCCAGTAGCTAGTCTTGAAATCCATCTACGAGAAGTATTTAGCGTTGCAGAGCCGATCCAGAGCATCGTCTCTGGATCGTGGAAGGAGGTATACACCTTTCTTCGGAATCTTGTTCAGTCGGCAGTAATCGGTGCAGAAACGTAGGCTTCCGTCCCTTTACTTTAGCGACCTTTCGATGGCTGGAAGATGTTGTCGACTTGTTGTCTTATCGCTTCACGTTCTCGCGTTGAAACTCGGTATTGGCTTTGGCGGAGTGGTCGAGCACACTCTTCGGTTATTATGCGATGCTTTGTAACTGGTCTTTATGGAATCTTCGATGACGTCGAAAAGCAGTCTTTGTATCATCGGAGAAGACCTTTGAGCTGTTCCTGCTTACTGGTTGGGAGACTTGGATTTAGGTCGAAGTCTGATTCTGAAACTGTGGTCGTCGAGGCAGATGCCGCAGAATCCTAGAGGACAAACGCATTGCTGGTCTCAATAATTTCCTCGATGTATGCGATCGTCGCGCCGTTGTTGATGTGCTTGAACTACTGGCTGAAGTTGGTCAGCAACACTCGTTTTTCCTCCGCGCAGTAGAGCGATCCCTCTTGCAACGCAAATTTCGCGTTCGAACAGTAGGCGTTGGTCACCCTCTATGACGCCTTTTACATCTGCAGGTGTGTAGGTGCCGATGGAAATGACAATGCTTGAGCAAGGCGGGATATTGACTTGATTTTCGAGCACACTCAAGGCATGGTGACTACGAGAGCTCTTCGGTGGTATCGCTTGATCTTCGGATAGCGTTATCGACTTCGACTTGAGGTTGATGTCTCTGCTGTGTCGGTTCAGGAAGTCCATGCCGAGAATTACGCCTCGTTAACACTGTTGGAAGATAACGAAGGTGGCAGGGTAGGCGCGGTCCTTAGCGGTAATTCTGGCCGTGCAGATTCCAGTCGGTGTTATCAGGTGTCCTCCAGCTGTCCGGATTTGAAGGCATTCCCATGCAATGTTTACTGTCTTTAACTGGGCGGCAAGGGGTCCACTCATCACGGAGTAGTCGGCTGCTGTGTCCACTGAGGCGGTGACTGCGTGGCCACGGAGAAGCACGTCGAGGTGGGTGGTTCTTTGTCTTGCTTTGCAGTTAGGTCTTGGCGTCGGATGACGGCTGCGTCGTGTTCACGCGTGGCTGGAACATCGCGTCGTCAGGCCTTCTTTTGTCGTCGTATTCTTTGCTTCGAAGCTTCGTCGGCATGGCGGCGTCTCGTTGAGATATCGTCCAGATGGGCTTTTCGGCATCTTCGTCGATGGCGGAGGACCTTCGTCAGTTCGATGAACAGCAACTGGACCTCCATCATGGGTCGCTGCTTTTAGTTTTCCGGATATGGCCTGACTGACGAGCTCCGCGCTGGGCCAGTGTATGGCCGGCGCTGCGGTCACAGAAAGCGGCCTGGTGACAGTGAATGGGAGAGTCGTCGAGGGCTCCACTGAGCGGCGGCGAGGTAGTCGGCGATATTGCGAAGTCGTTCGCCAAGCTGTGGTGGCAGCGCGTTGACGGCAAACCCTCGCAGTCCCATCTCCCGGTATGGGCATTGCGGAAGACGTGACCCCCTTCTCCGCTGTGGTAGCAGAGCGGGCGGTGGTCAGGAGTGCGCCAGACGTTTGCCTTCCTTGCGTAGTTTTGCTGGACGACGGGTGAGCGAGTTGGCGATAGCGGACGGCGGAACTGCGTCGTTACAGCGCCCTGGAGCGGGCGCGGAGGGTTAATTTGATGGCGGTTGACGGCGGCGTAGGTCATTGCTTCAGGCTCGGCCTGTGGTGATTCCGGCTGCCTTTCGGGAAGTTCCAGCGACCGCTCGATTTCTTCTGTCATGATGTCAGCGATTGAGGCAACCTTATGCTGGGATCTTGGGAATATCCTCTGAGGTTCCTCTCGCACGACCACTCTGGTGGTCTCGCGTATACCATCGGTGCCCAAGGATTGAACTTCAGGGTAGTTTTCTGGGATTATGCGGTGGTTGAATTGACGTTTCCGCATTTCCAGTTTTCTGGATGCTGGTGGATTCGCGAAGATACTCTTCGAGGGTCTTCGGTGGGTTTGGTATCATTCCGGCTAAAAGTTCCTCCTTCACACCACGCATGCGTAGGAGAATTTTCTTCGCCTCGGACATTTCCGGGTCCGCGTGGCGGAATAGAAGACTCATTCCTTGTGCAAAGATGGCAACGTTCTCGTTTAGTAGCTGCATTCGGGCTTCCAATAGAATTTCGGCCCTTCCTTTCCGGGCAACACTTGTGAAGGTGTTTAGGAAGTTACAGCAGGACAAAGCCCATGTTGTAAGAGTCGACTCCCGATTCTCGAACAATTTCCTCATGGCATCTTCCAAGGAGAAAGAAGTATACATGGCGCAGCTTACCGTAAGAGGTCCAGTTGTTGAAGGCTGAAATTCTTTCGAAAGCCTCGACCCAGGCTTCCGGATCGTCTGCCGAAGCTTCACGGAATGTAGTAGGCTCCCTGGGTTGCTGAAGCACGATGGGGGAGGCTGATGCTGCCATTCTTGCTGACTTCGCGACGTTCTTTCTGGTCGGCTCGGGTAGAAGACCGTGCTTCGGGGGCAAGTATTGTAGTCTGCGGCTTGCTCGATGGTCCGGGACGACGCTGGTGTTGTTTTCCGGGTTTGGGCTTGGATTACGGCTTTGCGGGGGCGTTTGGTACATGAACGCACTAGCACCTACCGCAGATGTCACGTGGTAGTGATGGTGAAGAAGGCAGCGAATCTGTTAATGACGAAACTAGCATTTTTTGGGGCGAACCTGTGCCCTCAAAAGCAAGTTACACTCAAAGAACAACGACAGCGGCGAACAGAGTCGGCGATTGTCGAAAATCTGATCAGCGGCTGTCAAACGCGTCGGCTTTTATACATCAGTCATCGAATGTTACAGAGTAATCGCTCGTGCCCGCGTGTCTTCCAGAAAGTTCTACATCTTCGCGTCGCGCATACATGAAGGAGAGGTTAGGAGAGAACAAGGTTAGGAGAGAACAGACAGCGGATAGAACCATCGATACCGTTAGAGAAAATACCGATACATGCAGGTGCGTCCTGCGCTGTGCGATAACATTTGTTAGGCAGTGAAAAGCGGCCCCCGAAAAAAGATAAAGGAGTACACATGTCAATATTCATAATACGCGGTTATGGTCAAGACAGTCTAGATAAATGTGTAGCATTCTTAAGTTCTTTTCACTCAACAACAAAATTCACATCAGAATCTTCAATAGAGCGCATAAATTTTTTAATAATAATATATAACAATAATATAGCATATTGACAATGGGACACTAAATACAACGCTGTATAGGAAACCTTTTCACAAGCAACAGTTCCTAGAATATACAAGCCACCATTCGAGACATTCCAAACAAAGTCTCTTTAAAGGCGAAGCCACACGATTGCGTCGCATTTGCGTTGAAATCCAAGACTACATAGATAGACTCGATCACCCTAAAGAAACCCTATCACACAGGAACTACCCAAACAGAGCCATTTAAAAAGCCTACACCGGTGCAACCAAACTTGATTGAGCCGAGTTCCTCAAGCTCCGCCCTAGGATCACAAGAACAACGCCTCTTCTTACTACTAAATTCTCAAACGCACTCCCAAACGTGAACATCTTAAGTAAGTACTGCCCAATTCTCACCAGCAACCAGTAACTTAAGATCTTTCCCAACCTGCCCAGGGTAACCTACAGACGCAACACTAACTTTAAGGATATTGTACATGCGATACTAAGGACAAAGGTGAAGTTAACATCCGGTCCTTGTGGCCACCCTAGGAGCTTTACAAGCAAACATATTCAGTCTGCTACTACAGTAAAAAGTACAGCGTCGAATTACTCACCCAAGGTAGCTTCAGTTTTCACCTGCACATCAAGCAATGCAGTCTACCGTCTGGAATTCAGCGCTTGTAGCAAACGATATACAGTAAACTCTCAGTTGTACGAACGTCAGTTTATCGCATATTTCAGAATAACGAACTTTTTAAAGCTCCCCGGCAGTTTTCTTATAGATTCTATGCAAAAATGTTTCACTTAAACGAATTTCGGAACAGTCAATATTTCAGTTTAACGAACTCGCTCAGAGGATAGACTCCGTGATATGGACAGAGGTCTGTCATCAGCTGGAGGTCGATAGCAATACTTCGTTTGAAGACTATGCACAGTGTGACAGTGGACTGATTACCTGTGCTGGACAGACGGATCTGGAGATTGTTTCCAGGGTTCGTCCTGAAGATGAAGAAGAAGAGTGCGACGACGAAGAGGTAACTGCCGAGCCAGTTTCAAGCCCTATAACTCTAGCTGAGGTTGTAGGGTACATTGGAAAGTTGAGAGACTTTGTGTCTCAACAGCAAGCTGTGCCAGAAGAAGTGTACAAAAACATTGACTCTTTGAGCAGTTTTGTTACTTCCTGTGCTTTAAAAGTACAAGTGCAGAAAAAGATTACAGATTTTTTTTTTCGAAGTGACAAAGGCAGCATTTTAACTGTTATGAACCTTGTACTTGTTGATATGTATAAATTCTTTTCAGACATTTCTAACACTACGGATGCCATGTCTTTTGCTCCATGAATTGCACTTCAAACTTTTGACTCTGTATGCCATGTCTTATGTTGGTCTAGTGAATAATCAGTTTAGTGAACATTCAGTTAAGTGAACTATTTCCTTCGGTCCCTTCACTATAAATTCATTATAGTTCACTATAAATCGGTGAGACTGGACAACAAATTTTTGCGAGACTCAATGGTCATCACGCAGATACAAAACACAATTTACCTAAAGCAGTAGCCAACCATGCACTTCAATGAATGTGGTCATATATTCGAGAAAGCAAGGCTCTGTATACTACAAAGAAATTTCTGCTCACGACGCGAGAGGAAGTATAGGGAATCATACCTCATACACAAGTTTGAATGCTTACACCCGAAGGGAATTAATGTGGAACGTGGAAACTTGAATCGCTAAAAGCTGTAGCTTAAACCTGAAATTCTCATGTCATCAACCAAGGCGCAAAACAAATTATGCCACCAGCTAACCTTAATTCTTACCTCAGCTATTCCTCCATTCCCAATTTTTTCCTGCATCTCCTCTGCCACTCAATTTAATGTAATCTAGCACGTCCTTACGCATATATCAACTGTACGACCCCTTCTCGCATATACACCTGCCCTCTCCCGCTTTTACTCATTTCACCCTCCTATTTCTTATTCTGGTTTTGGTTGCCCCTCCCTTTTTCTACCTTTTTTTATTTTTTTAAGCACCCTCACCAACACCTTCTAAAGTCCCAGAAGCCAGGATACCTTTTTCCGCGCCTCAGCCACACAGGGTGTTGCCACTTCTGTATGCCACCGTGACGACGCCTACGTTGAGCTACTGAGGCTAACGTCCCTTGACAGACCAAGCCGCGGCCTTCCAGCTGCGCTACCCATGGCCCCCCAGACTCCTTGTCACCATCTTCTTCAAAATTACCCGACGCATTGCTGCTAAGCTACTCAAGTCATTGTTTCAACTCATGTCATTTTTGTTACTCGCGCACTGACTAGCTGACCGGCTCTTGTAAAGCCACGAAAGCCTGCCGCCAAAAACACCCCTCAAGGCATCCTCACCGCTAGCTCCCCCGGCACCCTCCCACGGCCTTCTTCGTACTTTCTTGCTTTTTTTTTTGTCTTGCTGCTCTTCTTTTTTTCTCCCCGCCTTCCCACTTTCCCGCTCTTGTCCCCTCGTCTTAGAAACCACGCTTAGAGACGTCAGGCGACAGTGCTTATTTTATTTGCAGTCTCTTCCTTTGCAGCCAGCCGCCGCCGACAACAACCGCACGTGGCGTCACTCTACTAACCCATTAAAGCTAACCTGCCGAGGATGACGAGGCCGCCTTTGACGAAGATATGTCCTCCTATCGAAACGTTGGCCAGCCTTCCTGAGGCACCTTATTCCGGTTTATAACCTTTATGCCACAGTGTGCTACTCCATCTGTCAGCCCTATTCTTGTTTTTGTAGCAATAAAAGTTGTTAGAGTTGACACCACTGGTTTCCGTATTCGTTCGAACCCCACGTACCTACGATTACACGCGCTACGGCTTGGAGAGCACCACAGAATGAATGTGTGTGGCTAGATGCAGCGCTCGCTTTCAACCCCAGCCAAACGCGCCCTCACATTTGGTGCTACTAACGTGGACCGAACTCGGCAACACGGCCAGTCTTCTTCTGTGTGTTGGCGCTAAGATTATCAACCTTCTAGCAAACAATGGCCATTGCCTTGTCTGACTTCTCAGATATGTTCATGTTGTCGGATGTAGCGGCACAAAATCAGACAGCTGTTGCTAACGCGGCAGCAGCTTCCAAGCAAGCAGGCAGCTCTGGTTTCGAGTGTTTCACGCGGAAGAGTCAGGCTTGCGGAAATGCCACGTTGGCAAGGGTTAGCCCTGATACGAGGCGTACTACGTTAGTCGCCTCGCAGCTTCGCGACGCGGACATAGAGGCACACATGACACTAAATAGTCTGGCCCGAGCTCCGGAGTTATCCGAACCTTCGGGCGAGGGCCTGCCGTTAAGCGAGACAATGTTGTAGAACGCGTTGCAAATCAAGCCGAGCGTAGCCGGTGCCCTCCAAGGCACATTGCAGGCCCCGCCGCCGAGTGAGCCAACACAGATTAAGGTAGGCATGCCTACCTGCAGTGAGTACCACGATCGCAGCAGTGCAAACGAGTTCCTCGACTGTCGGCAGTATTAGCAGCAAGCAAGAGAGCTTTCAGGCACCGAACTTCTCGCGCGCGTTGTCCCTGTTTCACTGACGGAGCAGGTGGCTCGGTGGTTCCGACTGGCCGAAGACCGCGGCCGCACGGTAGAAGAGTTCCGCGCGAACTCCCGCGAGGAATTTCTTTCTACCAACTACGAGAGGCGTTTGAGGAGAGAGTTGCAGCTGCGTGCCCAGCAACCGAACGAGTCCCTGCTGGACTCTGTTCAAGCGATGGACGAACTTTATCGTCTCGCGAACCTTCTCGCCACCGACGCAGAGAAAGTCCAGCGCGTCACACGGCAAGCGCACCCGACTTTCGCGACCTACTTCAGGGGATGTAGGTTCAGCGACCTAGACGAACTCGCCGCCTAGGCGAAGCCCATCAAAAGTGCTCGAATCGAAAAGGCCCCAATGCTAGACGTGTGTCCGAACCCCAAGAGCATATGCCGGGGCTGCGGACTCGAAAATCCACCCCCACAAGGACACGAATGTGAAGTGCGCTGTGTGTGGGACGGCGGGGCACGAGACGCGAACAAACTGATTGCCGCCAAACGCGAGAAGACGACTCGCAAGTCTCGATCGCGAGAGCGGTCGGGGAAGAACACCAAAAAGACATCGGGGTCCTGGTTCGAGTCGACGAAGAAAGGGGAGGGCCTCTATACCGACACCGATCGAGATCCAGATCGCCACACGGAAGCAGAGCGAAGAGTAGTACCCCATCGAGGGACCCCTCCAGCTCCAGGGCTTCGCAACGGTCGAAGGCGCTAAAACAGCAGGTGAGCTGGGCTAGGCTTGCTTCTTCCACTGCTCCAAAACAGAATACCGGCGAGAATGATAAACGCGCCAAGGAAATGAAAAAGGAAAACGCGTGATTAAAAAGAACAGCTCTTAGAAGATGAATGCAAACGAAAATCACTAGAGAAACAAGTGTCACAGTTAAAGGCGCGACTAAATAACAAGATACAACAGCTGCAAACGCCGCATCAATGTAGAGAAATAGCCAAAACGAAGGTCGCGCAGATATAACCTCGGACTCCGCGCCGTCTCCGACAACACCAATCTCAAGTAGCACGCAAACAACGGCAGCGCAAATGTAAACAATGATCATGAAAAACATGAAAATATTCATGCATGAAATGATGGCGTTAGTTAATCAAAAGCTATTGGAATTTCAACAACTATGCACGAATGACATGAAAAAACATAAGGCATTAGTGGCGGAAGAACTTAAGGCTGTTCCGACCAAAAGACGCGCAATTTCAATAGGAGCGGGTTCGGCAAAATCTATAATACGCGACTGCGTAACATAATCCGACGGCTCGGACACGGTAACGTCGCAGGCATAAAATAAAGGTGGGCAACATGGCAAATCATACTACAACGAATACCAAATTCAGAACAATTCGAGACCTGGCAATGCAACTGCCGCTCCTTCTCCAGGAAAGCTGCAGCCCCACGACAGTTTAGCAAGAACTCTGAAATCGCTCCGGACGTGATATGTCCGGAGTGATATGTCCACAGCGCGGGTGGGAGGCAGATGCCGCTTTAGCGGCCACAGACCAATAAACGATGATTCATGCTTTTATTTAATGTACTAATGACATGTTGATTTGTTGGAAAAGATTCATTGGAGGGTATACGGCAGTTCATGTTCACGACGGGACAGAGAATGCAGACTCAGAGCGGGCCCAGACGGCACATATACCGTGAAGTTCGCCTCCCTTGCGGATTACCCAATTACCATTGCAATAAAAAAGGCTGAAAATGCGTCAGTGGAAATTATCTTTGTCATCGACAGGTCTAGTTTCCAATCGTACATTATGAACAATTTCAGTCTAGTGTTGCCAGCATTTTAGGAAGCGTGCCACTGAAGTGCGACAAAAAGAAGTCACTAAAATTATCGCTATAACTAAGTGGATTTAAAGAATGCAGGTGTTTTCAAACTGTTTAATATAAGCTAGAGTGGAGCAAATAATTTACGCAGAGGTGTCATGTTGGTGTAACGTTCGTGCATCTGAAGAAAAAGTGAATTTACCAACAGAGTACAGAGAGTTTCAGGTATTGTAATTTAGTTACTATATAGGATAGGCGAATATAGAAGTTTTGAATATGAATAGTTGGTGTGTAATATTTTATTCGTATTCGAAAATGAATGATTCGGTATTTTAGAATATCAAAACTAACCAAATATTTCACAACAACCGACTGTTCAAATTGGGTTACTGTTCTTCACCTGCTGAACGAAGTATCGCAAATTATAGTTATCACAAGTAAAAGAGCGGCGAAATTTTAGAGGCGATGCAGAAACAAAATCGGCAATGCAAGCTTTGTTTTCGATTTTGCGGTGGAAGTGTGGCACTGGTTAACACTCCTTGGGTTACACCTTGTACACACACATAAATACCTAGGAGTGCATCGACGTGGGAACTGCCGTCTCCGTAGCATAACTTGTAGTGCAACGCACGCCTAATGCAGAGGTTGTGGGTTTGGCTCTCACCATCAGCAAGTTGAGTTTTCCTCCATTTGCCATTAGATTCTCATTTTCGCACTTCAATTAGAAAATACAAATAATTTATCCTATGCTTTCTGTTCGTTCATCATCTGTTGGTTTCACATGCTTCTGACTAACAAATGCGTGCTAGCGATCTTACAAAAACGGTGCCCTTACAAAACCGGGCCCCTCGGTTTCCCTCCTTTTCGTCGAATACATGACAATCGGCTATATTGACGTGTGGCTTGCCAGTTACTCTTTCTGGCAGCCTAGTCATGTAGGAGTTTTATCTCTTATGTTACAACGAGTGGTGTTCTTTTTTTCTTGTAAAAGACTGTGTATTCTGTCTACGGCACACAAATACCAACTTAGCGTTTATTTTCCTTTTCCATAACTTCTGATATTTTTTCAACAACCATTTATTATTCGTTTTTGAAAAGTTCGTCAGTTTCAAATGCCTGTCATTTTTGAAAGCTTGTTTGTCACCACGCTTAAAGTATAAATCCCATGCAAGCGATGGAAGAAGAAGAAGAAGCCGACTAGTGCGGTCGTGCAAACATCGGCTCCCGCTTCGATCAATGTTTTTGCGCCGAATTTCTGTGCCACCCCTGAGAACCTGGTGGCGATCGACGCCTCGTGTCACAAGGATTACGTGGATGCCCATTTTTTGCCGGTGGGTCCATTTTTCGCCTCGTTGAAAACTGTTTTCTGCGTGCCACGTAGAAAAGGTGCCAGCCCCTGACTCGCGCTGTAGGCCTAGGCCTCACGCGCACGACGGAGTGTAGGCATGGCCTCCGGCTTAGCTGTTGAAGGCATGGAGATCACCTCGGAGGATGATATCGGATGGATGACAGCCATCACTCGCCGAAGGAGACGCGCATTAGTCGCTGGCGGGAAATCCGTGGCTATAAATGATACCAACCATGGCGGGAAAGGTAGTCGCCGCACGACCACCTCGCAGAACGTGCTTAAGCGCGTCGCTACCGCCTCTAGGATCCCGATGCTACCGAGGGATCACATCAAGATAATTGTCCGCCCTCGTGGCGGCCTCGACGTTAAAAAGTTCAGCCTGGTACATCTCTCCAGAGCGCTGGCCATGGCAGCAGCCTTAGCGCCGGAAGACACGACGGAGGACACGTACTGTCCGAACGGCTGTCAAAACATCTTGGTGGTATCGACTCCGCGAGAGGAAAACGCAAGAGCTTACGCCAAGGTACGCAAGATCCATACGAGGGATGGACCCTTCGAAGTGGCGGCCTACACCGCAGCAGGAGAAGATACATGTGAGGGTGTTGTTCGCGGTATCGACTTGGACATTAGCGACGCGGAACTGAAAACCCTTTTCGTCAATCACCGAAATCCGGGCCTCGTCGAGGTACGTCGGATCAAGCAAACTACAACGATGGTGGTACTTTTTGAAGGACAAAGAGTGCCAAACCACGTTATTTGTGGTAACGTACTCATGCCCTGTTACCTCTACCGACGACAGATAGATGTGTGCTACGGCTGTGGTGAAATCGGACATAGATCCGACGTGTGTCCCAATCCGGCAAGTGTTAGAAAGTGTAGGGGCTGTGGAATCACTTCCCCACCTGAAGATCATCATTGCGATCCCAAGTGCGCTATTTGCGGTGGCGCACACCACACTGGGGACCGAAAATGCAGTCGTAGATTCCAGATGCCTTATATTGTGAGGCAAAGGCGTCGAAGGCGCCAACGACAGCAAGCACGCTGTACACAGGTGGACGACGACATTGAAGACAGCGACAATCCCCAGCGCAAAGGGGTCATGCAAGAAATTGACCCCAACTTGCGCTCTCGCACGAGAGGACGCTCCAGCTCACGAGGGCGCTCCCGCTCCAGAGGGCGTTCTCGATCCAGAGGACAACCAAGCTCTGGAGAATCTTCTGGTGTTGACCAGCAACCCCGAGGACCTGGGGCAAGATCGAGGTCCCGTTCACAGTCGACCCCAAGAGCAACCTGGGCCGATCGAGTCAAGAACGGAGGCCTTGGGAAACCAGGACAACCGACAAGGGCAAGGTCTAGGAGTACTAATGGTAGGGCACAGCCGGAACGTGAGTCAAATCCCCGAATATTGGCATTAGAATCATAAAATCGGAAATTAAGGCAAGAGCTGTCTGAGCTCAGGGAGGCTTTCAAATCCTTTAAAGAAAGGTCCGAAACACCCCGTAGTCAGATGGAGACAACGGATCCAAAACCCTTGGCCGGCAAACCTAAACGTAAAGCCCCCCACCCCATTCGCATTAGCGAAACAGAGGAGGAAGATTTAGAAACCTCTGAGGCAGAGGAGATGGGAGAGAGTGAGGCACCCCCCAAACACAAAAAAGTCAGAATAGCCGCAAGGTTAGCCACAATAGACAGGACTCTGGCGAAAATCATGGAGCTCATCACTAATCTAGATGCTCGAGTGGGTCAACTAGAAAGGCCCAAAGTTAAGGCAAAGGCAAGCGCAGCGGCTGCATCGGCAGTCCACGAAGGCACAAACGGTAGCCCGAGCGCGGACTCTAGGGGTTCGGGTAGTCAACCAGTGGTATCATAATTGCTTCAAACGACAACAATAACATCAAAATATGGCAGTGGAATTGTGCGAGTTTCCGAAGGCGCAAGGCTCCCCTGCAGCAGCTCCTTAGATCGGCCAAAGTTAAGCCGCACGTTATTCTCTTACAAGAAACACTAGCTAAGGAGGATATCTCTCTACCGGGTTACAACTCCGAAACCTTGACCACTCCAGGGGGTCGGGGAATAGCGACTTTGGTTCGAAAGGGTACCTCCTATGAAACTCACGAGCTTCCCAAGTACAAGGTTGGTCTAGAAGCACAAATGATCGAACTCATCCTGCAGAACAAAAAAGCAGCTAACGTGTATATAGCTAACGTCTATAGCTCTCCGCAAGATAGGAAAAGGGATTTTAAGACCCTCTTGGGCCGCATTTCCAGTAAGGCAGATACAGCCCCACTCGTAGTGGCTGGGGACTTCAACGCTCCCAACAAAGAATGGGGCTATGGTCATCAGAGCGTCAAGGGTACTAATTTAGCAACCACGGCAAGTGAATTAAAATTTGCTCTTATTACAGATGCTAACTTCCCCACGAGAACTGGTACCTCCACTACCAGAGATACAACCCCCGATCTTACATTCCTTCGGGGAATTGAAGGCTCATGGGACAATCTGCAGGAGAATTTAGGAAGTGATCACTACATAATTGAAGTCATCTTACAGACGCAACCACCACCACTAAGGAAATATGAATACGTGGACTGGGATCTCTTCCGTAAGCTGCGTAAGGAAACCAGCATAGATGACGAATCTTATGAGGAGCTTTTAGATCAGCTAAAGGCAACGGTTAAGAAAGCTACTAAAGTAGTCTCAACAGAAATCGAAGTCCCAAAAATGGACTCCAAGCTAGCTCACATGCTGGAAGCGAAAAATGCCCTTCTAACCAGATGGAAGAGTCACAGACTCAATAGAAGACTTAGAGCCAAGGCCGCCCAAGTTAATCGTGATATCGAAACATACGCGGCTCAACTTTCACGTCAACAATGGGACGAAACTTGCTTAGAAACAGACGGCAGATTGCGCAGAGGAGGCAAATGGAACCTATTGAAGAGCCTACTTAATGACAAGCTCTCCAGAGGTACTACAAACCTCGCCATAAACAGGCTCGTCAATAAACAGATAACTATAGGGCGGACAGCAACAGAGGTCGCAAACGACCTCGCACACATGTACCTGCCACTTAAAAATGAATATGAAAACGAAGAAGAAATAAGCGAACCTTACTCCGGAATATCGCAACCGGACTTGTACAGTGACTTCACTGCAGCTGAGATAAGGCATGTACTTTTTAATTTAAATGGGAGATCTGCCCCGGGTCCGGATGGCATCACAAATAAACTTTTGCGAAACCTGGACGATGATGCCATAGACATAATCACGGTCAAAATTAATAGTCACTGGAGATCCGGCACTGTCCCACCGGAATGGAGGGAGGCCAAGGTGACGTTTATACCGAAACCCGGCAAACCACTAACAATGGAGAACCTCAGGCTCATATCACTTACATCCTGTATTGGCAAAGTAGCCGAACATGCTATTCATAATAGGATAATAGAACACATAGAAAACCAGGAGCTTTTCAGACACAATCTCATAGGCTTTCGGAAGGCATTATCCACACAGGACGCCATGCTAATGATCAAACGGGCTATTATTGACGACCCTAGCAGGGACGTAAAGGGCCTCCTGGGTCTGGATCTTAACAAAGCATTTGATACGGTTGCACATAAACATATCCTACATGAAATCTCAACCTTGAACCTAGGAAGCAATCTTTACAATTATGTGAGGTCCTTTCTAGCTAATCTAGCTAGCTAATCGGACAGCTGGGGTCAAACTCGGGATAGTCACAGGCGGTCCATACAATTCAGGCAACAACGGCACACCACAAGGTTCAGTATTGTCCCCACTCCTCTTTAACATTGCCATGCACAGGCTCTCGGAGGAATTGTCCAAAATCCCAAGCTTGGGGCACGTCATATACGCTGACGATATCACAGTGTGGGTCCCAAGGGGGTCACTCGCAGCACTAGAGCAGACACTACAGGCAGCGGTAGACACCACAGAATCCTTCCTTAAGGGCACCGGACTCAGGCTATCACCTAGTAAATCTGAGCTGCTGCTCTTCAGACAGGGGAGACAAGGTGTTAGAAACCTTGTGCCTTTAGAAACTCTGCCAATAAAAATTACAGACAACACAGGACGGGTCATACCCAGAGTAGAGCAAATAAAAATTCTGGGTCTTCTCATTGACGCAAGGAGCTGTAACGCTACGGCCCTAAACCGTCTCACAGGTCAGGCCAACAGTACTTTAAAGCTCCTGGGCAGGGTCTCAAACCGAAATGCAGGCCTCAAGGAGGACAATCTCATCAGAGCATATCATGCATTTTTCATCAGTCATGTGACGTACATTGCATCATACCTGAACTGGGGGAAGGGAGAGAAGGCTAAGCTAAACGCACTTATACGCTCCGGACTCAAAAGGGCTCTGGGACTCCCGCACGGAACGAGTACCGAACTCCTCAACAAGTTAGGACTTCATAACAGTATAGGTGAGCTCATTGAGGCACATTCGATGTCACAAATTGCAAGACTCTCCAACACTAAGCCAGGGTGTAAAATTCTAGATGAAGTCGGAATACTGCCTCGAGGAGGAGACGTCTCTAAGTTCAAAATACCCAAGGAGGTGGAGACACAATTAGTTGTGGACCCCATACCTAGAAATATTCATCCTGTGTACAACAAGGGCAGAAGGGACGCCAGGGCCAAATGCATTCTGGGTAAACTGCACCAACAACACAGCTCAGCTCTTTTTGTCGATGCAACTAGTTATGGATTGGGCAACCGCTACGCTATTGCCGTGGTTGATGAGAGCGGTAAATTAATAAACGCGGCGTCACTAAGAACGACCTCCATTCATGCCGCCGAAGAAGCAAGCATAGCACTTGCAATTACAATGAGGAGAGGCTCCACGATTTTCTCTGATTCCCGTACAGCTATTAGGAATTACTCAGCCGGCTTCATCTCAGTGGAAGCACACAAGTTACTTATACACAGTATTAATACTCATAATTACGACCAACTGGATAGCTCACACCTAGTCCGGTTTCCGGCTCATCAGGGCCACTCGGTCAGCCCCAGTGGCTGCAATCCTAACGAGCAAGCTCACTCTGCTGTGCGAGATCTCACATGCCGCGCATCAGATCAGGAACTGCTCCAGGATGACTGCGGCTCCTACAAAGACCCACTTACTACTTTTCACGAGATCACCTCACACTATAGGGAAGGCAGGAGGTTTTTTCCTCCCCCCCATCAGAAGCTCAACCGAGCTCAGGCAGTCACATTAAGAATGATTCAAACTAAATCTTATCCCACACCTTTTGTGCTTAACAAAATTGACCGGGATTTTCCCGCGGAATGTAAAAGTTGTGGACACACTTCGTGTCTATTTGATCATATGTTCTGGCTGTGCCCCAACCAAAGGGCTTCGGATCTCAACAGTGAGGAGGACTGGAGTCGGCGCATATCCAGCGAAGTCCTCCAAGATCAACTCCTGGCCGTCCGGAGAGCTCACGACATCGGGAAAGCCTTTGGCCTACCGGTGCCTACGTGGGCGGAGCCACCGACTTAGCCTGGGGGCTTGTGCCCTCGGACCCTAGTTTTTCTGGACTAAAATAATGTTCTTGCCATGCCATGCCATGCAAGCGATCTTGCGCGCGACAGTGACAAGCGATGCGATGGAGATGGCTGTCGCGTTAGCTCGTCGCCTACAAGTCGTACCCTATGCGAGCGAAAGTCGTACCCCATGCGAGCAAATATATGCGCCGAAGCTAGCGTGACTCGTGCTTTATTATTTTAAGTTAATGAATTTTACTATAAAAAGCAGCATAAAATATTTCTGAGGGTCTTGGAGTAGGTTCTTACTCTTGCACTTATAAAAATTGAATCGCTTGCTCCATCCGTGCGACAATGAGCAGTATTTGAGCGATGTACATCCAGTTCCGGATTCGCTATCTTGACTAGTCGCTCGCAGCACTTCTGGGCGACGAGCGACGAATTCTCGATTTCCAGAACCGAGCGAAATGTTCAAGCGTCGGCCCGTTTTGTGGCTCAAAGCCGCTGCTCGTCGGCGTCGCGCACAAAATAGCTCCCATAGCCTTAAAGGTGTCAAGCGGAAATTCGTGTAGTTCTTTTCATGACTGTTGTGATCTTGTGTTTGAAACAATCTTATTTGAGCGTGATAGTAGACTGTCTATTCAGTGCAAGCGTGTTCCTAATTATACTGAAACAAATATTTCTGCTGTAAATGTGTGAGTCGGCGTTTGTCTATCCGATATTTGAAACTTACTATTCGTATTCGATTCGTATTTGAAAAAATTCGATATTCGATCGCCTACCTCTAATATTTACATGCTGTACTATGACAGCTTAAATTTTTCATTATCCTCAGATTGGAAGCTTACAAATACAGCACGATTCAAAAGAACACAAGCAACGTAGTTTTCCTTGCATTAAAATCCATTTAGTCTGCATATTATGCCTACATTTTTCGTGCTTCTCGACATTCGTGGTAGCAGAACTAGCTTATGTGGAACACGCTTGGCCTCATGTTGTTAGCATGGCAATGACAATTACCCGAGCTTTGTTCAGGCTAAATACCATATTCTTGCCCTTGATCTACCGGAAAGCCGCCGTGAAGTACTGATTGGTCGAAAAGGCGTGAGAAACGAAGTGACTGGTTCAGTCGCGCGTGAACGAACTAAACCGTTCCGATATTTGCACGCTTTTCACGCAGTCGATATGTCTTATTCGTCTGCTGTGCTCTAAATATTGTTACGGTGAAGTGAAGGAAGAAGTTGAATTAGACTAGAGAAAGACGAAAGAACCAGGAGCCCCAAGCTCGAGGATTTGCTCTGCGCTTAGGATTCGCGTTCCTCGGTTCTGGCTTCTCCTGCTTTGGGGGCTTAGGTCAAGTATCGGGTGGTATTTTCTTTGGTCAGCTTGTAACTTCACATAACCTTTATATATATATTTTTTTTTTCTGATGTGTTTTTGTGTTAGCCTTGCTTGATGTCTGTAGCATCACCTGGCTACGGGGCTTCCCCGTGGTCAGCCTCGGTAGCTCCTCAGGAGCTGCCGATTGAGTTTTTTCTTCGCAGTGGAGCCGGCACTGTTCCTGTGGCCATGGTGCCGACCGACGGAGGGACGATCAATATGAAAAACCCAAAAACGATTCAGGGCGAATTGCAGAAGGCCTCACCGCACTTCCGCCAAATCACAGAGGTCCGTCAATTCGGCAGAGGTGGCATACTATGCTGCTCGCCAGACCACACCTGTGTCAGAGAACTACTCAGTTGTACCATCTTCGCTTCCCATCCGGTGAGCTGTTTCGTGCCACCACATCTCGCATGCTCCAGAGGCATTGTACGAGGGGTGGACGTCACTTTAACCCCTGAGGAGATTTTAGAAATGTTCTCGGTAGCTGGCGTCATCTCCGTTTACCGGTGCAGTCGAGTGATTGATAATAAGAAGATACCAACAGAGTCAGTCATAGTTACATGTGCTGGAACGATGCGGCCAACAGAAATTAAGGTCTGGCCCCTAATTTACAAGGTAGACGCTCTAGCTCCACGCATTCTGCAATGTAACAAGTGTTGGCGATTTGGCCACAGTGTCAGAGGCTGCAGATCTGCACCCCGCTGCCGTGCGTGTGGAGACAGCCACAGTTTTAGTGATTGTTCCTCCAAAGAAGAGAAATGTTGTCTCTGTGGTGGTGGTCATTCCGCCAACTACTCGAACTGCCCTGCAAGATCACAGGAAATGGAAATTGTAGATTTAATTGAAAGGAGACGTTGCTCACGCCGTGATGCTGTTGTTGAGGTCCAGGGGAGGTCTAAGGGATATGCAGGAGTGACAGCCCGTCAGCAAATGGTTGCAGAATCAGCCCTTTCCGATTCTATTGCGACAGCGGTTGAAAAGGCGTTGTCAAAAGCTATGGAACGACTAACATCAAACCTGTCGGAAACTCTAGCTCAACTGTTGACATCACAAATGATTCAGCTTTTCACTCCTTTAGCGAGTTCTAATGCTAGCTCACAGATTGTTACACAGACTCTGACATCGAATGCTGAACAACTAATGGATCCCTCTTCAGTTATTGTACAAGACGCAGACAATGCGAGGCCATCAACTTCAACTCAGCAGACCGACAACGGATGCTTCTCTGGATCAGTGTCGGAAAACAACCAGGATGTAGAAATGGACCTCCCGACTCTTAAACGCACAAGATCACCTAACGATAGCTCATCGATCTCTGTCCCGCACTCAAAAACCAAAAAGTTTGTGAAAGATGGTCTTTCCAAGTCTGATTCTAATCCTAACTCTTCCAGCTATGATCCTCAATCAAAACCAACAAAGTTCGGTAAAGACAGTCTTTCGAAGAAAGATTTTTTAAAAGACAGTATTTTAGAGCAAGCGGTTTCTAAAGCAGGCATTAATTCATCATAGGTTATTTAAAGGTATTGCAGTGGAACTGCTGTTCCATTATTTCTGCAGCTACTGATTTAGTATATTTTTGCTCACAACTTTCTCCCGACATTATCCTTTTGCAGGAAACTTGGCTCTCCAATGGGCAAGATTTTCATATACAAAATTATCGTTTATTTCGATTGGACCGTCCATCGAGAGGCGGAGGACTTGTTTTCTTGATAGCAACTAAAATATGCCACAAAGTAAAAATTTCCTACCAGTATATGTCTACGGAGTGTGAGATACTGGCAATAGATGTAACTATTCCTGGTTGTTCCCCATTTTCCTTAGTTAATACATATTTTCCCACAGGCGTGCATGATACTCGTTTCCTCGATACCGTTGTCAACTCCTGCAGGAGAGAAATTGTGATAGCCGGAGACTTTAATTCGCATCATGTATCTTGGGGTTTCAAAACGGACTCATGTGGAAAGCGATTATCCGACTGGGCAATTAATCAAAATTTTTGTTGCTTAAACACGAAGTCAGCTACCTTTATTCAGGGTCTTTCTAAATCGGCATTGGATCTAACATTTGCCAGTTCAGGAATGTCCGTAACTTCCTGGTCTACTGTCGACTCAGCTTCAAATAGTGACCATCTACCCATTCGGTTTGACATTGTCTGCCCTGTTATTCCTCTGGAGTCTCCGACGCGTACTTTTGTCAATTACCAGAAATTTCAGAGTATCTTGAAAACGGCACTCAGTTCCCAGAAAACGCTAACGAATGACATCAAAGCCATGAGGCTTTGCGCAGTAGTCAAAAGTTCCTTTAAAAAGTCCCAATTTAATGTTAAGACAAACAAAAATACTACCTCTCCGTGGTGGAATTCGGATTGCACGCGGGAATATAGAAGACGAAAAGCCGCGTGGAAGAAACTACTTTACAACCAGTGCCCGAGTAACTGGAGTGATTATAAATTCGCAGCTGCTGCGTTCAAGAGAACAGTTTCGAATGCCAAACACGAGTATGACGTAAAACATCATGAATTCCTCTCTAAGCCCAGCAACAAAAAAGCTCTGTTCAGATTCCTTCGATATAGAAAATTCATGCCAACAACAGCGAATTCTGAATCGATAATACTTTCACCACGCGAGTTATCTGCTTCTTTAGAATTCATAGGAAAGGGCTTAGCGCAACGCTTAACATCACGTTTGCCGATTGGGCCACTAAGACCTCCCATCGCTGATGACTTCGTGGAAGTCACAGTGTCAGAGCTCTCTGATGTCCTTAGATCTCTGCCTGCCTCAGCTCCAGGTCCTGACGGCATTTCCAATGCCATGCTAAAAATGTTGTTTGAAATGTCTTCTGATGACATTCTCAACGCAGTTAATTATTCTCTAAAATATGCTTGGATTCCACCAGAATGGAGGACAGCCAAAGTAATTCCGCTGCTTAAAAAACAAGGAGCTGGCTACAACCTTGACAACATTAGGCCTATCTCTCTTACGTCAAATATGGTAAAACTAATTGAAAGAGTTTTATATGATCGTATGATGGATCATATATCTGAAAATTCGTTGCTGAGCCCAAGTCAAATAGGTTTCCGGCCCGGTCTCTCCATTTGGTGTGCGCATGTAGATTTGGAAAGCCGCATCCAACTTGCTCAGCATAGAAAAGAAGTTAGCGCTTTAGTGACACTTGACATAGCAAAAGCTTATGACAGCGTTGAGTACTCTCTACTGCTGGACACATTACAGTCCTACAATTTTCCTAAATATATAACCGCATGGATTTTTGAATTTCTAAGAAACAGAAAATTTCATTGTTTTCAAAACGGATTTTCTTCAAGAATGTTCGATCAGACAAGAGGGGTGCCCCAGGGGGCTGTTCTGTCTCCTATACTATTTAACCTGTTGACGAGTTCAGTACCACTGCACCAGGATGTGAATCTGTATGTCTATGCAGATGACATTGCATTTTTCGCGACAGCTAAAGACATCAATTCCCTTCACCTGTCTTTGCAAACGTACCTCTGTACTCTACAGACGTGGCTTCACAATCTGCACCTGTCACTAAACGTAAACAAAAGCGCGGTCCTTGTTTTTCCGCTTTCCAGGCCGTTACACTTATCATTAGTATATGAACAGAGAATCATTCCTCAGGTAGAGTCGCTTAAATACTTGGGTATCACATATGACGGAAAACTGAACTGGCGTTCTCACATAGAAAATATTGGAACGAAGGCGACACGAGCCGTAGGTTTACTACGTAGAATCACTAACCGACGCTCTGGTATGCGAAGTGACACATTAATTATGATTTATCGTATGTATGTACGACCGATTCTAGAATTTGGTTGTGTTTTGTTCTCCGGAAGTGCAAAATATAAATTAAGGCCCCTTGTTCTGTTAGAAAGAGAAGCTCTTCGATTATGTTTAGGTCTTCCTAAATTCGTTGCTAATAATGTATTATACCAGGAAGCGCGCCTACCTACTCTTCACACGCGATTCCGCATGCTTACGGTTAAAACCTACTTAAGAGCCTATGATTCTTCGCTACGACGTGGACAATATGCATTTATTAGTGAACCAGGTCCATTTTTTGAGACCACGTGGTCACGGTTCCATACCCCGCAAGTTGTATTTGTGCAAGCGCAATTAGCACCTTTAAATGTTCGCCTTAGAGAAATAATTCCGCTCCATAGGTCTCCGGGGTCACTGAAAATTGAATTCGCAGACATTTTTCCTCACAATGCGAAATTTCTGCCCACAACATATTTGAATGACCGTTTACAAGATTATTTGGCCCGTTTCAAAATAAACGTAATTGCGACCGATGCTTCTTCGTGTGAAGAGAAGGCAGGTGTGGGTATCTACTCACCATCCCTCAATTGGTCTTTTTCACTTCGCCTACCAGATTACACATCAGTTTTTCATGCCGAACTTCTGGCAATAGTTCTTGCCTTGCGGAAATTACCCATTCATATTACTAGAGTTATTATCGTCACAGATTCTCTATCCGTATGCAGCGCACTTACTGCGTCTACAAAGTCGCCAACCGGAAACACGTTTTATTCATTAGCTCCACCTCACTTAAGTTTAGTGCATATAGTATGGGTCCCTGGCCACCGAGACATTCATATTAATGAAAAAGCCGATTCCTTAGCAAGAGCTTCTTTAGTAGGTCCTGTGCTATTTGTGCTGCCGGCAACTGCGCACATTACTGCAGCCAGATATCGGAAATTTTCTTTGAGCGAGGACAAAAAAGCTCTGTCATTAGCAAAATCTTCAGATTTCTTACACTTAAATTATTCTTGGAACCGGCAATGGTGTCCTAACCGGAAATTTGAAGTTTCATTAACTAGGCTGCGTTGCCGTATTCCAACACTTAATTTTTACTTGCACAGATGTGGTCTGGCGGTATCCCCTCTATGCTACCTCTGTAATGAACCAGAAACTATAGATCATTTTTTATTATCATGCCGGCGGTTTTCAAATCATCGAAAACTATGTCTAGAAATTCCACTTCAAAATTTAGGATTACCTTTAAGCAGCACTGTTATAGAGCA
Source organism: Dermacentor andersoni (assembly GCF_023375885.2). Classification (NCBI taxonomy): domain Eukaryota; kingdom Metazoa; phylum Arthropoda; class Arachnida; order Ixodida; family Ixodidae; genus Dermacentor; species Dermacentor andersoni. The sequence continues at coordinate 12,582,090 of NC_092824.1, read as the reverse complement.
ACAGTTTTGGGATATAGCCACAGGAACGTTTGCCTAGCCATTTATAATTTCCTATGTGGCACAAAAAGAATGCCTTGTTAATAGTTTTTAGTTTGAAGAATTGATTTATTTCTACTGCAGTTTAGAAAATTCAAAAAGTAAAAGCACAAATTCACAGTTCAAATCTTACTATTACTATTCATAATTTAACTTACTCAAGTTTAAGTATATCTTAATTTTTTTTTTTAACATTCCTATCAACGCAAGGCTTACCATCAATCAATACTTCATCTCATGTATTCATAGTTCATTTTATATCTTGGATTATTTGTTTTCCTTTCTTTTTTCGAGCTATTTATTTATTAACCAATTTATTTTATTTTATGTATTGAGTCATATTACCACCCGATTCGTGGCCTATCCCCCTCAGTGGGTTTGTGCCATTACCTGAGGCTTCATCATCATCATCATATCCATCATTTGTAAATATACGTTATTTTACACTCGTGGGCCTGCTTTCTTCCCGCAACATTTTGGTGGAAGGTGCGGGGTACAACCACGGAACTTCGCAGCGGACGTCATCTACCTGCCGCTACAATAGCAAATCAACCGACACAAGCGACAACGCCTCGGCAGCCCGTGCCAACGGTCATCCTCACTCACCCACGGGACCCGGGAACATTTTGTGGCACGGACAACGCCGACGTCGAGGACTGGCTTACGATGTACGAGCGAGTGTGCGACAACAACAGGTGGGATCCTACAATGATGCTTGCAAACGTAATATTTTATCTGAGGGGAACTGCGAAGCAATGGTATGACACACATGAAGCTGACCTAACGAGCTGGGATGTCTGCAAAGAAAAAAATGCGAGACCTGTTTGGCAGACCTGTCGGTCGTCAGCTGGCAGCAAGAAAAGGACTTGCGTGCCGCGCTCAGACGTCCACAGAATCCTATGTCGTGTACATACAGGATGTGCTGGCCCTCTGTCGCAAGGCTGATGACAACATGACCGAGGCAGACAAGATTGGCCATATATTGAAAGGTATTGCAGACGATGCCTTCAATCTCTTGATGTGTAAGGATTGTGCCACTGTGGATGCAATTATTAAGGAGTGCCGGCGCTTCGAACAAGCGAAGGGCCGCCGCGTCACTCAGACTTTCGACCGATTGCCCAATACCGCCGCGACATCTTCTTGCGAAGACCCGCCGCGGTTCGTTAGCCCACAGGACCGGAAGATATCGCGCGCATCGTTCGCCGTGAGCTTGAGGCCATGGCCCCGGCTCCAGTTCGTTCAGACTGTCGGGCAAGCGTACCCGCTATCTCCCTTATACAAGCGGTCGTTCGGGAGGAAATAGCAAGTTTGGGCATTCCGTCTCTCTGCTCGGTCCGCCATACAAACACCTACCAAATTTCTCCGACCGCTCGCTCCCAGACGCAAAGCTTTCCACCACTCCGTCGCAACCCAGCTTAATGGCGCACAGCGGATGATAAACCCATCTGTTTTAATTGTTCCGGTATTGGACACATCGCCCGTCATTGCCGCAACCACTGGTCGTCGCCTCCTCGGTGGTCGTCTCCGAGTCACTACCGCCAAGTACCAGACAATCGTACTTTCTCGCCCTATACGCCGACTAGGAACATCAACGCCGACAGTGCTCCACCAAGATCCAGCCACTCCCCGTCTCCGCAAGGTCGTAGGTCCCGTTCGCCTCTCGTTCACCGCTCTTCGTCCCCTTCTGCAACCGGTCGCTTCGCTTCGGGAAACTAGGCGGTGCAGCTCCCGGAGGTGAAGCTGCAACTCCGACCCGGCCCACAAATCCTCTGTTGACCGTGCCTACATGTGGAAACCTACTGGACATTGAAGTTGATGGCGTTCCTGTTAGATCTCTCGTCGATACAGGAGCGCAGCTTTCAGTTATGAGCGCTGCTCTCCGCCGAAGGCTCAAAAAGGTTCTGACCCTCGCCGTACCGTGCACCGTGCGAGTCGCCGATGGGAGTACGTCACCTGTCCTTGGAATGTGCACAGCACGTGTGACCATTGGGGACCATTATACCGTTGTTCTATTTATCGTCCTTGAACACTGTCCACACGACCTAATTCTCGGCCTCGACTTCCTTTCGAAACACATCTGCCGCTTCCTGCCGACGCAACCACTTGTGCTCCACACCGCTTATGTTCTGCTGAATTTGCAAGGCTGTCTCCACAGGCGGCTACAAATGTCCTCCTGACGCCCTGTCCTCCCGTACCTGATGGCGAGTACGTCGTGTCGCCGCTTACTGACGTGGTTTTGTCGCGTAATATTGCCCTACCGAGCACCTTAATTCGGATCCGCGAAAACTGCGCTCGCGTGCCCATCCTCAATTTTGGGTTTTCGTCACATGTGTTGCCACACGGTATCGCCATAGCGCATATCACTCCTTTGGAAGAATTTCAGATTTCTTTTTTGACCTCTGAATCCTTCCTCAGTACGAACGGACCTTTGTCATCCACTCCTTCGTACTCGACGCCTGCGGACGATGTTTCTAAGATGATCGCCCCCGACCTTCCTTCCGAGCAAACAACAGCTCTTCGTCACCTCCTGTCATCTTATCGGGACATCTTTGATTTGGACGACCGTCCACTTGGCCAGACATCTGTTGTCACGCATCGCATCAACACCGGTGACGCCAGCCCCATTCATAGGCGGCCATATCGTGTCTCGGCAACAGAAAGGGCCATCATACAGAAAGAGGTAGACAGGATGATGGACAAGGACATCATTGAACCTTCCAGTAGCCCGTGGGCATCACCGGTTGTCTTAGTAAAGAAAAAAGACAACTCGTGGCGCTTCTGCGTTGACTACCGTCACCTCAACCGGATAACAAAGAAGGATGTTTATCCCCTGCCTCGCATTGATGACGCTCTTGACTGCCTTCACGGTTCCCAATACTTTTCATCAATTGACCTCCGCTCCGGCTATTGGCAGATTAGCGTCGATGAGATGGACCGCGAGAAAACCGCCTTCGTCACACCGGACGGTCTGTACCAATTTAAAGTCATGCCCTTTGGATTATGCAATGCGCCAGCTACATTCGAGCGCATGATGGACTCTCTCTTGCGCGGCTTGAAGTGGTCTACATGCCTGTGTTACCTCGACGATGTGATTGTGTTTTCGCCGAACTTTGAGAGCCACCTGCGGCGCCTCACAACCATACTCTCCGTGTTTCGCAGGGCTGGCCTTCAGCTACACTCCTCCAAGTGCCATTTCGGTCGCCGTGAAATTAACATGCTTGGTCATCTCGTAAACGCTGCCGGAATCCGACCTGATCCACAGAAAGTTCACGCCGTGCGAAATTTTCCTGTACCTTGTTCAACGAACGATGTCCGTAGTTTTCTGGGCTTATGCTCTTATTTCCGGCGATTTGTGAAAAATTTTGCCGACATCGCTCACCCTCTCACTGACCTTCTTAAGAAAGACGCCTCTTTCTCTTGGGGACCACTACAGGAGAAAGCCTTCTCTACCCTGATTGAGCGGCTTTCAACTTCCCCGATTCTCTCACACTTTGACCCTTCTGCGCCCACTGAAGTACGAACTGACGCGAGTGGTCATGACATCGGCGCTGTCCTCGCTCAGCGTCAACAGGGCCACGACCGTGTCATCGCTTACACTAGCCGCCTTCTTTCCACGCCCGAGCGAAATTACTCCATTACTGAGAAAAAATGCCTCGCGCTCGTATGGGCGGTCGCGAAATTTCGACCGTACCTTTTCGGTCGGAGCTTCTGCGTTGTAACCGATCATCACGCCCTCTGCTGGCTCTCCTCTTTGAAGGACCCAACTGGACGACTTGCACGTTGGGCATTGCGCCTACAAGAATATACATTTCTATTATATATAAGTCAGGGCGCCTGCATAAAGACGCTGACTGCCTGTCCCGCAATCCCGTGGATCAACCGGACGATACCGATGCAGACTCGGACATCAGTGTTCTGTCCCTCTCCGGCTTCCTCCATATTGACGACGAGCAGCGCAAGGATCCTGTTCTTCGAACACTTATGGAACGCCTAAGCTCCTCGCCCAATGACCCGTCCCTTCGGATGTTCACCTTGCGCGATGGAACTTTATACAGTCGCAGCGTTCGTCCTGACGGCCCGGAGCTCCTGCTAGTCGTCCCCAAGCACCTTCGACTCGCCGTGCTCCAGCAACTTCACGACGGTCCTGCTGTTGGACATCTGGGCGTCACTCGTACATACGACCGCCTGCGGCGCCGCTTCTTCTGGCCCGGCATTTATCGCTCTGTGCGCCGTTATGTCGCTTCTTGCGACCTGTGTCAGCGCCAGAAGACGCCTGCTGTGCCTCCCGCTGGTTTGCTTAACCAATTGATATACCTACAGAGCCTTTCTTCCGTGTGGGCCTCGACCTCCTTGGCCCCTTTCCACTTTCCATCAAAGGCAACAAATGGATTGCTGTAGCAACCGATTATGCCACGAGATATGCCATCGCACGAGCGCTGCCAACCAGCTGCGCTACAGATGTCGCCGACTTCTTACTAAAAGACGTCATCCTGCACCACGGCGCCCCTCGCCAGTTGCTGACGGACCGCGGTAGCTACTTTCTATCGAAGGTCGTCGATGATCTGCTCCGCTCCTGTTCTACAGAACATCAGATTGCTACCGCGTACCACCCTCAAACGAACGGCCTCACCGAGTGACTCAACTGCACACTCACTGAAATGCTCGTCATGTACGTTTCCAACGATCACCGCGACTGGGACGTCGCTTTACCATACGTCACTTTCGCATACAACTCGTCCCGTCATGACACTGCCGGATTTTCACCATTTTTCCTTTTGTATGGCCGCGACCCCACCTTGCCTTTTGACACGTTGCTACCTTCCGCAGTACAGTCACCCAGCACTGGTTACGCTCGCGATGCTATTGACTTAGCCGCCCAGGCCCGAAATGTCGCCCGTCATCGCCTCAAAGTCTCGCAAGCTTCTCAAAAGCGACGCTACGACCTTCGGCATCGAGACCACCATTTTCCCCCTGGTTCCCTTGTCCTTCTCTGGACGCCTTCACGTCGCGTCGGCTTGTCGGAAAAACTACTGTCCCGTTTTTCTGGTCCGTACCAGATCTTACGCCAACTGTCTGACGTGACATACGAGATCGCCCCAGTTGGTCAGCCTTCAGTGCCTCCCAACGTAACCAGCGATGTTGTTCACGTCACCAGGCTCAAGCCCTATGTCCCCCCATTAAGTGAGGCTGTATAACTTGCACCGGGACGGAGCTACCCCGCCGGGAGGGTGATGTTACGGTGAAGTGAAGGAAGAAGTTGAATTAGACTAGAGAAAGACGAAGTCTGGCAGTTGCCTGAACGCCATATCCATCATTTGTAAATATACGTTATTTTACACTCGCGGGCCTGCTTTCTTCCCGCAACAATATGAACAGGACATTTACTCCACTTGGTTTTGGTATATTAGTTCTCTTACACGCTACCCAAGCGTCTACCAAACCAATGGATTTAGTGGCACCGCTGAACCCGCAGCCTTTAAACGTATTCAACTAGGTTTTATAAATAATAAAGAAACTTCAATTTTATGACCACAATGTCAAGGCTTATGATGACCACTGTGTTGTGAAGCAGAATCATTAAGTGAAGGCTGCCAATGTAAAGGAAACCGTTGCTTCATCATGGTCAAAGAGCTTATTTATTGCACAGCGAGTTTAGGCCACTTTTTGAATATGAAAGCTCGTTCTTGAAGGCCATTTCCCAAGCAATTTTTCTAACTTATAATTCGTTAAACTATCCCCAAGTGTTCTGTAAAGTCACCAAAAATGTTACTTATTGCTAAAAGCAAACTTTGTCGTAAACAGACAGCAAAGTTACTAAATCGCCAAAATGGCAACACTGATAATATACCGGTAAATTATAAAAGCAAATTTGATTTTCTGTTTTCAAAGACGGTTACGTTAGACGGCTCCAACAAACGCGGGATGATGCAATGGATGGTAGATTAAATTTGTTTTGGACAGCCTAGCGTTAGCTTTCTCAGCAATGCATGCTTTTAAAGCACGTTCCGAAGGCGTCTCGCACCGTAAAGTACGGGGCAAACCTTGGCTGCTTAGCGCGGCCGGCAGAGCGTCATCTCCTACAGCACGTGGACGCGAGGCCCGAAAGCAGGAGATACGTAATAAAAAATCATATCTTTGTGAGCTCAATTATGAGAGAAATCTTGGCGTAAGCTGTTGTTTTGTTGTATTTGTGCAGTGTGCAGCCGACAGTGCCCGCTTTCACAAGTGTGTGTGTGCTTACGGGGGGGCGGGGGGGGGAGGGGTGGATAAGTGGCTTACTTTTCTTGTTCAACACCCGCACCCTCCCTCCGAACCGGTAGATACAACTGTGACAAGCATGGTGCCACCCGTGTGCAGGAAAATATAAGCACATCTCACTCGACGACCACGAGCACTCGCAGTCACAACGCTGACGTGATGATGGGCACCGGCAGCGAAAAGCGAACGCTTCGTGCTGCTTCAGTTTCACCGCTAGAGCGCCTTTCACGACTAAATAAGAGAAAGCAAATTTGAAAGTTCTGCGAACCCCAATTACAGTATTGAGGTTCGATTGCGCTATTGACAGACCAAGTAGCCCGAATCGATGCCTAGATCAAGACTTGAAAGACTACTGCAGACTTGCAGAGGTGGGGGAATCGCCAACTGTTACCGAGTAGACTCTGTATGCTATATAAATAACAGTGATGAGCGCGCTGAAAAACCAATATAGCAGAGACTCCACGTGGAGCTGGTGGAAAGGTCACACCCCCATTAGCAGGGCATCAAGCAGCTTTCTGTAGACCCGCGTGATCTTGGTTGGGACAGTAGGCAAATATATTCCCGGGTTTAAAAAGTGGAGGGCAAATGACCTACTTTGCCAGCCCCCACCCTCCAGTTTTGAAAGTGGGGGGGGAAAGTGCCCCCCCCCTATGTCCCCGGTAGATACGCCTATGAGCCCATGGGGCTTCCCGGTCGATGATGCATCCGACAATGTAGTGCGCATCATCCGCCGCGAGAATAAAGCTGCCTCCACAGCTCCCCTTCAGGTGCGTAACCCCGACGAGTCCCTGGCAACCCTTTCCCTTATAGAAACCGTTGCGCGTCAAGAACTAGCAAACGCAGGATTACAAACGCTTTGCCCAGTCAATGGACCTGACTACCACCTACCCGCCACACCTGAGTTATCAGACGCCCAACCGTTCGTGCTCGTTATCAGAATTCCGCAGAATGGCGCACTTCCAATGACAGGTCCATCTACTTCTGTTAAGGACGCGTTGGACACATTTCCCGCCATTGTCGCAGTGCTTGGAATTCGCAGCCTTGGCAGAGCTATCGAAACATCCATGTGTGCGTGTTTCTTTTTTTTCCTCTTTTGCGTTTTCCTTTCTGTCATCTTTCTAACCCCTATCCCCCATCCCCAGTGTAGGGTAGCAAACCGGATACGCATATCTGGTTAACCTCCCTGCCTTTCCTCTTCATTCTCTCTCTCTCTCTCTCCGACGTCCAGGTGGTAGTTATCGAGTGCCGGTACACAATCGCGACGACAATGCTCCGCCATTATCGCCAGTACGATCAAACCGCTCTTCCTCGTCATCCCGACACCTGCCGCACTCACTTCTGCGTCGTCGCTCCACTTCTCCCTCATACTCCCGCCGCTCATCGGAAAACTGACGGACGCAGCTCCGACAGGTGACTCTGCCACGACGAACCGACCCAAAATTCCTCTGCTCACCTACCTGGACATCACAGCCTCTTCAACGTAGACGAGGACGGTATACCTGTCATCGCACTCATTGACACCAGCGCCCACATATCGGCCATGAACTCAAACCTTCGTATTCGCATGAAGAAAGTTCTTACCCCTACTCCGATCGCTGTAGTCCGCGTAGCCGATGGTGTGACTCTGGTTGTTGCTGGGTTGTGTACTGCCCGTGTCACTGCTGCCGGACGCCACACTTCAGTATTGTTTTACGTCTTGGATCAGTGTCCACATGCCATCATCTTAGGACTTGACTTTCTCTCGCCACATTCGGCTCTTATTGATTGCTCTGCAGAGGTTATACAACTTGCCTTACCTCATGCCGTTGAGTCTTCTGATCCTGAGCCGAGTCGGCTGTGTTCCGCCGATTACATTCGTCTACCACTTCTAGCCGTCACGTACATCGACGTCTCTCCTGATCCCCCTGTAGACGACGGCGATTACATCGTGTCGCCCAACGTTACCGTCCTCTGTTCGCAGAATGTCATGTTCCCGCACTCGGTCATCAGTACAAAGGGTAATGCCGCATGCTTCATTATTGTAAATTTTGGACTATGCCCTCAAGTGATACCCCAGGGTATCTCTCTTGCAACCCTAGCTCCAGTCTCCGACTATCATGCTTCCGTCTTAACTGAGCCTGCTGCACCGCCTCCCGCTGCTAGTGATTCGAACGCTATGACTTTAGATAACAAAACGAAGATGATCGCCACTGACCTTCCGCCTGAACACGTACACGCGCTTGGGGCCTGCTCATGTCGTACCAGGACATTTTAGACCTGAATGACCGACGACTGGGACAAACAACAGTTGTCAAGCATCGGATTAACACCGGCGATGCCAAACCCATACACTGACGTCCATATCGTGTCTCCTCCGCTGAGCGCCAAGTTATACAAAAGGAAATTGACAAAATGCTTGCCCGTGATATCATCGAGCCTATGGGCATCTCCTGCCGTGCTCATTAGAAATAATGACAAAAACTGGCGCTTCTGTATCGACTACCGGAATCTTAACCAAGTAAAAAAAGACGTGTACCCCTTACCTCGGATAGATGACGCCCTTGACTGTCTCAGTGGTTCGAAGTTCTTCGATAGACCTTCGTTCCGTGTATTGGCAGATTTCAGTTGACGACATGGATCGTGAAAAGACGGCGTTTATTACACCTGGTGGGCTCTATCAGTTTAAGGTGACGCCATTCGGGCTATGCAATGCTCCCGTCACATTCGAATGTGGCGGGAGCATTGCATAGCCGTCCATCATTCGGTCGAACGAATGATGAACGCCCTCCTTCACGGCTTAGAATGGTCAATCTGCTTGTGCTACCGCGATGATGTCATTGTGCTTTTGCCGACTTTTAACTCACACCTCGAGCGTCTCTTTACAGTTCTTTCAGTGTTCCATCAGGCGAGACTTCAGCTCAGTTCGATGAAATGTCACTTCGGCCGCCGGCAACTTACTGTGCTCGGACACCTCGTCGACTCTGCCGGTGTTCATCCCGATCCGGATAAAGTTTGCGCGGTCAAGGATTTCTCTGTGCCCACCTGCACATCCGACGTTCGAAGCTTTGTAGGCCTCTGTTCCTGCTTCGGCAGATTCGTGCTACATTTTGCTGACATCGCACGCCATGTAGCGGAACTTCTTGAGAAAGACGCGACTTTTGTCTGGGGTCCCGACCAAGTAGTGCATTCGCTGAGCTGACAATGCGACTGACGTCGCCACCGATTCTCGGCCACTTTGACGTGTCAGCCCCAACAAAAGTTCGCACCGACGTCAGCGGCCCCGGTATCAGCGCTGTTTTGGCACAACGACAGCACGGTTGCGACCGTTGAGTCATTGCGTATGCTAGCCGTCTTCTGTCTCCAGCCTAACGCAATTACTCGGTCACCGAACGTGAATGCCTCACCCTCGTTTAGGCAGCAGGTAAATTTTCCCCTACCTCTGTGGACGGCCTTTCACGGTTATCACCGATCACCACGCCCTACGCTGGCTTTCGTCTTTGAAAGATCAAGTTGGACATTTCGGTCAGTGGGCCCTACGGTTCCAAGAGAACTCTTACACAGTGGTGTATAAGACAGATCGACTCCATGAGGACGATGATTGCTTGTCACGCCATCCAGTAGAACCACCAGAGAAACCTGAGAGCGGCGAGTCAACTTGCGTCCTCGTGCTTACCACGTTTGGTGACATCGCCGATGAGCAGTGACGTGACCCTTACCTGAGAGGCATCATTCTCAGCCTGAAGGACCTGCCAACATATGTTTGTGTTGCAAGATGGCATATTGCGCCGTTACAACATGTGCCCTGATGGCCCTGATCTGCTATTGATCGTTCCCAATTATATACGTGAGACTGTGCTCGCACGTACAGTTGCGTAATGTCCCATCCTATGGTTGTCTGGGAGTGTCAAAGACATATGACAGTGTTCGGCGTCGTTTCTTCTGGTCCGGTATTTACCGTTCTGGTTGCTATTAGGTCGCCTCCTGTAAATCTTGTCAGCATCGCAAAAAAACAGCAGTTGCACCAGCTGGCCATCTTCAGCCCATTGAAATACCATCTTCGCCATTCTTTCGAGTTCGTCTTGATCTCCGTGGTTTCCTTTATCGCTTAGTGGGAACAAGTGGATAGCAGTTGCTGCAAACTACACCACCCGGTACGCGATCACGCGTGCTCTCCCTGCCAGTTGTGCAAGCGACCTCGCTGACTTCCTTCTCGACGCAGTGATACGTCACCACTACGCTCCCCGACAACTCCTTACCGATCGGGGCCACTGCTTTCTCTCACAGGTTGTCCAGGATATCTTGCACACCTGCGGTACAAAGCAGAAGTTTATAACGGCGTATCACCCTCAGACAAACGGCCTTACAGAGCGGCTTAATAGAAGTATCGCAGAAAAGTTCGCTATGTACGTTTCCACCGACCACCGTGACTGGGATGCCGCTCTGCGATTCGTCGTATTCGCCTACAATTCGTCCCGCCACGATTCTTCTGGTTTCTCTCCATGTTTTCTCTCATATGGACGAGACCCTCTACTACCGTTTGACACAGTCCTCCCAGCCCTTCTCGATACAATGTCAGAATATGCCCGCGATGCCATACCTAGAGCGACTGAGGCACGTGAGATTGCACGCCTGCGTCTGACCACTTCCAAAGAACAGCCACGACGCACATATAACGCTCGTAACTGCGCTGCCCACTTTAACCCTGGTGACATCGTACTTCTTTGGAAACCAGCATGGCGAGTTTGTCGCTTGTTTCCGAACACGATTCATGGTGTTATGTCTTCTCTGGTTACCTCCAGAAACATCTGGACTCACTTCAAGTCGTCGAACCTTTTATGGTTCCGAGTTCCAGTGCCCTTGTTGACTATCCAGTGAAGCAGAACCTTTAGCGCTGCACTGCTTTAAACATCGATGTCGAGGACCCATATTACTCGATTCGACATGAACCATTATTAAAAAATGTTGGGGAGTGCATGTGCATTGTTGATAATGACGAGTTTCCTCGTCGTTGTTCCTCGTCGTTGCGCTCGCCTCCGCTCACTTCGCCAGCAGCGTCGCATGCCTGATAACATGCCGGCGGATTGAAAAGGAGAGCTCGCGTGCGCCGCAACCACAGTTGAGGCGGCAGTATGGACGGCAACAATTCTGGTAAGCAGGAGGAGGCCTGGAATCGACATCGCAACGAGATGAAGAGGAAACGAATCGCCCTGGAAACAGACGAACAGCGTGCCGAGCGACTGGCTAAGCGCCGCAACATAGCTAGACAACCAGACTAACCTGGACTTGCAATGAAGATTAAGCAAGCCTAACCATGCTATACCTTAGCTTTCGCTACGTATACCCTGGCATAGCCGAGCTAAGCCACTGCCAATTTTTTTTCGTAACGCCTCTGGCATTTCTGTTGAGCCCTTTCTCGAGTTGTTTAGTTTTTATTTGCGTTCCACGCTTGTCGCTCGTTATGGCAATGTTTTTGTCTAGAGATCTGGAGTATGTATAGTGTCACGGGTGGCACCAATTTTGAGCCGCACTTTCTTGTCTAAGGTAGACAAGGCGGTTGAGAATTTGCGTGGTATCGCGTGGAAGATTCTTCGGTACGTCGACGATTACCTGACTCTTGTTCAGGAAAATGAGTGCTCTCTACAGATGGTGAAATATTGAAAATTTTCCCGGAGCAAGGGATGGGGTTCACGTGTGAAACGGCGAGAAAATCTAGTATCCAGTTTTTTGACATACAGTTATACTTCGAGCCTGACCATGTTTGCTGGAAGTACCAGCCCAGATCCAAAAAGCCAATCCTGGACTTTCGTTCCAGCCACTCCAAGTTGATCACGAATAGTGTAGCTCTGTCTAGCCTAAGGAGTGCTTTCTTTAAGTCCTGCCTCCACAAAGAAGCTGGCAGAGTATCAGGGCAAGTAGCCCAGCTCCAGACGGCAGGGTTCCCACATGTCTGCGCCGGGCAAAAAACTGCTCGAAGGATTAAACAAGCAGGGAGTGAAAAAGGATACACATGAGGCTGGGGCTACTTAAAAGCAAAAGCTGGCCGTCATTACCCACATAGAGTTTCATATTAGTATACCTAGAGGCAAATCTGGCGCTGCGATCGTTCAACCATCATGGGAATGATGGGAAGTACAGGCTTCGGATTGGCATTCTATTGACTGGCGAACTAGTGTACAAGTATTTTTTTGGCAGTTTTGGTTTCGCTCCAAGCGCAATTGCTATAACCTGCAGTTGGACAGTGCAACGCAAAGCTCTTTGCCTTTGTTATGTTGCTCGGAGTGGCGATAGCGCGCTGGGCCAGCGACTGGGACGATGCTTGTGTCGCGGTGTGGCGTCGAAGCCGTGACGAGAAAGCGGCGGCATCGTAAACGTTGAAAGAACATGTTTTGAGCGTTTGGACCTTTGTTTGTTAAGTGTGTTAGGTTGGCACTGTAGCGTTACGTGCTTTATGAAACTTCAGAATAGGACAAAGAAGGCACTACTGATACAAGACATATACAGTTGTACTTCTAGTGGCTTGACAATCAAATTTTATTAAGGGCTTCATTATGTGCTCATTTATGTGCTCATTGAAATGTGTGTTTTAGGACTTTGAGAACACAAACTTACTTGTGGTAGGAAAGATAGCTGCTTCCTAGCTGTAGTCTAGTGTCGCACAATGGGTACCCGCAAAGCCACGCTGTAACGCTTCGGAAGCGGTACGCCAATATAAAATATGATGCAGCATACTCGTAGGAGGCCACTAGCGTCCTAGCTAGCACTGCAGCAGATGTGCTTAAAAGTACTTGAAGACGTTCAGCAATCGTGACAGCCGACGCAACCTTTCGAAAGAGCGAGAGAGTTCGCAAGTGCCTGTCGTCTGCGAGAAAAGTCTCGCGTTTGCAGCGAGCAGGCGTCGTAGCAGACGACACTTGTAGTTCCTCTCAAGGGCGCAACGCTTTGTCACAATACAACATTTTTATTTCCAGAAATACATGATGAGTATTTTTATATAAGTACTTGCACGGTTGTCTTGCTGTTGAAGAAATGAATAAATAATTATTCTTTGGCGTTAAATTGGGAACAGAATCGCACAAGTATGCATACCCTGGTGTGTCCTGGTGACAAACCATAGTAAACCATGCTTCCATCTCAAAGTCATACAAAGTTTATGCAGCGTGTTGTACATTATATAACATACTGCAGAAATAGAATTAGATTTTACGCGATAATATTTGAGTATAGCTTTGTTTACTGCGCCAGAAACAAACGCCACTAGTCTAAAGACCGAAGTCAATCCGAAGCCTGTACTTCCCATCATTCCCATGTAGGTTGAGGCAACGCGCATGATAACCCCCGTAGACACTAGCGCCACATTTCCCTCTAGGGTATTTTTAGAAACTCTATGATTACCCATGTTCGCTGCCTGTCGCATAGGTTGAAAAAGTTAGGGTCACGCTATAGCATGAATGTCGCTTTGTCTGCGAAGAATAAGTTCGCCATCGTATTGTCACGTGGAGTGACGTATGAAGAGCACAGTAGCAATACTGTGAAAGACCAAACTAACTTTCATTGGGCGAACCTGTGCCCACAAAAACAGGCTACACTTAACGGCGACAACGGCGAACACAGTCGACGATCGTCGTAATCTGATCAGCGGGTCAAGCGCGTCGGCTTTCATACATCAGTCGTCGAATGTTCCAGAGTAATCGCTGGGACCCGGGTGCCTTCCACAAAGTTCTACATTATTCGCGTCGCGCACACATGCAATCAGATTACACAACGTTCTGTCACAGACAGCGGATGGAACCGTCGATAACATTCCAGAAACTTCCGATACGTGCAGGCGCGTCCTGCGCTGTGCGATAACATTTGTTAGGCGGTGAACCGTGGTCGCCTGATAAAGATAAGCAAGTACGCGTGTCAATATGTTCAGCCGTGCGCAGGTGTAGTGAAAGATAGACCAGCCGCACTACAGATGTAAACAATAGGTCTGGTTGCAGTGCTAATCATGTAAACAGTTCCGTTTCATGCTCAACTTCAGTGGTGTATTCTGTGCCTTTCTCGTGTGGAAAAACACCTGTGGCTGAAACTGGCCGGCATCTTAACACTAAGCTAAAATAGCGTTCCAATTTCAAAAAAGGTATTGCACACACACATCTTGCAATGGTCTTAAGAGACTGCAATTCCCAAGGTGAATGCACACCCATGTTTGATAATTCTACAGTCCGTTATAGGCAGAGAGATCGAACAAGAAAAGTTGTAGAGCCTTGCGAGATAACAAAAAAAGGTGCAGGGTGTGTCAGTCATGCCTCTATAGTGCTTCATGTCACTAAAAGATATTCTCAAGACACGACCTAACACCTGGCAATTTTTTTCGCAAGAGAACATCGATAAATAGTCATTTTTGTTTTTATGCCGTTTCATGACGCTTGATGACATGGAACATGTCTGGTTTATATGATCTCTAACCTTCTGAATAAATTTTCAGTTGCAAGTAGCACCATGCCCTGTGTTTTTTGTATCTTAGCTTGTGTACCAGTAGTTCGCGCTCTGAATTTAACTATAAGGAAGGTTACTCACGTGCAGCTCTCGCTGTTAAACAAATTCGGACCTTTCTTCAGCCTGTTTGCAATACCTTCTGGTAGAGTACCGTCACCAAGTACAAGAAGCTGGGCAGGCTTCGACGCTATCCTCTTGGTTCCATTTGGTTGATCATTTAGCCACGTTTATTGCCACCACAACTCAATTCTCTGCGTTGTTTCCTGCTTGAATACCTTGAACTTCTGGTAGGCGATTCATTCGGCGTTTGTTTCGAAGCAAGGCGGTCGCAAAGAATGACACACGAGACAAATTTGCCTCTATAGCACTGGCTTCCATAGGGAACAGATACTTGTCGCTTGCTCTGTCATGGCTGAAGTAGCCGATAGCTTTGTTTAAAAAATGAAGGGCAAGGCTGAAAGCTAAGCCGCAAACGAAAAAGAAAGCCAGGCCGTAAGTTAACCCCAGTGACTCTCTATATATACGATAGCATACTTAGAACACAGTGATGGTGACGTTTCGCTAGCTGCATGCACATGCGTGCACTCTGATTTATAATAGCGACGTTTCGATTCGCTCTATATCTTCAAAACTTGTGAGGTGGTGCATTCTGTGAAGTGCTCACGCAACACGCCTATGGCTCCATATTATGCTGCGATAGGAATGCCGGTGTTCTAGACAGCGATTGTTCATCAGTGTGAAATAGCTTCTTTTCATTCGTATTCACGATCGCTTTTACTAATCTGCCCAAGCTTACTAAATTAGAGTATCAGTATACGGCCCCTATATATATTGTTACGGAAGGATGAACGAAGAGAGGAAGAAGATCGCGGTACTCTGGCTGCTGCGTCCTGTTGGTGGTCAGCCATCTCAACTACTCAGACTAATTTTGTATATACATTGTAAATACAATCTTCTATACTGCCAATATCCCCGTAACAATATCAGTGCTGATGGTATCGCTAACCTCTATCATAACCTTCAACTAGTCACTTCCGCTGGATAGGATAGGATAGGATAGGAATAAACTTTATTTGTCCAACGGTTGTCGATGTTGGTGCCCGGGGCTAGGCTGCCAGGGGTCCATCGCCCGAGGAAGATCTTTCGAGATCCTCGGCAACGGCCCTGGCCCGCTGGACGGCCCACTCCTGGTCTTCGGGTGCCTCGCTGTGGAGGCCGGCTTGCCATCTCTCAGCGAGGCGCCCCGCTTAAGAGGGTTCCGCTGTTCTATTTCCCCTTCCTCGTTGTCCTTGTTCCACGTGGCGTTGGCATTCCCAAAGCACATGGGCCATATCGGCCCGTTCGTGCGCGCACCACGGGCAGCCGGGCGACGGGTGCAGCGCGGGCCACAGGCGGTGCAGGTTGGTAGGGGTTGGTGAAAGTGCCCGTCTGCAACCGTCTTAGGTCGACCGCCTGGGACCTGTCTAGACGCCCTTGGGTTTGTGGATATTTTCTTCTTTCGTTCCTGTAGTGACCAGTCACCTCTCGGTACGTTGCCGGAAACTCCTTGACATCGCAGTCGGCGTCCGCGTGATCCCCAGCTCCGTCCGCCGCGATTTGTGTTGTATTGGTAACGACAGCGGCCGCGTCAGACGGAGTGGCAGCCGCCGTCGCCGTCACTCCTCCGCTGGGGTCCCGCACAACAACGGCAGCGGCTGCCCTCTGGGTGACCGCGTCGCGGCGGGTAAGTTGCCTCGCGACGAGGTGGGCGCGCTCGTTGTGGTTGGGTGGAGTGTCGTTGCGTCTTCGGCCGTTAGCAATGTTGGTGTCATTGTTGCTGTTACTGCCAAGCTCCCCGACGTGCGCGGGGAACCACTTGAGGGACTTGTTTGTAGTGGTGCCGGATCCGAAGTCCCCGGCCCGGGCGTTGAGCATGCGCGCCACATCCGCGGACACCCAACCTTTGATGTAATTCCGAATCGCTGATTTGGAGTCGCTGATAATCAGGTTATCCTCCGCACCTCCGTGGAGTACCGCGAGGGCTATGGCCATCTCTTCCGCTGCTTCGGCCGATGGCAGCCTCGCTGATGCCGTGACTCGGATCGTTCCCTTTGTATCTACGACCGCCATGGAGAAGGCGGGCGCCGCCGCCGTCGGCCGGCCGTGTCGATGCTGCCGTTGTTGCTGCTGCCGTTGTTGTCGTAGTAGCTGTAGTGGTGGTGGTGCTGGTAACTGCGGCTCGCCTCGCACATTCCTTTGTAGCGGTGGTGGTGGTCGACGTTCCACGTCGCCATCAGAGTCACCGACTGGCCGCGGGTACCTGGCTGCATCGCCGAAGAGGACGCCTTCTTGTCTTCCATGCTTCTCGAGGATTGCTACCGCCCTGCGTATACGTCTTTGCACGTCATGCACCGGGTGCATATTCTTCGGCATGTTTTCCGTCTGTATGGCGTCCCTGACTTCCGGTAGCAGTGATTCTTTCAGTCCACGCGCCTCGTGATATCGAAACCCGAGCAAGTCCAGGATTCGTCTTCCCGTTACGGTGCTGGACAGCCTCTCCAGCTGCGCGATTCTCTGCGCCTCGGCGATCTCCTCGAGCGTGTTGTGTACGCCCAACTCGAGGAGCCTATGGGTTGGCGTGTACTGGGGTACTCCCAGGGCGGTCTTGAACGCCCTGCGGATCGCCACGTTCAGCTTGTCGGTTTCGCTCCTGTTCCAGTCGGCGTATGCGGCGACGTACGCTATGTGGCTCAGCGCGTACGCCTGTATCAGCCTCGTAACGTTGTGTTCCTTCATTCCTTTCTTCTTGTTCGCGACCCGCCGCACGAGGTGTGTGGCGGCGGCCATTTTCTTCTGCAGTCGGGCAACCAGCTCGCGGTTGGCACCGTTCTCTTCCAGCCACAGGCCGAGCACTCGCAACTTGGACACCGTCGGTATTCGGGTCCCCTCCCTCGTCGTGACGTGAACGCCCAAACGACGAGCGTCTAGCACGGCCTGCGGAAGGGGTCCTTTCTTGCGCGGCCTGTGGAGCAGGATCTCCGACTTGTCGGGTGAGCAGACGAGTCCCGTGTCTTCGAGGTGCCGCTCCACCTCCCGGACGGCCCGCTGCAGTCGGTCTTGCATTTCGCCGACGCTCGTGTTCTCCGTGGTCCATACCGTCACGTCATCTGCGTATATGGTATGATTGATGCCCTCTATCGCGTCAAGACGTTCCGGCAGGCCGATCATGACGAGGTTGAAAAGCATGGGGGAGAGTACGGAGCCCTGCGGCGTTCCCGCACCACCCATTCGGACCGTTCGTGGTGGGGCCCCGTCGATCTTGACTGTCGCCTCGCGCCCATTCAGGAAGCTGCTGACATATCGGTGGAACCTCGCCCCGAGATCGAGTCGGCTGATCTTGTCCAGTATGGCCATGTGCTTCACAGTGTCGAAGGCGCTCTTGAGGTCTAGCCCGAGTAGGGCGCGCACGTGCGTGCTCGGAGCGTTCACGACCTGTTCCTTGATCTGCAGCATGGCGTCCTGCGTTGAAAGGCCCTTCCGGAAACCGATGATGTGGGTGCCGAAGGCGTCCTGTTTCTCGAGCAGCGTCGTCACCCTATTAAGGCAGGCATGCTCCATCACTTTCCCGACGCAGGACGTGAGGGAGATCGGCCTCATGTTTCGGACCTCCAGCGGTTTGCCCGGCTTTGGTATCAGTATAACGTCCGCGGTCTTCCACTCTTGCGGAATTCGGCCCTCCTTCCAGCACGCGTTGATGTACTCGCAGAGCTTCTCGATGGCGTCGTCGTTCACGTTCCTCAGGATTTTGTTGGTGATCCTGTCAGGACCGGGTGCCAAGTTGGTCTTCAGTAGCTGGAGGACCGTTCTAATTTCCTGCACGGAAAAGTCCGCGTCCAGCTCCTCGTTGGGAGCCCCGTAGTACTCTGGGTGACTCTGCCCTTCCGGGCGTGCGAGGTGCGTCTGCACGATCTCTTCCACGAAGGCCTCTGGGTAGTCCTTGTACTTGTGTCGCAGCTTGGCCATCTCTGTACGGGTCGCCGTTCTGGTGCTTGCCGGGTCGAGCAGGTGCCTGAGAATCTTCCAGGTGTGTCCAACGCTCATGTTCCCGTCCATCGTGTCGCACAGCTCTTGCCATTCTTGCTCGCACAGGCGGGTGCAATGCGCCTCGATCTCCCGGTTGATTTCGGCGATCTTCTTGCGTATTTTCCTGTTGAGTTTTTGCCTACTCGCTCTCCGTTGCATGGATTTCTTGGCCGCAACAAGATGTGCCAGCCGGCTGTCCACTCTGGACGGTTGGGGAGCGCCGTCGCCCACGGCTCCGCGGGATCTGGCTGTTTCTTCTTTGGGTGGTTCTTGTCGCCAGTCCGTCCATTCGATCTCATCGGTGGCTTTCTCTACGTCCGCGAGTAGTACTCTGCACCATTCGCTGATGTCTTCGATCGGGCCCTCCTTCTTGTCTTGCTCTCTATTTTTCCGGAATCTGTCCCAGTCTACGATTCTCGCCTTTCGGCAGACGCCCTCCTCGTTTTCATCCTCTCCCACGGTCACGCACAGGATCCTGTGGTCACTCCCCAGGTCCTCGAAGGAGTTCGACCAAGTGACCACGCTGGTAATAACATTATTTCCGAAATATCGAAAAAAGTTCAGCCCCAGTTTCTCGCAGGATTCTCTTCCACACATTCCGACAATCAATAACGACAGGTCAGACTCCTATCGACTCGAATACAGCTCATCATCATCATCAACATAAGCCTGTTTTACGTCCACTGCAAGGACGAAGGCCTCTCCCTGCGATCTCCAATTATCACTGTCCTGCACCAACCTATACCAACTAGCACCCGCAAATTTCCTAATTTCATCGCTCCACCTAGTCTTCTTCCGTCCTCGACTGCGTTTCCCTTCTCTTGGTATCCATTCTGTAAACTGGGGTATACAGGTTCATTCTGTAACCCTAATGGTCCACCGGTTATCCAACCGGCGCTACATGACCTGCCAAGCTCCATTTCTTCCTCTTGATGTGAATTAGAATATCGTCTATACCCATTTGCTCTCTCATTCAAACTGCTCTCTTTCTGTCTCTTAACTTTATGCCTAGCAACCTTCCTTCCATCGCTTTTTACGCAGTCCTTAACTTGTTCTCAAGCTTCTTTGTCAGCCTCCAAGTCTCGGTCCCATTTGTCAGAACTGGTAAAATGCACTGATTGTACACCTTCCTTTTCAATGATAATGGTAAGCGTCCAGACAGGAGCCGAGAATGTTTGCCGTATGCGATCAACCCATTTTTATTCTTCTATGAATTTCCTTCTCATGATCAGGGTTCCCTGTGATCAATTGACACTAGATAAACATACTCCTTCACAGACTCTAGAGGCTGACTGGTGATTCCCAACTCTTGTTTCTTTGCCCGGCTATTCATCATTATCTTTGTCTTCTGCATATTAATCCTCAACCCCGCTCTCACACTCTCTCTTTTAAAGTCTTCAATAATTTGTTGTAACTCGTCTGTATTGCTGCTGAATAGAGCAATGTCATCGGCAAAGCGAAAGTTGCGGAGACATTCGCCGTCGATCCTTACTCCTAAGCCTTGCCAGTTTATTAGCTTGAATACTTCTTCCAAGCACGCAGTGAATAGCATGGGGGAGATTGTGTCTCCTTGTCTCACTCCTTTCTTTATAGGTATCTGCCTACTTTTCTTGTGTAAAATTAAGGTAGCTGTGGAATCTCTGTAGATATTTTCCAAGATATTTACATAAGCGGCCTGTACTCCTTGATAACGTTATGCCTCTATGACTGCTAGTAGCTCTACTGAATCAAATGTATTTTCGTAATCTATGAAAGACATATAGAGAGGCTTATTGTACTCTGAGGATTTCTCGATAACCTGATTAGTGACATCGATGTGATTCATAGTAGAATATGCCTTCCTGAAGCCAGCCTGTTCCCTTGGTTGACTAAAGTCCAGTGTTACCCTTATTCTATTGGAGATAATTTTGGTAAATATTTTATGTAATACTGGAAGTAAGCTAATCGGCCTATAATTTTTCAATTCTTTAACGTCTCCCTTTTTGCGGATTATTGTAATGTTTGCATTCTTCCAGTTTTCTGGGACACTTGCAGTCGATAGACACTTCGTATAAAGAGCCGCCATTTTTCCACGCATTATGTCTCCTCCATCTTTGATTAAAACGACTGTTATTCTATCTTCTCCTGCCGCTCTTCCCCGTTTCATGCCTTGCAAGGCCCTTCTGACCTCATCGCTGGTTATAGGAGGAATTTCTGTATCCTGTTCATTACTGTTTCTAATGGAGGTATCCTGACTCCTCTGGGTATTTACAGGCCAGTATAGAATTCTTCTGCTTCTTTTACTATATCTTCGAGATTGCTGATGATATTACCTTGCTTATATTTCAGTGCGTACATCTTGGTTTGTCCTATGCCAAATTTCCTTCCCATTCATTTCAGGCTGCGTCCATTTTTAGCGGCTTTTCAGTCTTTCTCACGTTTTAATTTCTAATATCAGTTATTTGTGCTTTGTTCATCAGTTTTGACAGTTCCGCGAATTCTATCTTATCTCTTGAGTTGGACACTTTCATTCTTTGTCGTTTCTTTATTAGCTCCTTTGTTACTTGAGAGAGCTTGTCTATCGGTTGCCTTGGTGCCTTGCCTCCCACTTCAATTGCTGCCTCGGAAGCCAGCCTAGTTACGGTTTCATTGATTATCTCTATGTCATCATCATCTCTGTGTTCTAAGGCTGCATATTTCTTTGAATGTACCCGCCTGAATTTGTCTGCTTTTATGCTTACTGCCTCTAGGTTGGCCTTTTTATTCTTGACCAATTTACCCCTTCTCTTTTCAAATTGGAGTGAATCCTAGCCCTCCCTAACCTATGATCTTTGCACTTTACCCTACCTAACACTTCTACGTCCTGCATTATGCTGGGATCAGCAGAACATATGAAATGAATTTCATTTCTTGTTTGACCATTAGGGCTTTTCTAGGTCCACTTTCTGTTGCTACGCTTCCTGAAAAAAGGTGTTCATTATTCGAAGCTTATTCCTTCTGCGAATTCTACCAGCATCTTTCCTCTAGCGTTCCTCGAATAGATACCGTAGTTGCCAATTGCTTGTTCACCAGCCTCATTTTCCCCCACTTTTGCATTGAAGTCACCCATTACTACAGTATACTGAGTTTGCACTTTTCTCATCGCTAAGTCAACATCTTCTAAAACTGATCTACTTCCTCATCATCGTGACTAGATGTTGGAGCTTAGGCTTGTACTACCTTTCATCTATACCTCTTATTAAGGTTGATTCCGACTACAGCTACCCTCTCATTAATGCCGTAGAATTCGGCAACGTTGCCCGCTATGTCCTTATGGATTAGGAATCCTACCTCGTATTGCTGCTTATCTGGAAGACCTCTATAGCAGAGGACATGTCCGTCATCACCCTTATCACCCTTATACATTATCATTGAAAAGGAAGGTGTACGAAGGAATGAAAATTCAGCAATGTATAAGCCTCATCAGTTCTTCTAATCTCACTAAGGCCGATGGTATCCTAAACAATTAATGTCTGATAGTTCTTCAAAGAGTCCTGCTAAGCTAGCCTCACCCGACAGAGTTCGGTCATTAAAGGTTGACAGGGTCAGTTTCCATTGGCTGCCTGTGCAGACCCAAAGATTCTGAGCACCCTCTGCTGCGTTACAGGTCTGACCGCCGCCTTGGTAAGGTGCTCCGCAGCTGCTGGGGACTGAGGGCTATGGTTTCATTGTTGAAGTCATTTGCGAGGGGGTGGCCACGTGCTGCACCCGGGAGGCCCATTCCTGTTCCGGCGAGGGAGTGTCTTTGTTAAAGCTAATGCGAAACTAATCTTTAAAGACGGTTGGTGGTGAATACTACGAACCCCGATGAATAACATGCTGTGCTGTAACGGGATGAAAGACGTTTAATTATAGCTCATTAAAATGAGCTAGGATTGATTGACTTCATTTCTCTGCAATCAGAATAAGTTCAAGTCAGGTATTCCATGCAAAACGCAACTAACGTGATCTGCCACACATTTGTATTTTAACGTGGACTCCACCTTACAATGACTGCGCCTTGCTATTTCTCAGAAGAGTTTCACTATTGTCGCTGAATTGTGAAATTATCAGCATCAACTTTTGGTTCAGTAATAGTACTTTGGCTTCGCAATTTTCTTTCGAACAGGCACCACTTCAACATAGTTAACAATTTGTCTGCGTTACTTTCTAATATTTGCTGTGCACCAGCGCGGAGTGTTCTTGGTACTTTCCTTTTTCTTATTTATATCAACGACCTGCACAATAACATATATTGCATGTGCACAATTGCTGATGACTGTATTATACATATATTGTCGTATTAAATGTACTGAAGATCACGACTTATTAAAAAAGGTTACAACCTAATTCCTAATTGGTGTGACACGTGGTTAAAAATATTGAGCTAGAATTAGCGCGAATTACTATCACTTAGCCAAAAGTGGTCTAATTCTAGTTTTTCTTATAATATATAAACAAGAAATTATGTTAGGCTTCATCACCTAAATATTGTCACATGGTAGTGACGGTCAAGATAGCAGCACAACTGTGAATGACGAAACTAGCGTTTTATTTGGCGAACCTGGGCTCTCAAAGACATGCTGCACTCAAAGAACAACCATAGCGACGAACACAGTTGGCGACCGTCGAAAATTTTACATGCGAGCCAAGCCCTTCGGCTTTTATACATGAGTCATCGAAGGTTCCAGAATAATCGCTGGTGCGTGCGTATCTTCAAGCAAGTACTACACAATTCGCGTGGCCTATACAGTCAGTTTACACAAGGTTCGGTGACAGCACACAACGAACAGAACCATCGATAACATTCGAGAGACTTCCGATACATGCAGACGCGTCTTGCGCTGAGCGATAACATTTATTAGACGGTGAAACGCGGCCACCCAATAAAGATAAACATGTGTCAATATGTAGTCGGCAACATGGTTCTAAATATCCACTGGATTCCCTACACTACCACCGTGTGCCCCAATGCATCCCTATAATTGGAACATTTGCGTCGACGCATTCAAATCGCGCCTTCCCTTAGCCATAATCTCCAATGCTATTCCCTGCGCGCTTGGAAGAAGTATTCAAGCTACTAAATTGGAAAGGCTTAGGAGTAAAGATCGACGGCGAATATCTCAGATACATTCGATTTGCCGAATACATTGTTCTATTCAGCAATACTGCAGACGAGTTACAGCAAATGATTGAGGACCTTAACAGAGAGAGTGTAAGAGTGGGGTTGAAGATTAATTTGCAGCAAAGTTAATGCTGAAAGTTTCTATGTTTCTTTTTGTTGTTTCTATTCTCCACTCCTGTTATAGCCCTAAGAGGGCTGGTAGTATAAATGAATGAATGAATGAATGAATTAATTAATTAATAGCCGGGCAAGGGGACAAGAGTCCAGGATCGCCAGTCAGCCTCCAGAGTCTGTGAAGGAGTACGTTTACCTAGGTCAATTAATCACAGGGAGCCCTCATCATGAGAAGGAATTTCATAGAATAATAAAAATTGGTTCGATCGCATACGGCAGACATTTTCAGCTTTTGACTGGAAGCTTAACATTATCATTGAAAAGGAAGGTGTACGATCAGTGCATTTTACCGGTGTTGACATATGGGGCACAGACTTGGAGACTGATAAAGAAGCTTGAGAACAAGTTAAGGACCGCGCAAAGAACGATGGAACGAAGAATGCTAGGCATAACGTCAAGAGACAGAAAGAGAGCGGTTTGGATCAGAGAGCAAACGGGTATAGCCGATATTGTCATCATCATCGTCAGCCTGGTTACGCTCACTGCAGGGCAAAGGCCTCTTCCATACTTCTCCAACTACCCCTGTCACATACTAATTGCGGCCATGTTGTCCCTGGAAACTTCTTCATCTCATCCGCACACCTAACTTTCTGCCACCCCCTGCTACGCTTCCCTTCCCTTGGAATCCAGTCCGTAACCATTAATGACCATCGGTTATCTTCTCTCCACGTTACATTTCCTGCCCATGTCCATTTCTTTTTCTTGATTTCTACTAAGATGTCATTAACTCGCGTTTGTTCCCTCACCCAACCTGCTCTTTTCTTATCCCTTAACGTTACACCCATCATTCTTCTTTCCACAGCTAGTTGCGTCATCCTCAATTTAAGGAGAACCCTTTTCGTAAGCCTCCAGGTTTCTGCCCCGTAGGTGAGTACTGGTAAGACACAGCTATTATACACTTTTCTCTTGAGGGATAATGGCAACCTGCTGTTCATGATCTGAGAATGCCTGCCAAACGCACCCCAGCCCATTCTTATTGTTTTGGTTATTTCAGTCTCATGATCCGGATCGGCGGTCACTACCTGTACTAAGTAGATGTAGTCCTTTACCACTTCCAGTGCCTCGCTACCTATCGCAAACTGCTGTTCTCTTCCGAGACTGTCAAACATTACTTTAGTTTTCTGCAGATGGATTTTTAGACCCACCCTTCTGCTTTGCCTCTCCAGGTCAGTGGGAATGAATTGCAACTGGTCCCCTGAGTTACTAAGCAAGGCAATATCATCAGGGATCGCAAGTTACTAAGGTTTTCTCGAGTAACTCTTATGCCCAATTCTTCCCAACCCAGGTCTCTGAATACCTCCTATAAACACGCTGTGAATAGCATTGGAGAGGTCGTATCACCCTGCCTGATGCCTTTCTTTATTGGGATTTTGTTGCTTTTTTTATGGAGGACTACGGTGGCTGTGGAGCCGCTATAGATATCTTTCAGTATTTTTACATACGGCTCGTCTACACCCTGATTCCGTAGTGCCTGCATGACTGCTGAGGTTTCGACTGAATCAAACGCTTTCTCGTAATCAGTGAAAGCTACGAGAAAGAGTTTGATTCAGCCGATATTGTAATTGATACTAAAAGAAAAATAATTGAGCTGGGCAGGTCATGTAATGCGTAGGTTAGATAACCGGTGGGCCAGTAGGGTTACAGAATGGGTGCCGAGAGAAGGAAAGCGCTGTCGAGGACGGTAGAAGACTAGGTGGGGCGATGAAATAAGGAAATTCGTGGGCGCTAGTTTGAATCGGTTGGCGCAGGACCGGGGTGATTGGTGATCGTAGGGAGAGGCCTTCGTCCTGCAGTGGACATAAAATGGGCTGATGATGATGATAATGATGATGATGGTTCAAATCACGTCTTCCCTTTTCCATAAAAAAGCTCTTAAAAATTTCGCGCCGAACCATTCATATGGTGGCGGATTAGCTAGCGAAGCTGTTTAACTGATTATATTTCCCATTATAAATGGTACATTCAGACACACGTACACATGTATATATGATTTTTATTTATCTTATTTCGAAACGATGGTAATCATGGCTTGTTCTTCGGCCGTGCGCAAAATGCATAATCTTCGCATCTTCGCCATTTTTGTTGCAGTTGCAGCTGCTGCAACGGTCTACATCTGCAATGCGCAATATTGGTCTTACACACCACGGCGGCTACCACGGCGTACATCCCCGTGTTTTTTAGCCACAACTGCCGCGTGGTTGTACAGAGTGGACGACAGCAGGCGCAGCCAGCAGCAATGGCGGCCACCGCAGGTGCACTCCTCCACTGCGCATGTGCGGCGAAATCAACTGTCCTTTCTTTCTTCTGCGCCGTACTATCGTTTGTTATCTTTTTTTGATCCCTTTACGGATGTTAGCCAAACCAGATAGATACCACCGTACAAGACCGCGCATACGGCTCATTCATACAGGTCCATCAGGTAAACAGCTTCGCTGGAAAGCATATATCCTCCCGCACGCGACATGAATTTGCCTCTGATCTCGTGCCCCTGTCCCAACACTTACCTACCACGTAAGAAGCAATTTAAAATAGGGCCACTCGTTTCAATTATCACAATAGTGAATACCGCTCAAGGGCGATACGAAAATACTTTTTATTTCCTTTCACCTAACCCTTCACCAGTTGCTTCATAAATCGCTCCATCACTTTAACCACCACACTTTACGTTTGGAAATATTGCAGACGTTGCGCAATAAAGACACTTCTTGCGATTTATCATAGAGAAATTTCAATTAGTGGAAGCAGTATTTAACGGCTGGGCCTTCTTTTTCTGTACCACAAGAAAAGACTGAGAACAAACACAATTAAACGTGCCTTCCATAACCACCTGGCTCGCAATAGGAGGCGGTAGGCAGATGTCTGTATGATGTTATGGCTTACAGCCGGTGTATGGGTGTAATCAGAGTTGTAACTTGGGCTGCACGTAAACCTAAGGTGATATTGACGTATTTGACTCATCAATGCTTCCACGTGCCATCCGCTCGCGGAATACCTTTACAAAGGCATACTTGTAAAAACCAACCCCGACAAATTCTGGCAGTCGCTTTAGGCATACAGTCAGCTAACCCATGCTATTCCTTTCTTTTTATCCTTCTTTATTGGAATGGCCTGCGTGGTACAGAATTCAGCTTTTGTTTTCTTTTCCAGATTATCATGTGCTTATCAAGTGATGCTTTTTATGTTCTTTGCTTTGGTTGCCTGGCACTGACAGGTGTATACAGGTTTTAAGTTGTAATTTTTGCTGATGCTGTTTCTACTTTGTTTCCATCGGTTCTATTTCCGAGTGTGTATATGTGCTTTTGTTAGCTTTTTCTTACATTTATTTGTATGACTTGGTTGACCCCTTGGTTGATCGAAGTTCAGCGCAGCACCTCGATATTATACAGTTGCAGTGTAGCTTATGCTCGCACGCATGCTCCTTACATGCAAAAGTCCGTCTTTGAAACTTTTGTCGCCTGCCTCATGTGCCAGGCTTTAAGAAAATTGTCTTAAACCGGGCCCCACTGTAAATCTGTCCTAAGTGCGTACGTCCCGCCTCCATCGTCATCGCCCTAATACCTCGGCCTCTCGGTGAGACGGCGCTACTTTGCCGATTTATGAGGTGGTGGAGGCTGAAAGGAGACGGTCGGCGAACGCCACCAGATTGCGTTGCCATCCACGCATCATCTCGACGGAACACCTTGGCCCGCGGTCTGGTTGGAGGCCGGCGTGCGCTTTCTGGTTTGCACACATTCGCACTGTGGAAAGCTTTGGTCTACCATTGTCGTGATCCAGTATTCGTCAAGGACAAAACGCCAGCAGCGGGGTCCCCTGCTGAACGTGCACGATCAGGCAGGGTTTTCATGGCGAGTCCAATTGTCTGCATTTCCTTCGTGCAGGTGTTCTTGCGTCGGCGGTGGTGGCATTTGCATGCGTGCGTTTTGCACGCGGAAAGCGCACCATGTGTTAACAGCGCAGTTCAGCCACATGTGGACTCACCGTCGAGTCGGATACAACTATGACGCCTGGCAACCTGCGGGGTGCTGATTAAGCTGCTCAGAAACACAGGCCTCCCACGCTTGCTGCTGCTGTCGTTGCTTCACTCTTCGAGCGAAACTGTGATTAATAAAAGACTGCACATTTATGGATTGTATTTGTGAATTTACAAAAATAACACTGCTTCGAGTAAGTTTCGTCTTCGTCATCTTTTCATCTTTTCATTAAAAGCTGTCGAATACTGCAAACTTTCAAAGAACGATACTATCGAATTTACAACTTCGTAACTCTTCAATAAAAAACAATATCGCAGTGTTAAATTGCACGTAATAATATAGGTAAAGACGAGAAAGTTGACGGACCTTACACTACCCTCAAATATAACACGGCTTTGCTTGCGGGACCCTTGCTGAATCCTTCTAAACAGTGCAACAAATTGACATGGGCTGTAAATTTATGTACGGATTTTGTCCGCTTTACATGCTCTAACGGAACCAGTTTACCGAACTGCAATGTGTCTGGTATCAGTGTAAGGGTTCCAGATATTTAAACTTTGTGCTTTTATTTATTTGATCCTATGAATTTTTGGTAACTTCCGTAAAAACATCCAGGCCACGATATGAAAGTTGACAGTCACCAGAATCTACTTTTCCCTCTGAAATGGCACAAGTGTTATTCAAATCGTTTAAACGGTCGTTTCGTCAACGTATTTCTGCGTTTACATGCACTTGAATAGACAAGCTTCAACTTGCAAGCCTGACAAGCGTGCAAGCTGTTAGGGTTGGCGTCCCGCACCTCGCGCACAAGAACATTCTCTCACCGGACCTTCGTCCACCAGGCCTCGTCGAAATGAAGCGTGACTTCCTAATTCGCCATGACCATTTCATGTGTCTGCCTGTCTGCCGGAAGCCCCGCAGCGTACAGGCCTCTTTTGTGTGTGTATGTGTGTGTGGGTGCGCGCCCTTTCCTCGAATTGGACCTAGAGGAGAACTTCCACGAACCCGCAACGCGCAGAAGAGAGGGACAGGCGTCTACAATTCCAGGAGGTGTGACGACCTCCTCTCTGCAGCAAGCTCGGTATAGCTCCTCTCTGCAGCAGCTCTTTCTGTGCCGGTCACGTGACGTCGATGGAAGCAAGATCCCGCCTACGATTGTAGAGAGCCTATTTAAGGGGCTCCGAAATGTACTTTTAAACACTTCATGCTCTTCTGATTTTCTTTCATCTACCTTTGAATAAACTGTGCAAGTTTCGCACTAGAAATTGTCTCGCCCTTGCTTGGTCGCCATGGTCTACCGGATGCCTGCAGCCCGCCGACAACGCCACGCTACCCAATAAGTAACGTCGGTCGAGCTTCGATAGGCAGGCGCCGCTACAACTCGGCAGCAGTACGATACGCCACCCTGGAGTACGCAACAAAGCACATCGGCAGAGTAAACAGAGACTGCTTGCAATTTCTCCTTGAGCTACTTTAATTTGTTGCAGCAATAATCTGTGGCTTGCTTTCTTTTTCTGCACTACAATAAAAGGAACAAAACGAATATAATTACATATCCCTGCTATAACCAGCAGATTCCAGGTAAGCATCGGCAGGTAGCTATCTATATGACGTTATGGCCTGCAGCCGGTGCATTGTAGTAGGTCCCAAGCTAAAGCTTCGTTTTAAGAACCCACACTGTCATCAGCTTGTACTGATGTTCTGCATTTTGATTCGATGCATTATCTAGCGTAAACACATTATTGACAAACGATTGACATACCTGTCCTTTGAAACATCAGCACATGGTCCATTGGCCTGCGGCGATTCCGTTTCCATGCGATGCAGAAGAGATGCGGCTAGCGGTGAAAGCGCCATGTCGCTTTTCAGAGACTCTGCGTATTGGACAGCATTTTGATTACTCAAATAAATTTAATTATGTCCTCCCAAGCTTGCTTCTTTCCTCAGCAAGTGCACTAAATGCAGCACTAGATACATCAAAATTTACTTATAGCATTCATCTATTTTTTTCCTGGCAAGTGATTGTGAGTACGGCGCAGAGTGATATTTACGTATTACTTGGATAGCATTCGTTACTTTAGAACATTTCCTTTAGAAGAGAACAAACAAAGAATGATTACCTTTCAATTCTTTTTTTTTTACTTTCAATGTGTCATTGAAATAATTTTATGGACCATATTCTAGCCAGAAGACTTCAATAAAAGTAGGCACGAGGGCCGTGTTTAATGTAATGGTCCAAAGTTTTGTTTGTACGCAAGTCCTCTTTTCTACAGTTATGTTTGCTTTCTTTGGCTCATAACAACTGTGCCTGCCCTGAAATTTTGTGGAAGCTTGATGACGCTCGGCTGCTGATTCGTCGCCACCTACTCAAGCAATATCGAGACCAGCGCGTCGCAAATTGAACGTTGCCGCCCCGTGTGCGCGCTCGAGGCTTGCCTCGTCGCGCTAGAGCGCAACTACTCAAGTTAAGGGTTGGCTCTATGAGCGTGTGCGAACGTTTATACAGATAAGAACGTTTGGCCAGTCCATCTTGTACGTTTTTTAGTTGCTGCCAGGCACTTCAGCGCCTGATATTGGAGTGTCTCGCTTTCAGTGCGCAGCGCATGTCTCTAGTGAGGGATTATGATCTCCTTGGACTGCGGTGTACGACGCTCGATGTTTGCACCCGAGTGGTTGTGCGTCTCTACGCGATCAGGCTCATCTCATTCCACTTACTTTTCTAGAATGAACTAACTTAGGTTCACGTTCGTAGCTCCGACAATATTTCTTCTATTTAACATTATGTACTAGCGTGACCTTCTGTGATCGGCCCTACGGTATGTGACCTGTGCTGTCTGTTCTACTTTGTTCTTTTAGATTTGTCCTGCTGATCTTTCCTTCCTCTTTCCTCCCCTACTTCTTATCTTCCATTTCTGAGTTTCTGTCACCTCTTTTTCTGAAGAATAGACAGGCGTTGCGCCCCTCCTGGTGGGTATTGCCAGCCTACTCCTGGCTTCCCTTTCCTGTCAAATGTACATGTCTTTCGAAAACAAATAATAATAATAATTTATTTGGATCAACAGGTTACACAATGCAAACGCCACACGCTAGACCATGGGGTAGCACGCAGTCCATAGATGCCGAGGCAGAAATGGCAAAAAGGTAGCAGGTTCGCCCCAAAGGCGAACCATCGATTGCAACAGCACATTAGTAGACAGCTATACGAAGTAAGGATAGTAGTCTTATCGGCAGTATAAATTTAGAAACATTCGCTTGATGACTGCATGGCATCGAGCATGGTGTCAGCGCGCACAGACAAGCATGAACACATCACATTCGATGACCGCGCCCACTCGCTGTCAAACCGGTGGCGTAGGCACGCGTGACAGCAGCAGTGAGCAATGTGACCTTCGCGCTGTCTATCGCTTCAGCGCAAAGAGCGGCGAGAACACAGCACGCACAAAGGCATGAGCCATCTGCAGATCCCTGTCAAGATACGGCGCGCCGCACGGCGAGCCTCCGCGCAAAGTACGCAGTTGCCGGCAGAGCATATCGAAACCGCACTTCGCACCTACCTTCCGTGTTGCCTCTCAGCTTTTCTCCCTTTGGCGAGCGAGATTGAGCCGTCATCGTCAGCTCCCCTTGCGCCCAGTCGCGAAATACGCAGCTGCTGCAGAACCACAAAGCCAGCCCCCCTTCCTCCCTCCCATCCATACACGGCCTTTCGCACGACGGAAGACGGCGCGTTTGCCCTCCGCTTTCCTCCCTCGCGTGCGCCGGATTACGCCGCGATCGCCGGCTTCCTTTACGGTGCGCGCCGACGGTGTTATCGCCCTTTGACATTATACGGAACATCAGGGCTACGGCGACGCGGACGGCAAAATGCACCTGGAGTATCCATATAATTGCTATCGCAATAAAAATGTTGATAGGCGATTAACGTCCAATGGAATTCGATAAACAAATGGCTGAGGTTTAACTCTTGTGAGCCTAGTCATGACGAGCAAGAGGTCTGTTTGGCTTGGTTTTGCAGAGACTATGCATACAGTGTTTCATTAAAGTTAGACCACAGTCCTTCACACACGTTACACACGCTGCCGAACGGGTTGTCCATGAAGTCGCGGTGAAACATTGCCGTCGCAGTCAAGCTTCCCGCCAGCCAAAGGGTGTGGTTCGTCAAACGTTCGTTGCTGTTGCCGTTGCTTGTATCCACGGCTTCGTCTCCTTCTTGTTGTTCGTGCTAGGCGGTTGCCGTAGCTGGCATCTGTGCACGCTTCGGCGCTTGGTAACCTTCTCTAAAACGGTATAGTATGGCCTCCCTTTGCTCCAGTGCTTCAGCAGGCAACTTTGCCTTTACTTGAGATTTCGCAGCCTACCGTACAGCTACACTCTAAGAACAGTTTACACCCTTTGGAGTACTCCTTCTGCCACACAACAATAATCGTCATCTGCCTTGTTGTGTTTCCTTTCTTTAACGCTGCGAGCCCGGTACTTTCCAGTAACGAACGGCATGCGCGTTATCAGCATGATAGCATTTCCTTTCTGCAATGCTATCATGCTGATAACGCGCGTGCCGTTCGTTACTGGAAAGTACCGGGCTCACAGCGTTAAAGAAAGGAAACGCATCAAGGTAGATGACGATTATTGTTGTGTGGCAGAAGGGGCACTCCAAAGGGTGTAAACTGTTCTTAGAGTGTATATCTACTGGATGATTGGATTCAGCCTTTCGCTTGAGCTGAAGCTCACGCACAGATGGCCCAGCCAGTGCGCGATCCATGGCGAGAGTGAGCGACCAAGCGCCGGCGAAGCAGGCGTTAGACCCTCGCCTAGTCACGTGGTACCACAGCGGCGAGGCTTCGAGCGAGCGCAGCTGCGACGCCTCTCTGCAGCGTATCACACAGCGTGACGCCACATCTGCCAGACTTGCGCTCCGGTGGCTCAAGGTCATTGCGACGCGATGAATGACCTTGCGATACATGGCACAGTAGGGCTCTTGCTCTAAAATCATTGTCTTGTTGCTAAATTTGGGCGTGACAATGGTGTGTACGGAGATAAATGTGAGATCAGCGCTGGAGCGTAAATGTTTGATTTACGTAATCTAGACGTTGAATCGCCTTTCAACTTTAAATAATCAGTTGCAGTCATCACCATCACAACAAAAACTACAATAATAATCCTCATAATCATAAGCACCGTCATAATGATCAGGCATCAGCCACCACCATCACATTTGTCACACTTGCGGTGGTTTAGGGGATTCGGTGTTGCCTTGCTACGCACGAGGTCACAGGATCGAATCCTGACCGTGGCCACCGCATTTTGAGGGGAGCGAAATCCACAAACGCCCGTGTACCATGCATTGTGGGCATGTTAAAGATCCATAGGGGGTCAAAATTAATCCGTAGCCCCCCGATACGGCGTGCTGCTTAATAACACCGTGGTTTCGGCATAGCAAACCCCACAATTAATACATTGTCTCATTTTCACATTGTAAAAACAGGCCTACTCGATGCACAAAAGTGGTGATAACTTGAAATAGTGTTCAAAAATTCAGACGAAAGCGATGACATAGTGTGTGCGCATTTCTAACGTCTCTGTTGAGAGCTAGGTTTGGCGGAGGGAAGGAAAACACGTTTTGACAGCTTGAGAACGGAGAGTAGACTGCTTTTATTCAAAAGTAAAAACAGTCTTTAAAACTGATGGTAGCGCTAAAAGGACGGACACAAGATGAAAAGACGACACGACGACGAGTTTTAAAGAATGCATCACCAACTAGCCCAGCACCAAGTTTTATTGAAGTAAAAACAGGTTTGTAGAGTTGCTGTAGTGGCGTACCAGTCGGGCAGCCGCTTCGGTTCCAAGAAAGAGCAGGGGGCAATGACCCCCAGAGTGAGGCACGGAGAAGTGACGGACGATCGCTTCATCTTATTTTCTTTCACCGAAAATATAGCCGGCCGCGTTTATTTACTTCGTCTTCTTTTACTTTCTGCAACACTCAAGAAGGCATTGACATTGACGTCATGATTATGACGTACCTTTGTCACCATTTACTTCTGTGCCATTTTATTTCATTATATTGTGCACATAATCACAATTTCTTTAACGATACCTTAGCAGTATATTATGGATTACTACCTCTTGTGTATACCTCACTTTTATAACTTGTATTACTTGCCATTACTCAGTACTATTATTTATTTATGCAAATTGTTTACTTCTTTTCCTGTTGTAATTATTGCCTACCACCATTGGTATTTGACAGACTACCTCCATTACCCCTTGTTACTCTTAAATTTACTGCTATGTGTTATTGTGTAATTAATGCCTATCATTTTGTTGACCTTCGTAAATTTTCTGCCTTTTTGATTACATGTTCCTATGGGTGGGCAGCGGAACCCGGACGAAAGACGAAGTGCACAACACGAGCGCAGGCTCGTTTTTCATCCGGGTTGCGCTGCCCACCCATAGGAACATGTTCAATCACCAACTCGCCCAGCTTGCCGTGCAAATTTTTCATTACCTCTTCATTCTTTCGTAACATTATTCGAATGTATTACGCTATTTTCTGCCCACTATATTGTTTGCCTTTGTCAATTGCATGTCTATTATGTGCAATCTCAAAATTGCGCTAATTAGTATTGTTACATTGCAAGATAACTATGTATGCCCTTCCTGTTATGGTCCCTGATGGGATTGACAGCATGAATAAATAAATAAATAAATAAATAAAATTTCAAGGTACAACAGAACTGAAACGGGCCTTTAAGTACGTTGCGCCATTCTGGATGCATGCATGAGTGCTTTTTGTAATTTTACCACTACTGCTTGGGCCCGCATGGGCCTCAATATTTTGCAAATAAATAAATAAATAAATAAATAAATAAATAAATAAATAAATAAATAAATAAATAAACACGGGCTCCCCGCTGGTGATAAGCGGGGGTGTAGGTCGAATCTAGTCGAGCCAGGAAGGTGGCCTCTATCAGTGCAGCGCGGCCGCTGGCGAAGTGCCTTGCTGGGTGCCGAAAAAGGGGCCTGGAACGTGGGTTGCTGACCAAAAGAGCATCCCGGCTGCGCTGACTCCGAGGTCATCCTTGATTGTTGTTCGCAGCCCCACTAGTACTAGGGGTAGCCTTTCGTGGGGTCAATGACGCCTTCAGTTGTCGGTGGAGACGCGCGACCATACCGTTGCTCTGCGAGTGGTAAGCCGTGGTGTTATGAAGGCGCGTGCTGAGCAGCCTTGCGAGGGCAGAAAAAGCGAGCTTTGGAATTGTCGGCTTCGGTAAGTAGTTATGCGCAAAGGGCAACAGTACCACGACATCAGCGTAGCAACAAATGCTTCCGCCACTGTTTCGGCCGTGATGTCTTGCAGAGGCGTCGCCTCAGCCCACCTTCAGTACCGGTCGACACACGGGAGGAGGTGCCTGAAACCTTGGTAGGGCGGAAGTGGCCCCACCAAGTCTAAATGCGCGTGATCGAAATGGCTGCACTGCTGAACGCGTCCCGGGTCACTTTCACGGGTTAACAGTCTTGACACCTTCTTTCCCAGCTTCGAACATCTTTGTTCATACCTGGCCAGACGAAACGGCCTGTGATAAGCCTTTGTGTCGCTCTGATGCAGGGATTGCTTAGTAACTCAGGGGACCAATTGCAATGCATGCTCACTGACCTGGAGAGGCGAAGCAGAAGGGTGTGTCTAAAAATTAATCTGCAGAAAACTGAACTAATGTTTAACACTCTCAGAAGAGAACAGCAGTTTACGATAGGTAGTGAGGCACTGGAAGTGGTAAGGGAATACATCTACTTAGGTCAGGTAGTGACCGCGGATGCGGATCATGAGACTGAAATAATCAGAAAAATAAGGATGGGCTGGGGTGCGTTTGGCAGGCAGATCATGAACAGCAGGTTGCCATTATCCCTCAAGAGAAAAGTCTATAACAGCTGTATCTTACCAGTACTCACCTACGGGGCAGAAACCTGGAGGCTTACGAAAAGGGTTCTACTTAAACTGAGGACGACGCAACGAGCTATGGAAAGAAGAATGATGGGTGTAACGTTAAGGGATAAGAAGAGAGCAGATTCGATGAGGGAACAAATGCGAGTAAATGACGTCTTAGTTGAAATCAAGAAAAGAAGTGGGCATGGGCAGGACATGTAATGAGGAGGGAAGATAACCGATGGTCATTATGGGTTACGGACTGGATTCCAAGAGAAGGGAAGTGTAGCAGGGAGCGGCAGAAAGTTAGGTGGGCGGACGAGATTACGAGATTAAGAAGTTTGCAGGGACTACATGGCCACAATTAGTACATGACAGGGGTAGTTGTAGAAGTATGGGAGAGGCCTTTGCCCTGCAGTGGGCGTAGCCAAGCTGATGATGATGATGATGATGATGATGATGATGCAAGGATGGCTTAGCCCGTGCAGTGAATCGAATATTGGCCGCCGAAACTGATGGCGAACAAACAGATGAGAAGCTGTCCGCGATGTGTCACACGTGACCAATGTTGTTGTGTAGGGAAGAGGCACCTCCGCAAGCTGGAGCGACGAGCCTTTTTCCCGCAATTGGCGCAGCCCGGGGTCGTTTGGCTCGGCGGAGGCTAGAGCTGGGAAATCCACAGTGGCAGCTGGCACAGCGCCGATCCGCGACAGTGCGTCAGCTGTCTCATTTTTGGTCCCCGACATATGGTGGATGTCCGCAGAAAATTCGGAGATAAAGAAAAGCTGCAGCAGCTCACGTTCCGTGGACGAGGAACTGTTGCTCTTGAAAACGAAGGTCAAAGGCGTGTGGTCGGTCAGAATGCAAAAGCTACAGCCTTAAAGAAAAAGACGGAAATGCTTGACAGCGCAATACAAGGCCAATATCTCCCTCCTGAAGATGCTGCAGCGAGCTTCTGTAGGTTCAGGCGCTTTGAGAAGAAGCCCAGCGGCCTCCATTCTGTGCCATCAT
This sequence comes from Dermacentor andersoni, assembly GCF_023375885.2. Classification (NCBI taxonomy): domain Eukaryota; kingdom Metazoa; phylum Arthropoda; class Arachnida; order Ixodida; family Ixodidae; genus Dermacentor; species Dermacentor andersoni. The sequence goes on along the minus strand of NC_092824.1, from coordinate 12,545,081 downwards.
GCTGCTGTATACTGCACCCAGTGCCGTTGTCGACGCGTCTACCATAAGGCGAGCTGGCGCGTCGGACAACGGATTACTCAGCAGCGTTGCAATCACCAACCGCGTTTTGGCTTCCTGGAATGACTTCCTGGAACGAACCGTAAGCTCGTGCTTTGAGGACAGGAGGAAGGTAGGCGTTCTTTTGCAGTCGCGACGCGGCAAGTCGGTAAGCGGCTGAAAGACTTGCGTACAGGATGGCAAGAAGCGCCTGTGATAATTGATTAGCCCCAGAAATTCGCGAAACTTTCGGAAGGAGGCTGGAGAGGAGAAGTCGTCGATTGCTCGCACTTGATGCCTTGGGGGGAAATGCGATGGTCGAGAAAATCCAGGGATTATACTCTGAAAATGCCTTTCTGGGGCTTTAGGACCAGGCCGTATTCATGCAGTCGCTCAAATAAAAGACGAAGGTGATCTTTGTGCTTTCCGTCTGTGTTGCTTGCATCGAGAATGTCGTCAAGGTAGACGAAAATGAACGGGAGTCCGCGCGTAACCTCGGCCATGAACCTTTGAAAAGTTTGTACCGCCTTCTGCAAACCGTAAGGAATACGGATAAACTCAAGTAGGCTAAATGGAGTAGTGATTGCTGTCTTCGGATTGTGGCTGGGTTCGACAGGAATTCGGTGGTACGCGCTCATCAAATCGATCTTGCTGTACATTTTGGTTACTGCGAGACAAGCGCCGAAGTCATCTATGGAAGGAAGGGGATATTGATCCGGAGTAGCGACGGCATTCAAAGCTTGGTAATCATCACAACGCCGTCTCACCATTGTCCTGCTGAAGACCCATTGCTGGAGGAAGGACGAATAATAACGCCGAGCTGAAGCATGTGTCCAAACTCACGGTGCGCTACTTCCAGCCTCTGTCCAGCCAGCCTCCGTGGCCGGGCGGCGACACGTGAGCCGGTGGTGGTGATATGATGCGACACCTTGTGTTCCACAGGCAGCGCATCGTTTCGGGGCTTCGTGAGTTGCGGGTTCTCAGCAAGTATATTGTCGTACGTTGAGACCGGCCGAAACGTACGGATGCCAGATTATGTAAGGTTGCACTACAGACAAGTACATCGACGGATGCGACGTTATCCTTGAGGCGCCGATTGCGAACACTTAAATCTAGGTTGAAATGGCTGCGGAAGTCCACTCCCAGTATATGGCAAAGCTGCCGTGGGCGATCACAAACGCCCACCACTGCGAGCGCCGGTGTCCGATGTGTAGCGTTACTGACCGGAGCCCATTCGACGCAATGGCAGTGTTGTTCACTGCGTGGAGCATGGGTGTGGACTTGCCGCGTTGGCGATCTGCGGCCGTGGCGGGAACGATAGACAGCTCGGCTCCGGTATCGACTAGAAGGCGGGTGCCAGTGATGCATTGGATTACGAAGAATAGGCGGCTTGCTCGGGGTCCGATGTCGCATGCCACCGTTACCGACTGGCCGGTGTGTTTCGCGTTTACGGATAAAGCGGAGCGCAGCGACTTGCTTGTTCACGAAAGCGCCCGTGCTACCAGCACAGCTGCCGCGGCGAGTCTCTAGTCTAGACACATTGCAAGACTGTCAAGCCGAATAGTTGCACCGAAATTGGTCCTCAGTTTGAAGTAGTAGCTTAGCGCGAATAAAACCACAGGCACAAGAAAGACGGCCAAGGACAAGCGCTACTCACAACTGTTTAATGGAAGGAAGGATAGTGCATATATATATATATATATATATATATATATATATATATATATATATATATATATATATATATATATATATATATCATCATCATCATCATCAGCCTGATTACGCCCACTGCAGGGCAAAGGCCTCTCCCATACTTCTCCAACTACCCCGGTCATGTACTAATTGTGGCCATGTTGACCCTCCAAACTTCCTAATCTCATCTGCCCACCTAACTTTCTGTCGCCCCCTGCTACGCTTCCCTTCCCTCGGAATCCAGTCCGTAACCCTTAATGACCATCGGTTATCTTCCCTCCTCATTACATGTCCTGCCCATGCCCATTTCTTTTTCTTGATTTCAACTAAGATGTCATTAACGCGCGTTTGTTCCCTCACCCAATCTGCTCTTTTCTTATCCCTTAACGTTACACCTATCATTTTTCTTTCCATAGCTCGTTGCGTCGTCCTCAATTTAAGTAGAACCCTTTTCGTAAGCCTCCAGGTTTCTGCCCCGTACGTGAGTACTGGTAAGACACAGCTGTTATACACTTTTCTCTTGAGGGATAATGGCAACCTGCTGTTCATGATCTGCGAATGCCTGCCAAACGCACCCCAGCCCATTCTTATTCTTCTGATTATTTCACTCTCATGATCTGGATCAGCAGTCACTACCTGTCCTAAGTAGATGTATTCTCTTACCACTTCCAGTGCCTCGCTACCTATCGTAAACTGCTGTTCCCTTCCGAGACTGTTAAACATTACTTTAGTTTTCTGCAGATTCATTTTTAGTCCCACCCTTCTGCTCTGCCTCTCCAGATCAGTGAGCATGCATTGCAGTTGGTCCCCTGAGTTACTAAGCAAGGCAATATCATCAGCGAAGCGCAAGTTACTAAGGTATTCTCCATTTACTCTTATCCCCAATTCTTCCCAATCCAGGTCTCTGAATACCTCCTGTAAACACGCTGTGAATAGCATTGGAGAGATCGTATCTCCCTGCCTGACGCCTTTCTTTATTGGGATTTTGTTGCTTTCTTTTTGGAGGAGTACAGTGGCTGTGGAGCCGCTATAGATATCTTTCAGTATTTTTACATACGGCTCGTCTACACCCTGATTCCGCAATGCCTCCATGACTGCTGAGGTTTCGACTGAATCAAACGCTTTCTCGTAATCAATGAAAGCTATATATAATGGTTGGTTATATTCCGCACATTTCTCTATCACCTGATTGATAGTGTGAATATGATCTATTGTTGAGTAGCCTTTACGGAATCCTGCCTGGTCCTTTGGTTGACGGAAGTCTAAGGTGTTCCGGATTCTATTTGCAATTACCTTAGTAAATACTTTGTAGGCAACGGACAGTAAGCTGATCGGTCTATAATTTTTCAAGTCTTTGGCGTCGCCTTTCTTATGGTTGTCACGCATGCGCACACCAAGCAGAAGAGAAGCCGGTACATGCACATCACAGGCGGTTGCGCAAGAAGTTAAATTCGGCATCTCCTAAGTGTTGCAGCCAGTCGTCAGCTTCTCCAGTGCACTCGTGAGGCAGTAGACTGTTTCCTCCAGGCGCGAGAGTCGCTCTCCTGGCTCTGAGACTCTCGCAGCGACGATAGGTAGCTGTGCCGCAGATGAGCAGTCGCATATGCGTTCAGCGACTGCAGCTAGCCGATTGAGACTCGCGCATCGTTGGAATCCGCCAGTTCCATGCACGCGGACTCTGGGAGGCACTGCAAGAACAGCTCGCGCAAAATTCGAAGCTGGCTCTCGTTTACGGAGTGCTAACCCATGAACTGATGCCACCGGTGCAGGAATTGCGACGGTCATTTGTCGCCGAGTTCCTCGAAGAGGAGCTGTTGAAGCCTACTCTGTTGGCTCGAGGCGCTGGAGGACCGTGCGTTTCATGTTGTTGTATGCTGTGGCCGAAGGCGCGCCCGCTAGCAAGTCGTGTATGGCACCGGCGATGTCGGCGGGCAGCGCGGGGACGACGTGCAGGTGATTTGGTGTCTGTGAAGTGATGCACCGGATTTGAAAACGGGCCTCTACTTGCATAAACTAAAATCGGGTATTCTACAAACTAAAATCGGGTATTCTTGGGCCAAAAAAGCAGGGAAGCTGAAGCTGTGCGGCGATGACAGGAGACGTAATCGTGGCGTTGTCTGTCAGCAGGAGTACGAGCACCGTCGTCCATGGCAAGTGTTCCAAAAAAAAAAAACGTAAATGTCCTGGGTCACCACTTGTTGGAGCTCGGTTTAGCGAAGGCAAGCAATAGGTGTTTTGACAGCTTCAGAACGGAGAGTCATCTGGCTTTATTCAAAAGTAAAAGCAAGTTTGCTGAGTGGCTGTGGTGGCGGCCAAGTCAGGCAACCGCCTCGGTTCCAAGATAGAGCCGGGACAATGACCCCCACGGCGAGGCACGGTGAAGTGACGGACCGTCGCTACATCTTATTTTTTTTTTCGTCGAAACTATAGCTGGCCGCGTTTATTTACTTCACCCGCTTGTACTTACTGTACAATCACTCATCCAAGAAGACTCACTTGAACTCACCCAAGAAGACATTGATATTTCAAGGTAGAGCAGAAGTGAAACGCACATACTCAGTGGAGCCTTGGACTAGGGCACCAACCCTGTGATTGCAGACAAGAATCCATCAGAAGATGGAAGAGGCCGTCTGAAGCCGCGAAGATCTCTTTTCTAGAGCCCAATAAATGTTTTCCGATCCGATCCGAAACGGACCTTTTAAGTATGTTGCAGTGTTCTCATATCCATCGCGGCCAGGATACACTAGGAGTAATCGACCCAGAGGTGAGAGACGTCGCTTCTTTCTGTCCTCTCGCAGTGAAATCCCCTTGTTTACCTTAGTTCTACGTTTGTGGTCACTGCATGGTGCAGAGATTGCAATCGCGAGAGATACCAGTTTTACATAGTTCGCGGAGATGATTAAGAAGCATGTGTCTCGCTTACAAATAGCATTGTTGCGAATTGTTAGACTGCACGGTGGGGTCAGCACTGGCGGGACTCGAATGCGCTTAGGAGCCGAGACGTTGCCACGTCGGAGAGACCGGAACTAACCACTTTTTATTTTCCACGCTCACGCACTCACACCGTAACGCCTCCTTGTAAGAAATGGCGCTTCTCTGCGGAAAGACGAACTTATTCGGGTGACTTTTCTCCTTCAAAGAAACTCAACGCGGTGGTCGGCGAAGATCAACGTTCCTGTCGCTATCGTCCGCGCTGAAAGACGTCTGGAGGACCGATAACTCTCTCGAAAATGGGAGAAAGTGCTGCTCGTGATAATTGTGCAGTGCACTCTAGTCGGGTAGACAGAGACTGGTGGCGAGCGGAAAAGGAAAAGCAGGCATACGAGACTTCCCGGTGACATTATAATTTGTGCCGGTAGTGTTGTGTTTGTAGCGCCGTGAAACGGCGCTTCCGTGCACAATGTCAAGAGCGCATGCGCGAGGAATCACGTGACTTTTCTTCGCGTGCTTCGGAGTGACTAAAAGTTCAGTTGTTGTTTGGGACGTGTGGTTGCTTATACTCGCTTAGCTCAGCCTAGCATCGCGTTCCAACATTGGTGAACCGGACGTGATCAGCAGCCACCGGGGTTGAGCATCAATGTCGCTATGACTTTGACGTCGACGACGGACTCCACGACCATGACTTCGACATCCACGACGGACGCTCCGCCGACAGTCTCTTCAGTCAACGGTAAGCTGCCCCCCTTTTAGACCGCGGACCCTGAACTCTGGTCTATTCAAGTAGAAGCGCAGTTCGCAGCACGACGCGTCACAGCAGACCTTACCAAATACCACTACGTCGTAAGCAGTCTCTCGCCGCCCATGGCCCGTGAAATATGGGATCTTGTAATGGACCCGCCTGCTGAAAAAGCATATGCAACGCTAAAATAAACCCTCATCCACCGTGCTGTCGCGAAAAGAGTATACCGCGGGCATCTTTGCTTTCTCTCCGGGAAATTTGTGCGCTCCTCGACACGGAGGAAGTCGTTGTACAGAAATAACAGCGACGGCGTCGCCGGCATGTGCTCCCGCCCAGCCGCCGCCGCCGCACCTGAGACGTCACTACGTGCACATGACGCGTCCTCTTCCCACGCTCGGCTGTCAAAAGCTGATTAGATGATGAGTGGTTTTAAAAGTATGGTCAAAGTGCTTTTGTATAGGGAGTGTTGACGCGACCATTTCTTGGCCCCTTAAACTCTGACGCTTATTGGATGATGTCGGCCTGCCTGATTGGTCGGAGTAACGAAATAGCCCATTGGTGGAGAAGCCTGTCCCTTAGATGCTGCGGAACCTTATTTAAGGAATAGTTTGAGTAGTTTTGAGGTGAGCAAGTGGACAGCAGCAGACGACGCAACTTCACCAGGGGAGACCAGACCAGGCAGGCCGTCGACGACGGGTATGACATCGTTCTATTTCTAGATATTTTTGTTCAGTGTAAACTTAAGGTAAAATACTAAGTGAATAAACCTAGTCGTTGGAATGCTACCTCTCATCGTCGTACCTGTGGATTTGGACTTGCCCCTGCCAGAGCTCAAGCCCCTTCATCTTCCGTCTTCCTGGTGAGCTGATGCGTCTGATATCGAACGGCTGCGTTACTTCGCTACAAAGTGGTGGAGTGTGCTGGGTACCGAAGTCCACGCTCTAATATCATGGGCTGTGGTAATAAACCTCAGGAACCTAGATCTAACAGCTCGACTATAACCGAACCCCCTACTGTTCTCGCTACCATGTCCACCCCTCAAGCGGAACCTTTCATCGGACCGCCAGTCTTTAAAGGTACGTCAGAAGAATCAATCAATATCCGAGTGGCTGCTTTGCTACGAACACGTAGCCTCTCTGAACAACTGGGATGAAGGGACGAAAGTAAAATTTTTATATGTGGCATTAGATAGCAATGAAAAAAAGTGACACACCACGCAAATTTTAACGGGTGCCCCTAATACATGGGAAGAGTGGGCGACGCTCTTAAAAACGTCTTTCACAAGTCGTCACTCAGTTGAGATCGCATATTTGCGGCTGCAAAACCGGACGCAGCTACCATCAGAGTCCCCCGAAGATTATTACTATGATGTTCTGCAGCTGTGCGCCAAGGTTAATCCGTATATGACAGAAGAGGAGCGGTTGCGGCACTTCATGCGCGGCTTGCGTCCGGACGTGCTGGAAAAAATTCTTATTGCTAACCCGGACAGCTGCTCTGCCTTCTTCCAAATTTTAAAGCACATTGATCTGGCAGCCTTTTTCATGATGCATGCGTCGCAACCAGAAGCGATCGGGACCCATTTCTCTGCCGGCCAGCAGTCGTGGTACCCATACGCCTCGGCACCTCCCGCCGGAGTGACACCCGCTGTAGCAACAATGCAGCCGCCTCCGACATCTCTCCCTACCTGCACTGCGGTATAGCGTCATTACCCGCGAGAGGCCACCGGCCGCGACAGGGACTGGAGGGAGATCGCGGACTCTATAGCCTCATTATTTGACCGCCTGAAGGCTATTGAAGAAGATGTACGTCGTCCTCCAGTGTCTTGGCGAGTGAGAAATACCCGTGGCGACGACGAGCGACCACGCTGCCAGCTATGCGACCACATCGGCCACTTTGCGCCCCAGTGCCGCCAACGGTTCCAAGAAAACGGGCCCCAGTGGGAGGAGCAGCGCTCTAACTTTGAGCAAAGCAACTCCGACACGCTTTCCCGACTTCCGCATGACTCCGCACCAGCAAGCGAAGAAAATCCCTTACCGTTGCTCGTGCTAGATCATGTGGACATCGGAGAAAAGCAGAGGGTGGATTCATGGATACAAGAAGTAATACAGCACCTAGAGCAGCCGAGTGCGCCCGTTGTCAGAAAAACGAAAAGAACGGCACGGAGATTTCGGTTGATCGACGGTGTGTTGCATAGAAGAGCGAAAGGCTTTCAAGAAGATCGCGCAGCACTCGTTGTCCCCAAGTGTTTGAGATCGGAGGTTCTGAGGCACTGCCATGACGACATCACGGCGGGCCACCTCAGTGTCAAGCGCACATGGGAGAAAATTCGCAGCCGCTACTTCTGGCCCAAGATGTTTTGCCACGTTAACAAGTATGTCCTCTCCTGCTCTGCCTGCCAGAAACAGCCGCTCGCCCCCAGAAAGCCAGCCAGTGTCATCCCCTTTGTGACCTCCAAAAATGAGTCGCTACTTTAGATAGGCCAAGGAACTCTACGCGGAACCCAGGGCGCAAAGAAAGTGGCCCGCCGAACGGAGCCTCCTCAGAATCTCATCGACCAAACTGGCCAAAAACGCGACGTTTTTAATGTTGCGCGGTTAAAACAGTGCCATGTCAGACAGTGCTCCGATGATGACGACGCAGATGACGAGTCTGCTACCGAACGTCCGAAGCAAAAGAAAATGTGTTCCTCGCGTTGTGCACCAATGCAGTTCGCGTGGTGACCGGAGGGGCTGAGCGAGGCTGATCGTGGAACCATCGTTCCGTACGACACGGACACTGATATGTACTACAGTACAAGCGAATAAGCTTCAGCGTTAATTTTCTTGTGTAAATCGCGCGAATGAACTTTGATGTTACTTTTCTTGTGTATATTGTGTTCTATTTTGTTAAAACGTGTTCGTTGTTTTGTTTTATGTGATGCTACATTTTCCTTACGGATACCTTAGTTTTCTTATATGAATCCCTAAATGTACGTGTTTAATTGCTCTGCTTTTGTAGTAATACTTTGTAACGAATGGGACACTCTTTTTCGTAGGGGGGAGGTGTCGCGAAAAGAGTATACCGCGGGCCTCTTTGCTTTCTCTCCGGGAATTTTGTGGGCTCCTCGATACGGAGGAAGTCTTTGTACAGAAATAACAGCGACGGCGCCGCGGGCATGTGCTCCCGCCCGGCCGCCGCCGCCGCACCTGCAACGTCACTACGTGCACATGACGCGTCCTCTTCCCACGCTCGGTTGTCAAAAGCTGATTAGATGATGTGTGGTTTTAAAAATATGGTCAAAGTGCTTTTGTATACGGAGTGTTGACGCGACCATTTTTTGGCCCCTTAAACTCTGACGCTTATTGGATCATGTCGGCTTGCCTGATTGGTCGGAGTAACAAAATAGCCCATTGGTAGAGAAGCCTGTCCCTTGGATGCTGCGGAACCTTATTTAAGGAATAGTTTTAGTTTTGAGGTGAGCAAGTAGACAGGCGCAACTTCACCAGGGGAGACCGGGCCGGTCAGGCAGGCCGTCGACGACGGGTATGACATCGTTCTGTTTGCAGATATTTTTGTAGATAGTAGATAGTTTGTACAGTGTAAACTTAAGGTAAAATACCAAGTGAATAAACCTAGTCGTTGGAATGCTACCTCTCGTCGTCGTAACCGCGGATTTGGGCTTGCCCCTGCCAGAGTTCAACCCCCTTCACCTTCCGTCTTCCTGGTGAGCTGATGCGTCTGATATCGAACGGCTGCGTCACTGCGCTACAGTGTCCCGCCCCCCCGAGTCACAGCGTCTACAGCAATTGCTTCGCGACACGGACCTCGGCCACCGTACTCCCAGTCAGCTGTTGTGGCACATGCAACTATTGCGCGGTGAAACGACAAACACTGAAGGCGCCTCAGCATTGTTCCGAGAACTTTTTTTGCAAAAGCTGCCGTCAAGTGTCCGCTTGGTTGTCGCTGCGTCAGAGCAGAAAGACCTACCTGCGGTCGCCGAGCTTGCCGATCGGCTCATGGCGATCACCACGCCCACATCAATGGCTGCCGTGCCAGCACCACAGGCTCAGGACGAACTTCAGCAAATGCATGAAGATATTTCTCGACTCACCGAGACGTTATCAGCTTTGTGCACAAGCAGGAAAGCACAAAATTCAATCGAGCCAATAATGTACTCGCTATCACAACCTCAGCGGCAGAAGATATGCTGGTATCATCGATGGTTCGGAAATGCTGCGCATAACTGTGTTCCACCCTGCGCGCGCTCGGGAAACGACCGCTGCAAGCACTGAGGCCGACCAGTGCTTCTACGTTGCCTACAAGTCGTCCCTTTGTATTTTTTGTTACCGACCGCAACAACGGGGCTTGTTGCTTAGTCGACACAGGCGCCGAGGTGAGCGTGATACCCGCGTCACAAACCGAAAGGAAGAACCCTAGTTCATCGCCGCTACAAGGCGTCAATAACACGGTGATACGAACATCGTTCACTCACGCTGAACTTCGGTTTCAACTGAACGTTCAAATGGGTGTTCATAGTTGCTGATGTCAAGTTCGCCACATTGGGCGCTGACTTTTTGCAATACTTCGGTCTGTTGATTGATGTTCGGAACAAACGGCTTCAGGATCCTGTATGTCGTGCAGTGGTACAAGGCAAGCGGTGTTTGCGTCCTCCTCTCAGCCCGACATTACTCCGTCCGTCCTAAGAATCGCGCTTCTCCACCATAGTACAAGAGTTCCCAGAGCTGACGCGACAGCAACAGGCATTCGCCGAAGTGAAACACGATCTTCAGCATCACATAAAAACCACAGGACCACCGGTCTACGCGCGGCCACGGCGTCTTTCACCCGAAAAGCTACGGCTAGCCCGACAGGTGTTTTCGCATATGATGGAACTCAGCATAGTACGCCCTTCGCTCAGCCCATATGAGTCGCCTCTGCACATTGTCCCCAAATCAACAGGCAGCGATTGGCGTCCTTGTGGGGATAAGGCACTAAACCGTGTTACTGTACCGGACCGTTTGCGCTGGAGGCAGACATTCTCAGCTCCTGACTGGTAGCTTACCATTATCATTGAAAATGAATGTGTACAATCAGTGCATTTTACCAGTGCTGACATATGAGGCAGAGGCTTGGAGACTGACAAAGAAGCTTGAGAACAAGTTAAGGACCGCGCAAAGAGCGATGGAACGAAGATTGCTAGGTGTAACGTTAAGAGACAGAAAGAGAGCGGTTTGGATCAGAGAGCATAGTACGCCCTTCGCTCAGCCCATATGAGTCGCCTCTGCACATTGTCCCCAAATCAACAGGCAGCGATTGGCGTCCTTGTGGGGATAAGGCACTAAACCGTGTTACTGTACCGGACCGTTACCCAGTGCCACACGTCCACGACCTCATCTCTTGCCTGCATGGCACTAACATTTTTCAAAAATAGATCTGGTGAGAGAATATCATCAGATACTTGTAGCATCAGAGGATGTTCCCAAGACTGTAATAACAACGCCATTTGGGATGTTCGAATTTCTACGGATGCCTTTTGGCTCAAGCAATGCAGGCAAAACTTTTCAACGGTTCATGGATGGCGTTCTCTGGGGCCTCGTATTCTGCAAGGTTTACCAGCATGACCTGCTGATTGCTAGCCACACGCCCGAGGAGCACGAGAGTCAGCTACGCTGCGTGCTACAGCGACAGGCAGAGCACGGTATCGTTATCAATACGGCCAAGTGCGTGTTCGGGGTACCATCGCTACCATTTTTGGGCCACAGCATTTCAAGCGCGGGAGTGCAACCACATCAGGACAACGTCGAAGCAGTACGACGGTTTCCACAGCCAAAAACTATCCACCAGTCCTGAGAGTTCCTGGGACTCGTAAACTTTTACCGTAGGTCCTTTCCGAAGTGCGCCCACATCTTTCACCCGCTACAGAGCCTACTAGCGACATCAGGAACTAATGCAAGCGCCATTCAGTGAAGCGCCATTCAGAAGCGTTCCTTTAAGGAGGCTCTCGCAAATGCTGCTCTGCTCGCATACCCGCAGCCCGGTGTTCCGCAATGCATAATGGTAGGCGCCTTTGACGCTGCTATTGGAGCCGTGTATTGCAGCAGAAGTCGAGCGGAAGGTGACGACCGATTTCCTTCTTCTCCATAAAAGGGAGTCCGTGCGAACGATGGTACAGCACCTTTGTTAAGGAGCTCTTGGCCATATACGCTGCTATAAGACATTTCTGCCGCTATGTAGAAGGGCGAGAATTTTTCGTACTCACGAATCACAAGCCTCTGACCTGCGCATTGCGCACGATCAACTCATATACGGGTGGACACGTTGCACGAGAGCTCCGCCAAATGTCGTACGTCGCAGAATTCACGACGGATATACGCCATGTCAGTGGGAAGGACAATTCAGTGGCAGATGCTCGTTCGTGCAGCCCAGTGAACGCCATCAGCCTACCAAGCGGCATCGACTTCACCGCACTAACGACGGCTAAACGCAGCGACAGGGAGTTGAAACACCTGCTGAAGTCCACAACCAGCGCCTTGAAGCTGCAATTACGCCTTATACTTGAAAGAGCAAGGTTTCATACTTGTTTTCTGATTTCCCGTTTGAGCAGGATCACTTCACGGATGATCAATTTGAACCGCTGAATCTTTAAAGCTGCGGCACGAAATAGAAGAGAAAATTGAAGGCGCAATCCATTCTATCGTTCTTCGTTCATCGGAAGCAGCTGAAGCGGAGGAAGCTATCCTCAAGCGTAAGATTACACTTAGCACTTTGAGGACGCTAGCGTGCCGGAATGTCGACTTCTTCAGAAACGAAGTTTGCTGATGTCATAGCATTATTTGGGGCGGAGTAAATTAATGTCGAGTAAGCAACAGCACGCCCGCTCGCTAAACTTTACGCAATTTTAATTACAGCATGAAGTACATACAACGTATCACATGTTATGTATGAATCAAACTAAATATAGCGTTCATCTCCGTCATCATGCTGGATCTCATGTGCCATCTTACGCACACATTTTTCATCGCCGTGAGTCGGTATTTACTGTGTGATGCCGATCATCATGCTGCACTTGGTAGGGTGTAAAACCCATTGACGGTGTATGATATTCATGATATTCTTTTGTTTTGTAGGCTCTTTGGGAGCTGGCCATGCTGACAGCTTGCCACTGGGCACAGGAAAAGGTAATTTTCATCCACAAATCACACAAATCTGTGCTTTTGTGCATTCTCTTTTTTTCTTGAGTTTTCGTGTGTAACAGTTGTGCTATGCGCAGGCACACAGGATTCTTTGGCACCGAGTGGCCTTGAGCTCCTGCTTGCATTTCCTGTGATGTAAATAACAGTTGCAAAGTAAGTACAGCTTGAAAACATGATACCATGTGCAATGTAGCGCATGTTCCATATGCTATCAATGTAGACTGACAGAACAACCAAGTCAACTTCGATATTCTGGCTGTTACCAGAAGTTCCTGGCATCTTTGCGGCTTTGTTGAGTAGTCTGCATAAATAATGCGTATGTAAGTTCACTAGCTATGTTTTATTCGTCTCTGGCATTTTTCTTGTAGCCTATATGTAGAATAAAAAGATCTATGAAGCGGCTTATACTTGACTTGATTTTCTCTGTCCCCTCTCCAAGGGAAAAAGACAAAGCTAACCATCATTTTTCTATTCATAACCATTGCAGCACTGAAAACCTTTTAAAAATGTTTCGGAAGGAGAAGGAGAGGTGCACTGGGGGGCCTCGTAAAATTTGCATGTTGGCCCCTAGCACGTTTCCACACTTCACCCAGTTTAGATGCACAGGGTATGCGCTTCTCGCAAAACTTTGTGGAAGATGCCATATTTGCAGGTATTGCCTGTTGTTCCTTCGTTAATTACTAATATATTTCCTTCCGTAATCGCTTTATTCGAAAATTTGTTCTTAAACGCAATTCATGGCATTAGAACTCTAGTAAAGGGCTGTTTGAACAAAACTGGTGAAAACGTACAACACTGCCTATTACATATAGAAGCTATTTAACTCGGGCACTTGCAGTCAGGCACAAGTGAAGAGTGCAGTGCCAAATGTCCCTCGGAGTAAGCTCTTTGACCAACGATGTCGACGAATTGTTATGAAGTCTAGGGTAATCTGGTTAATTCCCTTTGCCGCAATCATCTGCCTGCGATGTCGCGCTAGCAGGCGCAAGGGGATTAACCGCGACATCATGAAATGCCGACAAAGGAAGCCATTGGCCTCTTACGATGGGCATTTGTTGCTGCGTTTTTTTACTAGTATGTGACTGTAAAGGTAGAAACAGAGTAGAAGTGGTGTGCATGACGTAACGAGATCTGAGTGATGTCACGTCTTCCACCAAACGCTCATACGCATGGGTGAATAAATCAATATTGCCTCCACATTTGATATAACGGGGTCATTAGTGACAGCTTACTCCTTTTCGTTATACAAATGACAGATCGCGTGTGTCGCGGGTGCATTCAGTTATCCAATATTCGAAAACGAACAATCCCTCGGAAAAACGGCTGATAACGCTGTCCCCATTGCAAGGCCCTCGATTCCAGACTAAACTGATTCCTTTGTGGCTTTTACAGTGGCCAGGACAAAGGTGGAGGTCAACTCATTGTTTTTACTTTGAATTCATTTTGATAAGATAGAGGATAAAATACGCAGCGCAGAATTTCTCGCGCTCGCGCGCAACACACGCAAGCGGCGCTAAGACCCGCAGCAGCAGCCTTGCACACACCTATGAGATGACTCCTACCACGCTTCTCGAGTCCACAACAAGGAAAGAAAATGTATACACTTGGTGCCTCTTTATTGCCAGACCGCTTTCGCCGATTGATAGGTAGCTCACTATTCACTGAAAACTCTAAACCAACTGCATATATATTGCGGGTCGTTCATCGTTGAGTTTGAGTTAAGTGTTGTAGGCTACTGGTGGGATTAACCTTGATGTTGCTGCCGGCAATCGCTCCACCGTAGCGACACTTAAAATACATAGATCATATAAATCAGACACAGACCTCACAACTACACATAGTCACTCCTGAGGTGACCATGTGGAGGCCAAATCCATGTCCTGCAGGTAATTTAAAAGAAGGCGAGAAACCTCCTTCCTATCTAACTGGTTTCCGTGCGGGAAAACAATGTCCTGAAGAGAACTGTGAGGAATTCCTGTTTTCTTGAGCGACCGAAATAACACACTCCTTTCCGCGTTATACAGAGTACAGCACATAAGGTAATGTTCAATGTCACCACACACAACGCACGTTGAACATAATAGAGACAACGCCAGGCCATACTTGTGCATCCACGCAGGGGTACGAGCAGAGCCCGTGCGAATGCGGAGCAGTAAAGTGGCTTGGTTTCTTTTGAGACCCTTGGTCACACATGGTTTGTGAGGTGAGCTCCACAAAGAACTGAAGTGGCACAACACCGCTTCTCAGAGGAGTCTCTTGTCGTCTTGATGCACTTTTCTCAATGGCTTCCCAGACAGCGCTCTATGGGCGAAGCTGCCCGCGATCTCGTTGCCTATGATACCTATGTGCGAGGGCACCCATTGGAATCGCATGGAGAAGCCTTTGATATGGAGATTGTGCACCGAGCGTAGGGAGCTTAGACATAAGGCATCAGTAGGGAACCCATGCTCTAACCTTTGAAGGGCGGATTTCGAATCTGTAAGATTGACAACAGGTTGAGGCGTACAAAACCGTAGCTTCTTTAGAAGTGCCTCAATGGCAACGCTTTCGGCCGTTGTGGAGGACACGACTGCAGTGAAGCGAACCGACGAATCATACTTCAAAGAGGGAATGTGAAAAGCAGCTGCACTAGATCATCTGACCTTGTCCACAGGGCCATCAGTAAACATTTGAAGATGACGTGCATATTCAGTCTCAAGATGTTCCAGTACGAGCGAACGCGTTGCCGCCAAAGGAGAACTCCGCTTAGCACGAACGTGAGGAATTGTCAACGAGCAATCGACGCTCGCGAAAGACCAAGGTGGTTTCAACCTCTTAGTTCGACCTCTAGCGTCAAGACCCAGGTAACCAAGGGTATTAATTGGGCCAAGTACGCTCGGGACTCAGATCTCTTTCGAAGGCTCTGTAGAAGGGCTCGCCCTGCTATTGTCTGTTTGAGGTGGCCAATTTGCATCAAGAACCTTTGTGAAATGACTAGGCTAAGAGGCCTCGATAGAGACTCATAAATTACTGCATTGTTTGGAGCAGTCTGCGGAACGCCAAGAACCCTTCTTAGGCCCTTTCTGTGTAAAACCTCAAGCCGTTCCAACTGTGATAGTGAGGGGGAAATTAAAGGGAGCTGGTACATTATTCGACTGGTCACTAGTGCATCGTGCAGCCTGATCATTGAAGAAGGGTGATTTCCCCATTGCTCACTTGCAACTCTACGGATCACATTGAGACGCGGAGATAGTGATGTCACAATAGAGTCCACAGCTCGTCGCCACTGGAGACGGTAGTCAATAATGACGCCAGAAAAGCGCTTTTGCTTCAATTGACGAAGGCAAGATTGATTAAGGTCTATCTTCAGCCGCGCATACCGTCTTCCTCTACCTGGAAACATGATGAAGCCAGATTTTTCCACCGAGAGAGTCAACCCAGCACCTTGAAGGTAATTTTGAACTGAGAGTAATGCCTGTCGAGCTATCAGAGCTAAACGCTTGTGCTGATATCCGCTTAACCAAATACAAATGTCGTCCGCATATATCGACATATGGATAGGCCTGCTATGTTTTTGCACTTCAGCGGGAAGACCAGCCATTACAACATTAAACAGCGTCGGGGAAAGAACACTTCTCTGAGGTACACCTCGCGATACCGCCCTTTCGGTGCTTATGGTACTTCCTAACCGCACTTGAATTTTACGATCACTGATAAGTGAGTGAATGAATCGCAGAAGCTAGCCCTGCACGCCTATGGCCAAAAAGCTATTTAGTATTGAGCTCTGAAGGACGCTATCATAAGCATTTGACACATCTAGGAAAATAGCTAGTCTTGAGAGGCCGAACGCTCTTTGATGCTCAATGTGGCTTATCAAGTCCAAGACGCTATCTTGCGCGCTCAAACCTGTGCGAAATCCAGTCATGCATATTGGCAGAGTCCTTCTATCTTCGAGCCACCATGATAAACGCTTAGTTGCCAGCTTCTCCATGAGCTTAGCCACACATGATGTCAGTGATACTGAACGATACGAGGCCAAGTCTGTCATTTATTTGCCGGGCTTCCGCACTGGGACAACACAAACCACTTTCCATGAAGGGGGAACGTGGCCAGTCTCCCATACACGATTGAGATAGCTTAGGAGCATCTTCCGGTGTTCTAGAGGTAGGTTCTGCATCATCTGGTTGGTAATGCCGTCAGGACCTGGTGCACATCGACGCCACAGGCTGCTGAGTGCTGTCTGTAGCTCTCGAAGTGTGAACGGGGCGTCCATAACAGACATAGATGTTGCAGGCAGACCACATGGATGAATTCCTGAACTTGCACGTACAAATGCATCTGCAAATTCCTCTGCCAAGCACGCAAGAGGTATCTGCTTGCGCAGTGCAAGCGCTTCGAAAGGCTTACTAGGACGAGAATCACCAGCAAGGCTACCAATGACTCGCGAAATTCTCGTCATCGGTGAAAAAACAGTCAAGCTAGCGCGGAAGGATGCCCAGTGTGACCTACAGAGCTTGTTCGTATGGAGTCGAATGGCAGAGTTAAACCTGTTGAAGGTCGTCTTCAAGGATTTGTCGTCCTTCTTCCGCATCAGTTGTCGCTCCGCACTTCTGCGCGCTGCGCAAAGGTTCCTGAGTTTTAAATCCAGAGTCGGAAAATGATCAGGCAACTTGACCGCCATGGTAGCAGCCATCTTACCATAAAACATTTTGACTATCACATCACCAGAAACACTTGCAAGTCGCTCGCTGTATTTGTCCCAATTAACAATATGGCTCATTTTAGCGCCGCGCATATGGAAATCGGCAGTAAACACTAAAATTGGATAGATATCACTTCCCATGCGGTCAGGTGCAGTTGACCACTTCACACGGACGTCAGGTGAATGCAAGGTTATAACTATAGATGTGGCTGAGGCTGGAGGCCGGAAGAAAGTGGGACTTCCGTCATTGGCCACGCACAGGTCCAAACTGTCGATAACTTCTACAAGTTTGCGTCCGCGGGAGTCTGTTCCTGTCACCCCAAACAGAGTGATGGGCGTTGAAATCACCGCAGATAATTCGGGGCGCTGGGCAACGGTCACAAAGCTGCTGGAGAAACAAATCCATTGCTACCTTCTTCCGCGGAGACACGTATACTGATGCAATAGAAAGAGTTAAGAAGCCGAGCCGTATCCTCACAGCCGCTACCTCAATACTATCGGTGCAAAGATCGGTGACGTTATAAGCCACATGAGGAATCTCTCTTCGTATGTAAAGGGCGCGGCATTTCCTGCGGGAAATGACTTTATGCTGCAATTCTTGTGTGCGACATATCCAGTCAAAGATCTCCCCCTTGGTAGGCCAGCCTCCGAGAGGGCCAATACTGGAACACAAGATTCTTTCAAAAATAATTTCAGTTCTGCTAACCGACTTGTAATCCTAGCGCAGTTCCATTGCATAATAAACGGCACTTTTCGGTGATTTTTAGTTGCACGAGGTTGAAGAAAACTAGCCATATTATAAGGTAAAGTTCGCTGCGAAGGCGGTAATCATGGCCTCAAAGAAAAGAACGAGCTGTAGAAAGCCAGTCTGCATCGCTTGAACATATGACGGAGGACTTCAAACAAAACTCTCAGAAGGTCGGACAGATCCCAATTTTTGAGCTCCTTATTTTTCTGGACTCACTGCCTCACAACTTCAACAAAAGATGCGGACTAGGACCCACTCTTAGCCGCTGCAGCTGGTTTCTTCGTCCCTTTTGAGGCAAGGGAATGTCCTCCTTGTCTTCGAGTCTGGCTGTGATCTGGTCGCTGAGGAACTTGGACACTTTTGGCTGAAGCAGATCGAACAACCGACTCACCCACAGAGGACTTTTTCCTCTTGCTAGGGTCAGGTCGCTCACTTACGTGGCTTGTTACCAGGCCACGAACTTCCGACTCTAACGCAGGGAACTCAACTTCCGACTAACGCAGGGAACTTGTCACTTCCAGGTATCGGCTTCTCAGTAGGTGGTGGTTTAGGACCACTAATGAAGGACACTCGACGGTGTAAGGTGCTTACACGGAAGGGGCAGCCACCGAAACTCGCTAGATGGTCACCCCCACAATTACCGCAAGCAAAATCTGCCTTGCAGGCTTTGTAAGCGTGTGCGCCACCACATCATTTGCAACGTTGATCTTTGATGCAAACTTTGGCTACATGCCCAAAGCGTTGGCATTTAAAGCATCGGGGAGGAGTTTCAACGAATTCTTCGACTGCATGCTTGGTAAAACCGAGGTAAATTTTTTCTGGGCGCTCGGTGTTGGGAACAAACGTTAGCACAACAGACAGAGTTACTGGGCTTCACTGCTCATTCTTTTTCTTGAGTCTCCACCCGGCGCATCATACGTTTCACGTGCAAAACACCTTGCGTTTTCATGTAGTCAAGAAGGTCTCTTTCCGAATACCACACTGGTACTCCCCTAATAACACATGTGTTAGTCATGTAGGAGTGGGGCAACCAGGCTTTAACTCTTATGTCACCAGTCTGAGAGCACCGGAGAAGAATGTCAACTTGCTCTTCCGTCGCGATATCTAGATGAAGGGCACCTTGCGTTGTGAAGCGACTGCGAATCGGAGCAGATCCCAGCAGTACTTTAATGGCTTCGAAGAGCCTGATACGGTTCCGCTCTCTCAAATCAACACCTCTCTCTGTTGGTAAAACTACCACTGGGATTCCGACCGTTCTTTGCTTCCGATGAATCACCACCTGGAAGCCGTCGCTGTCCACTTCCGCCATATCAGCCACTTCTTCGTCAGGGTCGACGATAGTTGAGTCGTCCCCACTGAGCGATGATGGCGCATTGGACTCCTGATCGTCCCTGATGACTGGCAGCTCCTCGCCTTGCGAGGCCATGGCCGCCTCCGCCACGCTGGCTTCCTTCGCATGGCGCTGTCCCTTTAATTATGCCGGCGCCGGAGCAGCCGTACCCTTTCCTTAGGGACAGTACCGCCTTAAAGATGCGGCCGTCTTCCAAGGATATAAATAACTCACTCAATGAATAGCAAAACTTTTGGAAAAATCACAGAGCTGAGGTGACAACAGATCGAACAGCGTCGTCTTCCTCTTCCTAAGCCTCATTCATCGCTCTCACAGCCTAGTCGCAATGTTAAAGGCCCGCTGTGCACGTTGGCCGCTGGCCGACGAGGGAATGAAGCTGCTGAAGCGCGGAGGCGACGGCGGTAAATCAACCAACGCAGAGGTCGCGCGCGGCATGCCTCAATTTCTCACCGCCAATGTAAAGCCACCCAAGCGCTACGACATTTAGACGCCCTCTCAATGTTATCAAGTTATGACTGCGCTCAATGAAGTTAAGGTGACCCAAAATTCAATGGAACAGCAGATTATAGATATGGAAGGTCGCGTTAATGCACTTCAAAAACGCATTCACACATCTGGGGCACTGCAGTTTCAAAGTGTTGCTCCCCAGATTGGGACACTTGGTCAGAAACTGAACAAATTCGAAGATCGCTCACGCCGAGAGAACCTAATAAAAAAGACGTGCGCCGAATCCTAATAAAACTATCCGCTCCGCTCCGTTCTGAATAACGCGCATAGCGTTGGTTGGGACGGGAACGACGGATGTATATCTCGTGCCCACAGACTAGGTTGTTTGTCCACGACAAATGTCGACCTGTTATTGTTAAGTTTGTGTCTTTTAAACTCAGGGAAGCCATTATTGCCACAAAAAACAACCTAAAACCTTCCAAAATAACTGTTAGTGAATATTTTTGTAAAGCGACAAGAACTCTGAGGAAAAAGTTACGTAAGTTTGGTAAGCAAAGCGTCAAAAAGTTTTCAGTACGGTATCAGAAGCTTCATATTGGCAATAGGTGTTATGTCGACTTCGTGGACCCAAACAGCGTCTGTGAGTTAAGGTCAAGCCGCAACCAAGCCATGACAGCGGTCCAGTCGAGTCTTCGTCTAGCACTAGCCACACTGACGCGTATTTATTTATTTATTTTACCCTTAATGGCACAGAGCTTTACAGAGGGGAGTGGGGTACATCAAATAATAATACAAAATATCCAGTTCAATAACATCTACAATACAGCAATGTTAGGCTAGCACAACAGAAAGTTCAAGTAAAGGCACAACGCGATAAACAGAATATATATAAATATATACCACACACGTACACACACTTCACGCGTCATCAAATAAGTAGTTGTGTATGGTTGCACAAAAAATAAGTCATGGACAGAAATGGAAACGATATTGGAGGGAAGGTGGCTCCAGTGATTGGACATCCGTGGGACGAAAGAATAACCAACACGAGCGTGCTTACCTATCGGGTAGGTAAAAGGTGATTCAAAAACTGACATTGATGCACGGGTCTTGTGAGGAGTACAAGTTGCGCATGCGTCGGCGGTTTTCGTGCGGCAATGTACTATTCGAGGTGTTATCAATGCACATGCCTCGGGAGGAGTTGAAGATGTGCATGGATCGGGGGTTATGTGCGACAACGTGAATTCCAATAAAGTGCAGTTGAAGGCCCAGCGTCCGCCCGTGTCTAACGCCCTTTCCTTGTGTGTGCGTCCCCTTTGTGTTTAGCTGGTACCCCCTTTTTCAAGATCATAATGCACCGACTGGCCCGAGAGCTCGCGCTAATAAAAAAAAAAGTGTTAGTGCGGCAAGTAGTAACGTGTGCCTTGTGATGATGATCTAAGCGGACTGAATGGTGAGATGTAACAGGAGACGACGGTCAGATAGAATTACTGGGAAGAACTTGCTCGGTGCATTGGGCTGCGGCACTGTTGCCGTGTCAGCGCACTCATCAATTATGTACCTTCAGGTTAGTTATTGCACGTCGTGCAACTTCCGGAGTGATGATGTATGCTTGATAGCAGTGTCGTGGCCCCCTGGTTGTTTGAAACGTGTTCGTGAAGCAGTACTGTGTATCTGGAGCATGTTATTGCTTAGCGGGGATATTGAGGAAAACCCGGGACCAATGACTAAAGCGCAAGAAGAGAAACTGAACTCGGTTTTTGACGCAGTTATCCGCATTGAATCAAGCCACACACAGCTTTTGGATTCTGTCAACAAAGTTTTGACCATGCAGATTACCGTGCAAAATGAAGTGGACATACTTAAAAAGCGAGTTCTTGCACTTGAGTCACAGGGTGGCGTGGGAGCTTGTGCGCAGGTTCCCCAGTCCTACGAAAAAACATTTTCGGCCATGCAAGACAAAATTGATGATTTAGAGAACCGCTCCCGCCGTGCCAACGTTCTGTTCTTTGGAATTGAGGATACCGAAAAAGCGGAAACGTGAGAGCAATCTGAAAAACTTGTGCGTCAATTTTGCTCCGATAAGCTCGAACTAACTGTGAACACCATTGTGAGAGCGCACAGACTAGGCGCATTTTCGGCAGATAAGAAACGGCCAATTATAGCAAAGTTTTGTAATGAGAAAGAGGTTGAATCTGTTTTAAACATGGGCATCAAGTTGAAGAACACAACACTTAGAATCTCCCGAGATTACTCAGCCCCTGTACGTGAAAAACGCCGAAAGCTCTTACAGTTTGCTAAAAGTATTAAGAAAGAAGGCGATCGCACTAAGCTCATTTTCACTAAGCTCTTTATCAATAGATATGTGTACGTGTGGGACTCGGACAACAACTGCGCAGTTCGTCTTAACACCAACGAACGGGGCACAGAAAATGTAACTGCTATAAATGACCAGACCGAATGACGCACTAATACATGCTATCCCGCCACATTAGTGCCTTCTTTACACAAAGCGCAATTGGCCTCACGTGATATTGGCTTTTTGTACACAAATATACGAAGTGTTCTCCCAAAAACTGTCCCACTGTCTTCATTGATAGATTCCTGTTCAGCTTCCATAGTGGCTCTTACCGAAACCTGGCTGAATGATACTGTTCCTGACAACTGTATCTTGGTCAGCGGTACAGAATATAATTTTTTTCGTACTGACAGGCTTCAACGAAAGGGAGGCGGTGTTCTTATTGCCATAAAACATGATGTAGTGGCCGTTCCCGTTGCTGTTAATTCCTTTCTTGAATGCCTGTTAGTTTCCCTCAAGTGTGGCCCGACGTCCTTTGTTATCGGTGTATTTTATCGCCCTCCTGATGTGACGTGCACGTTTGCGAGCGAATTTCACAGAGTTTTGGATGATGTGGTAATCCGATTTCCCAGCTCGGTATTAATTATTTTCGGCGACTTCAACTTTCCTTCAATAGACTGGTCAACGCTGACAGTTATGTGCAAAGATACCGAAGCGAACGAATTTCTTACCACTTGCCTTGACCACTCGCTAACACAAGTAATAGATCAACCTACGCGACACTCGGCAACCTCTGCAAATATTCTCGACCTCATCCTTACAAACAATCCTGACCTTTGCTCTGATATCACCCACTTAGATGGCCTTTCTGACCACGCCATTATCACCGGCAACCTCACACGCCCGTTTAACACGCGACAAGCCACCAACAAAAAAATCAGATGCTACAACAGAGCCAACTTTGCTAAAATGAATTCCGAATTATCGAATTTTTCAGAGCACTTTATTGACATGCACCTATCATTCACGGTAGAAGAAAATTGGCTTCTGTTTAAAAACTTCCTCAAAGAACTAATAGAAAAATTCATACCTATCATTACAATAAAAAGCAACCGTACTACTCCCTGGTTCACGCAGCAGCTTCGGCGTTTAAACAATAAAAAAAAGCGACTCTACAGACAGGCCGATAAAAACGTTACGTCGGTTTCTTGGCTGCGTTACAAAGCCTGCGATAAAGAATACCAAACATTACTTAAAACCACACGCCGTCATTTCTTTTGCCATAACCTAACATCTATGCTTAAAAATAACCCTCGAAGATTCTGGCGCATCGTGAATCCCAAACAACATCCTGGTATCACTCTTCATGATAGCAACAACATTTCACTTCCGGAATCACAATGCGCAGAACTTCTAAATGAGACATACACGGCTGTTTTTACCTGCGAGGACATTACTACCGCACCTATGAAGGATTGTATATCTGACATTGACATGCCAGAAATTGATGTAACCGAAGCGGGCATATTTTCCCTTTTAAGTAAACTGAAAATTTCTTCTACATGTGATCATAATGGTATCAATAACACTATACTGAAAAATACACGCCATGGCATCTGTAGTATTCTGACGGCCCTTTTTTCACAATCTCTCGCGACAGGCACTATCCCCGATGATTGGCGAATAGCCAAGGTAGCACCCTTTTTCAAGTCAGGCGACCGTTCTTTACCATGTAACTACAGACCTATTTCGCTAACAAGTACCATATGCAAGGTCATGGAACACGTCATTCACTCCCAAACTGCCAAATACTTAGAAAGCCACAACATAATATACCAGTGTCAACACGGTTTCCGCAAGGGCTACTCTTGTGAAACACAACTTGCAGGGTTTGTTCATGACTTACACTCATCCATTGACGCTGGTTTACAAGTAGATGCAGTTTTCCTTGATTTCTCCAAAGCTTTTGATTGCGTTCCGCACCACAGATTACTTCTCAAACTTGCATGCCTTAACATACACCCTAACGTCCTCGCATGGGTTAAAGATTTTCTTTCCTCCAGGCTCCAGTACACTTCCGCTAACAACTACAATTCTTCTTTTGCCCACGTTACTTCCGGTGTCCCCCAGGGCAGCGTGCTAGGTCCTTTACTTTTCTTAATATATATTAACGATCTTCCTTCTTGCGTAACGTCCCGGGTTCGTCTCTTTGCCGATGATGTCGTAATTTACCGACAATTTCCTCTGATATCGATCGCCAATGCTTGCAATCTGACCTTGATGCAATTGCCTTATGGTGCTCCAAATGGCTAATGTCGCTTAATATCTCTAAAACCAAGTTCATGACATTTAACGGCCGAAAGTCTCGAATTGAAAACACTTACTTCATTAATAACAGCACGATTGAGTCTTCCACTTCCTACAAATATCTTGGCCTTCATTTCCAGTCTGACCTAACATGGCATCACCATATAAATTTAACCCTGGCAGCTGCTAACCGCACTCTTGGAATACTTAAACGAACCCTCAAGCAAGCGCCACCACTCGTACGAAAACAGGCATATACCACAATCATTCGCCCGAAAATTGAATATGCTGCGGCAATTTGGAATCCCCATCAGGTATATCTAGCCTCTAACCTTGAAGCCCTGCAGAACCGTGCTGCTCGATTTATTTTTTCAGATTATTCTACATTCACCAGCGTTACATCTTTAAAAAATCGTGCCGGTTTGCAATCCTTGAGCCTTCGTCGAAAACATTCCCGCTTATCACTATTTCATAAACTTTTTCACCATTCCTCACTTCGTGATGATTTCTTTCAGTCACCGCCGATTATCTTTCCTCGCCGCGATCACTCTAACAAAGTAAAACGCATTTTGTGTTGGTCATTAACTTTCGCTCAATCCTTCGTACCACGCACTATCATCGATTGGAACGATTTACCCTCATACATAGCCATGGAAACTGACATAGCCAAATTTAAGGAAACAATTTGCACTACTGTGAGAAGCTGCTAAAATGTTGTTTCGTTATTCAGTGTGTTTCCCGGATAATCTTTATGCTGTGTGATGTGCTGCTTGCTCCTGACGTTTTTATGTAACGTTTTTTTTTTCTTTTTGTTTTTTTGTTTCTTATGTTGACTACACTGACTTGTTGAACGAAAACAAAAAAACGTCTTCTAAATGTTTTTGTTTTTATGTATGCTGTACCTGAATGTACACTTGCTTTTCTTGTAGCCCCCCCCCCCCCCCCCTATGTAATACCCTCCTTCGAGGGCCTTTAGGGGTATTGTAAATAAATAAATAAATAAAACGTACTGTAAGCGTTTAGTTAAAGAGAACTCAATCCCAGTTAGAATTCTGCTGTCGATGTTTAGGCTCCTTGGCTTGTAGAGTAATAAGTGGTGGTTAATATTGTAAAAAGCCTTGGAAATTCCAAAAACTTACAATCGACCCCGGAACCACGATTTAGAATGGCGTGTAAGGAATGGAACAGCAACTGCGTTTTGGATGAGAGCGATTTCCTAACTCCATGCTGTGACTTGCTAAAGAACGAGTTAGGTTATAGGAAGGTGACCAGAGAAAATTATATACTCCAGAATCTTGCATGGTATACAAATGAGAGAAATGGGTCAATAATTAATGACGGGTTCCTTGCTTCGTGATTTATGTAGTGGAATCACCTTCACCTCTTTCCAAGCGCGAGGCACCACACCTAGATGCAAAGACTCGGATATTACTCACAGACCTTCAGCAAATCGCAAAGAAGCTACAATACCGCGCAAAAAGAGGCATTGGCGCTCATTGTAGCATTGTGGTACTTTCGCCCTTAACTCGAAGGTCAACACTTTGACTTCTTTATCGACAACTAAGCTTGAACTTACTCGCTGAATATTACTCAACCGAGGGGAAGGATTTCTCGTTGGGTCACCGAAATCCAGCAGTTCGCCTTTGACGTTGTTCACCGTCTTGGAAAGCAGCTCCCCGACGCGGACGCTTTATCAAGATTGCATATTCCTGAGATTGAAATAGCTGCAAATCAGCATGTCGGCAAGTATTTCGGAAGACACAGAAGAGATTGTGTTGAAGGATGGAAAATTCGAGGTACCAGACACAAGTCGGCAGAAGATTTTGAAGCTTTATCACGACAGCATATTATTCTTGCTGCCGTGATAAAGCTTCAAGATTAATATGCAGAAGACAGCGACAAAGATCAATAACCGGGCAAGGGAACAAGAGCTCAAGATCGCAAGTCAGGCTCTAGAGTCTCTGAAGGAGTACGCTTTTACCTAGGTCAATTAATCACAGGGAACCCTGATCATGAGAAGGAAGTTCATAGAAGAATAAAAATGGGTTGAATCGCATACGGCAGACATTCTCAGCTCCTGACTGGTAGCTTACCATTATCATTGAAAATGAAGGTGTACAATCAGTGCATTTTACCAGTGCTGACATATGGGGCAGAGGCTTGGAGACTGACAAAGAAGCTTGAGAACAAGTTAAGGACCGCGCAAAGAGCGATGGAACGAAGATTGCTAGGTGTAACGTTAAGAGAGAGAAAGAGAGCGGTTTGGATCAGAGAGCGAACGGGTATAGACGATATTGTAATTCACATCAAGCGAAAAACATGGAGCTGGGCAGGTCAAGTAATGCGCCGGTTAGATAACCGTTGGACCATTAGGGTTACAGAATGGGTACTAAGAGAAGGGAAACGCAGTCGAGGACGACAGAAGACTAGGTGGAGCGATGCACTAATGAAATTCGCGGGCCCTAGTTGCAATCGGTTGGTGCAGGACAGAGAATGGGCTGATAATTATTATTATTATTATTATTATTATTATTATTATTATTATTATTATTATTATTATTATTATTATTATTATTATTATTATTATTATTATTATTATTGGTAGTCGGCGGCGATTACGTTGCCCAACGCTGACACTTTGTATTTCAATAGGCGGTGCCCTGAATGCGGTTCCCGTGATAACCCGGATGCCACTATCATCTTCGTTGAAGCTAACCATCCTGCCGCTTCTGGCGGCAATCACCAACTTCGTCTGAAAACCTGGTCTGATCGGAAAACTACTTAAGCCAACGGACATCGCGGGATCCTCTGCAGTCGGCGGCGATTACGTTGCCCAACGCTGACACTTTGTATTTCAACAGGTAGCGTGTCTTCTTCGTTGCCTGCATTCTTAATTTGAATTTGCTGCCGACTGCCCTCTGTGTACATGTTACAATGTCTAATGATACTACTGAATGTATTGCTTGTCACAAAGAAGTGCCCGATAATGGCAAGTTCATGACCTGTGCGAATTGTACGCTATCGTACCACTTAGGTCAGACATGTTCCGGAATTGCACCTAGTACCTTCAATACAATGGGCCCAACCAAAAGGGACGTGTGGGTGTGTAAAACATGCAGAGCAGCAAAAAAACGCGCTGGTGGTTCCGCCTCTCAGGTAGATGCTTCCGAGGCTGATGAAGATACAGGCGTGGTTTCACCTTTGCTTTTGGAACTGCTCGAGATAAAAAAGAGTCTAGAATGTCTACCTGAGCTTAACAAAAAGGTTGATTCATTGCTCCTCTTGAAAGCCGAAGTTGTCAGCCTAACGCAGTCATTTCATGAACTCGAGGACTCGGTGACTTTTCTAGCAAAACAATATGATTCCATTCGTGGTGAAATGAAGACCGCCAATGAACAAGCCACGTCTAGAGATGCGGAGATCAACGCCCTCCGAGCAACAGTTCAGACACAAGCCGAACAGCTAGAGCGCCTGCAGGTTGACATGAATGAGAGCGAGCAATACAGCCACAACATGAACTTGGAAATCCATGGTCTCCCAGAAAAAGAGAATGAAAATCTGAAGGAAGTGCTTTCCGATATCGCTGAAAAACTACACCTCCAAAAGTTTTCCCTGCTGGACGTTGAGGCGATTCATCGTCTGCCGGGCAAACGTGACTCTAATCCGAGGGTCCTTGTGCGTTTCACTTCAATTGCTGCCAGAAACATTCTGTTCGATGCCCGAGGAAAGCTTCTACAACTCTGCGAAGCTAGTTCGTTTGAAAAGATATTTTTGAACGAAAACCTGACAAGACTAAACCGTGACCTATTCTGGCGTGCTAGGACTAGAGCAAAGCAAATGGAGTACAAGTTTGCCTGGGTGAAGCGTGGCAAGATTTTTGTGAAAAATAGTGAAGGATCGTCGCTTCTTCGAATAATCAGACATGCTGACTTGGACAACATTGTGTAGCTATCATGGCCAACACGTGCTACCAGCTTCCACATTTTCAGTCATTCAAGGATACTTTTGGTGTGAGCATTGATAATGATTTCACTATTGTAAATACCAATATTAGGAGCCTTCGCAAATGCTGGGAAGAATTCAAGCTTGTCGCTACGTCAGGAATAGGATTCGTCGATGTATTCGTGTTGACCGAAATCAATACTTCAGATGCCAGCTTGCGTACATTTTCAGTGCCAGGCTATCAAAGTCGCTTTGTGATAAGGCCTCATCGTCGAGGTGGTGGAATCGCCATCTTTGTAAGCGATAAATTGGATGTTTCATCAATGGACGTGAACTTCGCGCATGCGGAATGTTTAGCGTTGAAGATAACGTGCGGCGCCCGGTGTTTAAATTTGTTGGCTGTATATCGGCCGCCGTGCGCTAGTATCACCCGATTCCTGTTAGAACTCGAAGAAATATTGCACCTCTGGAATTCCGTGGAAGAAGTATGTTTAGTGGGCGACTTAAACATAAATACATTGTGCCCTACAATGGGTACAGTTTCCGATTACTTGTCTGTCCTGTCCTCATGTGGTTTAATAAATACGACAACATTTCCTACTCGTGAAGAAATGGTTAACGATCATCTAACTAGTTCATGTATAGACCACATTGTCTTACGTGCTCCTAACTACTCGTTTGCCTCCTGTGTTATATTACAGCGCTTCGCGGATCACTATCTGGTTGCTTGTCGTTCGTCTCCATCTTTTCCTTTATCAAATGCTTCACGAAACGCTGTTGCAAATAACCTCATCTATATTACAAACACGGACCATGGAGTCTTAGATAGCTTAATTAGCAATTTTAACTGGTAAGCAATAACTGAGTCTAATCCACCGGAGAAGGTCTATAGTATCCTCTGCGACCAAATAAGGAAGTTTGAGAACAATTCTAAACGCGTCGTAATAAAAAGCGCCGAAGAGAATATAACTGGTTGACCCCCGACGTAATCCGCGCCATTTCATACAGAGACATACTTTGGAGACGGTGCAAACAGGTGCCAAAAAATCAAGCCTTACGACTGGAGTATAAAGCCGCAAGAAATAGGGTGGTCGCTCTGCTAAGGTCCACGAAGCGCCAGTACTTTTCTCAAGAATTTCGCCAGTCGTCAAGGAATGCCGCTAAAACGTGGTCATTGATAAGCCACCTTCGTGGCAAAAATTCTGCAAGTACCTCCCCGCTTTCTTTCTTTCCGGGAGATTGCACTGAAGTCGCAGATAGTTTTAATCGTTTTTTTGCACTGGCCTCAGAGAAATCATCGTCCAGTCAGACATACCAATACACGTTGAAAGAATCAAACTCTGCGTCCGCTTTTCTAGCCAGCATTACAAAAGAAGAACTGCGTGATGTAATCTTTAGCTTCAAGCGGAATAAACCTCCTGGTATTGACGGCTTGTCAGCACATTTGCTCCAAAGAAACTTCGAGGCATTGTCTGATGTGCTGATCTTCATGCTAAATGGTTTTCTGCGCACTGCGTTTTTCCCAGATGAACTTAAAACTGCTTTAGTTAAACCCCTATTTAAAGGAGAACAAAAAGACGACATGAAAAACTATCGACCCATCTCGATCTTGCCTATACTTTCCCACATAATCGAGAAATTTCTTTTGAGATCTATGTCATCCTTTGTTGAAAAATTTTCCATTTTGTCAACCCGCCAGTTTGGTTTCGTTCCTGGTCGTGGTACTGTAGCTCTTCTGGAAGAGTTCTCCGATGAACTTTTTTCAGCTTTCGATCAAAATATGTTTAGCGTTGCTTTATTTTTAGACATTTCTAAAGCTCTTGAAACAGTTAATCACGGTATTTTATTAGAAAAACTATACTCCATAGGCTTCAGAGGTCCGTTTTATGATGTGCTCAAGAATTACCTTTCCGGTCGTTCACAAGTGGTTGTTTTAGACGGGATGACAAATCTAAGTAGTCAACTTCCAATGAAGGCCGGGGTTCCACAGGGCTCCATATTATCACCTCTTCTGTTCAATTTGTTCGTTAATGACTTATCTCACGTTATTTCCAAAGGTCTATTATTTCAATATGCCGACGACACTGTTTTGCTTTCCAAGCACTTTTCTTACAACATGGCCATTACTAATCTCCAGAATAATATACACAAAACAATGACTTGGTTCACTAATAACTGCTTGGAGGTTAACCCAATTAAAACGAAACTCGTTTGCTTCAGATCCCCACTAAAACTAACAGCTATAGATGCGCCCATTTTTCTACATGTTCACGGCTGTTATCCCTGTCGGTGCGTGCCTGTCACCTATGTGAATTCGGTAAAATACTTGGGTGTCTTCTTCGACTGTGATATGTCTTGGCATAGCCAGCTATCACATGTTTGTGGTAAGCTTCGGAGCGCGGCCTGGTTGTTTTTCCATATAAAATCCATTGTTCCCTTTCACATAAAAAAAAATATTGCGCATGCTCTGGTGTACAGCATTCTCAGATATGGGATTACTGTTTTTGCGTTTTGCTCAGCCAAATGGCAAAACAGAGTTGACACTTATTAAGAAACATACTAAGAAACATAGCATATAACGCCCCCTTCTCTGTGTCTGATAATATTTTCACAGCCCTTGGTCTTCCATGCTTTCGAACACTCTTTCTACAGACTGTAGTGGTGCAACATTTATGGGACAGCAATTTCAAAACACGTCATACAGCCTCCCGAAGCCTGCGTAGTTCCATTCGTTTTAAGGTGCCGCGCTCCTCAACAAGGCATGGGGAAGCCAGGCGCTGTGTTTATGTTCCGCAAATTTTTAATGACTTACCAGAGGAAATGTTTTCCGCAACATAAAAAAAAATGCTAAAAATTATGGTTCACTCATTGTAACACGGTTCCTATATGCCTGAAAAATGTTCATGATCAGGCACGAATTGTTAAAAACTGTTCCTTGCTCTTTATTTTTCCTTTCTTGTTGATGTTACTTTTCATAACTTTTTGCACCTTAGTCACTATTGATTTCATGTTTGTATTGTGTTGATATATTGTTTATATTATGTTCATATTTTATGTTTTACTGCACGTCCGTCTGCCGACTTTGCCGGGCCAAGTCCCTCAAGCCACTAGAGGCTTTGACAGGCCCGTTTCATTTCCCTGTATACGTTATGTGCAATAAAAGATTTATTATTATTATTATTATTATTATTATTATTATTATTATTATTATTATTATTATTATTATTATTATTATTATTATATTATTATTATTATTATTATTATTATTATTATTATTATTATTATTATTATTATTATTACTCAAATCACGCCTCCCTCCTGCTGCTGCCGCCGCCGCCGCCGCCGCTGCTGCTTCTGCTGCTTAGCGATAGATCTCCAATTTGAAGACATGCATTACCTTATATTCTAATTTTCCTGGTGGATCGAAATACGCTCTGGAAGCTGCTGTCTAGCATGACAACCGCTCCTATATGGCTGGCATTGGTTGCACAGCTCATTTTGCAGCCTGTGGAACCAGCCCAAGGCTACCCGTTGATCATCGCCTGGGGCTACTAGGCATGGTAATTCTACAAGAACGTGCCAACACAAAAGAACAACAGCATCAGTACAAACTATCAATTAAGAAAGGCTACGACACCAAACGCCGGTATAAAATTCCAGACATCGAACCAAGGCCTTGTACGCAAAGGATTAGACGGCTCGATGTGCCTATTCGTCGGCCCGCACATGGTGATCAAAACAGTGAAGCAACTAGGCATTCTGAAGGCAATTTATTACGAAGCACCAGGGGAGAAGATTGAATCTAGCGCCATTGGCAACGTGATTCCTTATTACCCCAGGAGGAGAGACACTGAAAGCCGCGGAGGGTGTGAAGTGCCGGAGCGTAACCTCACTGAAGATAAGGAAGAAAATGACCGAGACTGCGGGTGCGGGAACAGAAGAGAAGGAAATTCATTAAAATGGCGGACTAAACAGACCGTCTCATTCCAATTTCCTTACAAAAATTTAACTTCATTTTTGTTCGATAGTCGTGGAGATAGCGTGTCAATGTAACTACTTCCTTCCACATTGATAAAATGCGCCTCTATGATTTCCCGTTCAAGCATACCTCGCGCCCGTTGTTTGTTAAAAAAACGGGGTGTTATGGAAAAGTGGAGTCCATCTTTGCCCTATTTTTAATGAAAGCCAAGGTGCCCACCAGATCGGTTCTTAACAGCAAGCTTGTGCTCTCGCGCACGCTCATGAACACATTCCCGTTTAGCCTGTATAGTTCTAACCGCTA
The DNA here is from genome assembly GCF_023375885.2 of Dermacentor andersoni. Lineage (NCBI taxonomy): Eukaryota > Metazoa > Arthropoda > Arachnida > Ixodida > Ixodidae > Dermacentor > Dermacentor andersoni. The sequence continues at coordinate 12,512,442 of NC_092824.1, read as the reverse complement.
CATAACGGAATCCTGTACCGAACTTCACTAGCGCCCTTGATCTACTGTGAAACATGCTTTTGCTCACATGGTTTACGCACAATTTTTTCAATTGTGGAACAAAGGCGTGCCAACTCGCACGGTGCAGCAAGAACTACGCTTACTCCGTATTTTCTCCCTATCTTGTTTACATTGTGCAAAACTTGACGCGTATGAGTTATTGCCTTCACTCCTTTCTCTCAATATTCCTGACCGGCTTTTTTTGTTTATTGTTTTAAACATTTGCAGAGGCTCTAAAAAATCACATAAAATGGGCGCCACACAGCAACCAATTCAAATTTCAGATTTCCTGGTATAAGAATCACCATTCAAACTGATAGCAGTTGTCTGAAGAGAAAATACTAGAAGTGTCATAATATGGGTCAGTTCGTCCCAGTGGAATTTTGAAAGCCTATTCACCATTACCGTCAATTCTTTAGTGGCACGAGCATAGATTGACGCAATTTCGTTCGGGGGGGGGGGGGGGGGGGGCGCTCACGTCGATGCTTGGCTTCCTCGTTATGTAATTTGTCGAGGGATCATATACATGAATAAGAACTGCATTGCCATTGCCAAATACGTTGAACGCTACGCACTGTGTAGACAAGTAAAATATGCATTATTCATGTAAGAAAATACTCGTATGTCCCAAAAATTCTACCCGAAATAACTGTTATCAATGCTGCCATGTTTTTTTGTATATTTAAGAATTGAAGAAAATATCACTCGAATTTTAGAACTAAGTTCGAAACCAGCAAAGCAGCGCATGCCGCTGATATGTAAAGGCCATGAAATGAACAAGTTGAGGACAAATACTTTAATGAAGCATTGAGCAAAACGAGAACGAGGTAAAAACGGGAGCCAACGTTTCGACAAGTGGACTTGTCTTTTTCAAGGCGACATATGCTTTCGTCGGCACAGTATGTATAGGTAGGGTTCTTCTAAAGAGAGAGAGGGTAAGGCAGTGGGTGTGGCCACGAGCGAAGGTGTGTTAGCGGCGAGGGTGTAGAATCGAGAATAAAGGAGTGCTGCGCACAAGACCGGTGACACGGCCGTTTGTCAGTCACATGTCAACGGCGGTGTGTAAGTCGGCGTGTCAGTCGGCGTGTCAACGGCGTGCACAGCACTCCTCTGTTACCTTTTTTGCTGGTATTCATGGGCTATACGGTCTGTGAAAGACATAATAGGAGCAGTGGCAGAAACCGGTTCCCGTGAAAAAATATATTGTGAGCATTATATTACCCCTTCATCTTCTTCATCTGTATATATTCATCATCATGGCCAGCGTCATCGTCTTCCGCGCGCGACCTGCGCAATCAACCGTTGAGGCTTAACAGCTGTCTCGCAAGTGGTGGAGGCTGCTTTCGATCCCTTGGTCCTCTACGCCTTCGAGTTTCCCTGGAGCTTCGTTCAGGCCGCCGCTTGTTCCACCTTTCCGCCAGGATGCCCCAAGAAGATCCTCCAGGAGCCTCCAGCGTCACCGTCTGTGCCCCACCGGCCGTTCCTTCATGGACCGTCAGCACGCGGTAGCGCGATCCCGCCATGTTCGCTGGCCTTCGTAGTGACGACGTTGATGACTGGCTGGACAGTTATGACCGCGTGAGTGAGTCTAACCGGTGGGATGACAGGCACAAGTTTCGTAATGTCGCATTTTACCTCACTGACGTTGCCAAGACTTGGTTCCTCAACCACGAGAGCACCTTGCCTGACTGGGCGGACTTCAAACACCAGCTTCGGCAGATTTTTTGGCGCTCCTAACGTCCGCTCTGAGGTCGCCAAGAAAAAGCTTGATGGACGCACGCAACTTCCCGGGGAAAGATACACATCTTATGCTCGAGGACGTCCTCGCCCTTTGTCGCCGTGTTGACGCCACCATGACGGAATCTGATCGTGCTCGTCACATCCTAAAGGGCATTGCTCACGTCGCGTTCAACGCACTGGCGATCAAGAATCCTAATATCGTTAACGATGTGATCGCGACTTGCCAACACCTGGGCGCACTGCAGGCCATCCGTTTACAACCTGTCGCCGGTGACGCGCCTTCTTCGTCGGATACCAACCTGCGTATGCTGATTCGGACTCTCATATGCGACGCGCTCCAAACGTGTCGCCTGCTCAGTCCTCCCGTTCTCCAGCCTCAACCTTCGGTTCCTGGCCTGCGCGACATCATCAAAGAGGAGCTATCCTCCATGACCTGCGCTGCGAGCTGTGGCCCTCCTTCGCCATCCACCTCGTATGCTCAGGTTGCGGCTATGCAGCCAGCGTTCGTTCTGACAGTGCCTCCTGCTCCTGCTACTGCCCCCAACCATCTGGCGACTCTACCAACCCGTCCGCCTGCCACAGGATTTTACACTTCCCGGCCTACGCCCCGCCCCATTTGTTATTATTGTGGTATTCGCGGTCACATATCGCGTTTTTGCGGTAGACGACAACAGGACGAACGCCGTGGCTACGATATTTATGAGAGAGACCCGTTGCTTCCTCCGAGCCCTTACCAGAGCCGGATCTCCCCACGCTCACTTTCTCCACCTCCCGAAGCGCCTCGCAACTACCGTCCAGGGCGCCGCCGCTCGCCCTCCCCTCTCCGACGCTCGACATCACCCCTGCAACCGACCACCCGCACTCCTGACTACCGATCGGAAAACTAGATGGTGCAGTGTTTAGAGGGAAAGCTGCATGACTCGCACAGACTACAATTCCTCCAGCGTGCTCGGCCAATACTTTATTCGTGTGCGTAGAAGGTGTACCAGTCCTAGCATTGCTTGATATGGGAGCAGCTATTTCTATTATTCACGTTGGCTTGTGCGCTCGTCTACGCAAAGTTACTACACCTTACAGTGGAGCTCTTCTTCGTGGTGCAAATAATGTTGTGATTCGGCCATCGGCGCAATGCGCCGTTAGGGTTTCGATCGATGGGATACGCCACCATATCCAGTTCGCAGTGTTGACTTCCTGTGCTCACATGCTTATACTAGGGTGGGACTTTCTCTCTTCGGCGTCGGCTTTCATCTCGTGCCGTGAACGCCTCGTTAGCTTCACAGAGACCGACAATTCCGACGACGCGCACGAACCGCGCCTTCGCTTACGAACTGCTGACGATTGTATGGTGCCCTCTGGTTGCGAACAACTCCTTGCAGTTAACTCTGACATCAGCGATGGTAACATTTTAATTGTACCGCTAGCCCGTTGATTATCCAAAGGGATCGCTGTGGCACCGCGCCTAGTTCACTTCACCAACGGCATGGCCACTTTGGCTATACTCAACACAACCAATGAGCCAGTCCTGCTTTCTAAAGGTGCCGTTCTCATGTGCGTCTTGGACACTCAGCCTGTCTCTGTGCTTACCTCGACTACTGTTGTTTCACAACCACCCACAGCTATGGATCCGGTCCCTGCTTCTGATCTCGCTAGTACCATCAGCTCCGATCTAACGCCACAGCAGACGGGGGAGGTACTGGCGTTGTTCTCCAAGCATAAAGACTGCTTCGACGTCCACTCTCCTCGTCTGGGACAGACTTCTGCGATGGCTCATCGCATACACACAGATGGAACTACCATCGTGCGCCGGCGGCCATATCGCGTTTCTTCCGCTGAACGACAGATCATCGATACCCACGTTGCCGACATCCTGAAACGTAGCATAATCCGCCCATCTTCAAGTGCTTGGTCATCACCTGTCGTTTTGGCGCGTAAGAAAGACGGCTGAGTGCGATTTTGCGTAGGCTACCGTGCCTTGAACAAAATAACCCGCAAATATGTATATCCACTGCCCCGAATCGATGATGCGTTAGATTCATTACAAGGCGCGGAGTATTTCTCCAGCCTTGATCTACGCTCCGGATACGGGCAAATACGCATGCACGCAGCAGACAAGGAGGAAACTGCTTTTGCCACACCCGATGGACTTTACGAATTTAACGTAACGCCTTTCGGCCTGTGTAATGCTCCCTCCACATTTGAGCGGATGATTGACAACGTACTACGGGGCGTAAAGTGGAAGACTTGCTTATGCTCCCTTGACGACATCATCATATTTTCGTCGACCTTCCATCAGCAGTTGCAGCGCCTCGACGAAGTCCTGACATGCCTCTCAGCTGCTGGCCTTCAGCTGAATACAAAAAAGTGCCACTTCGTCAGCAAAACCATTAAAGTGTTCGGACACCTTGTCAGCAAGGAGGGCCTTCGACCCGACCCCGACAAGATTACCGCTGTCCTCCGCTTCCCCAGGCCTCAACGCGCGAAAGACTTGCGTAGCTTCCTTGGCCTAGCTTCGTATTTTCGGCGCTTCATACGTAGCTTTGCCACCATTGCGGCGCCACTCCATCAACTCCTTCCTTCTGGAGCTCCCTACGTATGGTCGCACGAATGCCAAACTGCTTTTGACGCCCTCAAGCGTGCCCTCACGTGCGAACCTGTGCTTTGTCATTTCGACAACACCGCACCCACTCTTCTACATATTGACGCCAGCGGACACGGTATCGGCGCTGTTCTTCTGCAACGTCAGCATAATTCTGAAGAATGTGTGGTTGCATTCGCAAGTCGCACGCTAACAGCTGCAGAGAAAAATTATACGATTACCGAGCTAGGGTGTCTCGTCGTTGTTTGGTCCGTCCAAAAAATTCGGCCTTATCTGCTAGGCCGCCTCTTCACGATCGTTACTGATCACCACGCCTTGTGCTGGTTGGCGACGCTAAAGAATTTAACGGGACGTCTCGGCCGTTAGATACTCCGTTTACAAGAATACTACTTCGACGTCACCTACAAGTCTGGAAAGAAACACCAGGATGCCGATGCTCTCTTTCGTTGTCCCCTACCACCGTCTTCAAACGCTGCTTGCTTACCACCTTCCGTGAGGAAACTGCAGGGCGCGTCGCCTGCATTGCCTTCGCTCGCAGCTCTCGACCAGTTCCCATCCAGCCATTTTCATGCGTTTGCCTCTAGCCAACGTAATGACTCCTACTGCCACTCCGTTAAGGAACGTATTCGCGGATCATCTCGCACACCTAGCGATCGGCTCCGTCGGCAGTTGAAGAACTGCAAGATCGAAAATTCGATATTATACCGGTACGTGTTTCATCCCGAAGGACGCCGTTGGGTTCCTGTCGTTCCCCGATCACTTCGGGCCCAGATATTGGAGACCTTTCACGACGATCCCACTGCCGGTCACATTGGTTTCCATAAAACCTACGAGCGAATTCGCAGCCGCTTCTCTTGGCCTGGACTTGCAACGAGCGTAGCGATATACGTGGCTTCCTGTTCGCTCTGCCAACAGCGCAAACGACTGACCTCACCTCCGGCTGGACTGTTGCAACCTGTCCCGTGTACTGAAGCTCCTTTCGCAGTCGTTGGTATCGACCTCTATGGACCGCTACCCTTAACCACTGGCGGTAAACGATGGATCCTCACAGCTGTAGACCACTTGACACGGTACGCTGAAACAGCCGCACCTTCTTCGGAATCCGCCGAGGAGGTTGCAGCCTTTTTCTTGGAAGCCATCTTTTCACGGCACGGAGCCCCATGTGTCCTTTTGTGTGACCGCGGCAGGACCTTTCTCTCTAAATTTCTCGACGATGTTCTCCTTGCGTGCAATACTATCCATAAAACGACTTCCAGCTACCACCCTCAAACTAAAGGTCTCACAGAGCGCCTTCATCGCACGCCGTCCGACGGGATATACAACCCTGACAACACCAATTGGGATGTTATTCTACCATTCGTCACTTTCGCATACAACACCGCCGTCCAACGCACTACGGAATACTCGCCCTTTTTCCTCGTGTATGGTCGCCAACCGCTCACTATCCTCGACGCTTCTTTCTTCGGTGTCCCCGTGCATTCGTCCACATCAGTGTGTGAGCAGTTCGTTTCCCGCATTGCCCGGTGCCGCCAGCGTGCCCGCCTCAACACCGACGCCAGTCAACAAGACCGCAAAATTCGCTATGATGCATCTCATCGTGTCGTTTCCTTCCACCCTGGAGACGAAGTGTTACTGTGGACCCCAGTTTGAGCTGCTGGATTGTGCGAGAAATCCGCGGCAAACGGTGCCGCGGTAGCTGAAGTGGTAGAGCATCGAAGGCGAAATGCGAAGGTTGGGGGATCGTTCCCCACCTGCGGCAAGTTCTTTTTTCATCCACTTTCATTTCGATTAATTTATCATTTCTTTATTTCATTTATTAGGCGCCAGTAATTTCCCCTATGTTGTCCTTGGTTTCAGTGTTTCTTGGCATCTTATGATATGATTAATAAAAATCGGGCCCCTCGGTTAACTTCCTTTCTTCTCGTTGCCTATAGCTTGAAATTTAGCATAGCGAACAGATTCTAAAGTTCACTTTGAAATGTTTATGCCTGTTAGTTGCAATGTCTTGAACTTAAGGATATGGCATGATTCTCTGTATTTTCTTTCTCGTTCAGAACGGAAATTTGACTGTAAGATGTGGAGTTTAAGTTCATCAAAGTTAGGACCTGGTTGGTTGAAATGCTCGCCAAAGGCTTTTTAAAGCTTCTCAGCTGTGTCCACGCGATGTCCGTTTAATTTAACGTTCCTTGATTGTCTCTTTCGCCGATGTATTGTTTCTTACAGAAGGAACATTCAAGCATATAAATCCCATCCGAACTTGTCCCAGTAAAGGTAGTTTTGACTTCGTGTTTATAATCATTTGCGGTGCTTTTAATTTTAATGCTACGTTGAAGATGCCTGCAGGTTTTCCATCTGGGGCGACAACATGCTTTCTTTACGGGGCAATGATGTTGGCTTACTTTTGTGCGCACTAACATGACTTTAAAGTTTCTGTTGCGATGATAGGTAACCCTTGGCACATTCGGGAACGCTTTTGCCAGACGCTCGTTGCTTGATAATATTGGGTGAAATTTCCGTAGAATGTTGTTTATGTTTGGGAGTGCATTTGAATATTTTGTTATAAAGGCTGGTGGTCTGTCAGATTCTAGTGTAGGTTGTTTCTTATATAGCTAATTCCGACTGTCTCTCCAATCTTGACGCGACATCATAAGTTCTGTCGAGAACAACTTGTCGATAGTTTCTTTCTTCTAGCATTGGTTTAAGGTCAATTAGGTGGTGGATATAATCATTATCTTCGCTGTAGATTATTTACAATAACCCTACCTATATATACTGGGCCGAGGAAAGCATATTTCGCTTTGAAAAAGACAAGTTCACTTGTCGAAACTTTGGCTCCCGGTTTCACCTTGTTGTCGTTTTGCTCATCGTCTTTAATTTCTATCTCTCGCCTTCCCCTGTTTTCCCTTAATGCAACTTTGCCATTGAAGAACCTTGTTTACATTTTAGTACAAATGCAACGGCCAGGGAAAAATATCAATGACGCTGTTCCTTGTTCCAGTGTATTGCGCAGGAGCAGCTGTCACCGGTCGTGTATTGTAATTGCACCGAAATTATAGTCGCAACAGAGAGCACATATAAAAAGCAGGTGTTCTGAAAATATACGAGGGCGAGTCAAATGAAAGTGATCCAATGCGAATGTATGACAAAAGGCATACTGTACTTATTAGTATACTCCATGACCATTTAGACATTTGTCCCATTGGCTAACGAGTCGCGTGATTCCCGTCTCATAGAACTCCTTGAGTTGCTGCTTCAAGAAGTCTGTAACTGAATCTTTCACGTGATCGTCCGACAGGAATCTGGTTCCCTTGAGCTGCTTTTTCAATTGCCCCAAAATGTGGCAGTCGCAAGGCGACAGGCCTTGGCTGTGTGGCTGATGTTGCAGCGTTTCCCATTTGAACTTTGCCAGTTTTGCGTTAACCACATCAGCGACGTGGGGGCGGGCATTGTCGTGGAGCAAGATGATCCCATTCGTCAAATTTCCACGTCGTTTCTTCTTGATTGCTACACGCATCCGATGCGGCATTTCACAATACCGGGAACGATTTATAGACTCTCCAGATTTAGCAAATTCTATCAGTAATGGCCCCTGACGATCGAAAAAGAAAAGTCAACAACACCTTTCGGGCGGAAATGACGGCTTTCACTCTCTTTGGGGGTGGTGAATTCGAATGTTTCCACTGTAAGCTTTGCCGTCGTGTTTCAGGCTCGTAGTAGTGGCACCATGATTGTTCCCGGTCACAATTGCAGGCAAGAAACCGTAACCTTCATTGTGATACCGGATCAGATGAGTCAAGGCAGCCCTGAACCTCTTCGCCTTCTGGCGGTGGTTCAAAATTTTGGGCATCCATTGCGCACATAAGAGCTGATAACCGAGATGTTCATGAATTGCGGTGTGGACCAAACCGTGGCTGATGTTCGCACGCTCTGCCACTTCACCGATCTTCCATTCTTGTCTAATCAACTCATCAACCTTTGCAATTGTGTTGGGGCTGATTGCATGGTGGCTTTGGCCCAGTCTTGGGTCGTATTTGCAACATTCACGCCCTTCTTTGAACCACTTGCCCCCATGCTTCACAGTGGCCGATGAAATACAATCTTCAACGTACACGGCAGCCATACGGCGACTAATTTCTTTCAGCTTTCAAAAACCTCACGACACCACGCTGTTCAACTTTTGGAGCATCCATTATGTCACACCACCATGTTCAACGCTGTGTATGAGCGCATTAAAGAACATTTATCCTCACACCTGTGTGTCACTTTTGTAAATGGAGAGATGTCTATGTGCCACGCGCTAGCCTTGCACATAATGAACCGACCCGTTATTACGCGGGATGGGTTGGCTCACTTTCATTTGACTCGCCCTCGTACATTAGAAATGCGAAGATACAATGAAATATACAAATGCGAAGATGCAGCTTGATAAAGGGCAAAAAAGTGTCACTGGAAACAAAGTTCACTGCGCGTATGCACAAAACCTCGCAACAAAATATCTAAATATACGTAAAAGTCTCCAATAAATCTACGTATCTAAGAAAAAGTCACTGTGTATAATGCCTGAAACAAGGCAAATAAACATGTTGCGCAATCACAGGTTCGTAGATCACAGAATACTAAGGCTCGCCCCCCCCCCCCCCCCCTCCCTCCCTCCCTCCTTTCCGCGGCTTCCGCGAGATGCCGCGACGAGCTCGCCCGCCAACAAAAAGTCCTTGAAACTTTGTGCTTGGATAGGGCTCCAAAAAGTTGGTTCTTTATTCTATGAGGGCTCCTTGCATTATGTGACTCCATGTGCATGGGTGTTGCCACAAAATCCAGCCCGAGTTCACAATGTTCGCGCTGAAATGCTGATGTTTTTTCGAGCGTGAAAAAGACATTCTATACAAAATCCAGAATGATTTCCAGCGCTGGGGGTTGTTTTGGTCGAGGGTGCATGACAGCGCGAAAAAGTTTCGGGGGAGGGGTTGAACCTCCATAAGCCCCCCCACGCCCCCGCTGGCTACGCCCCTGAGTGACACTCTTGTTTCATGTGCTGTCCTTCCGGTTTACCTTCTGAGAGGACCGGGGAGGAAATTTAAAATAAATAAGAAAAAATAGTAAAGAAATAGCACAGCACAATATTCATGCGTTTCGTTATGTATATATGATACAAAAGCATAAGTTTAGTTGCAATTTGAGTTACTGAAGTGTCCGGAATAATTAGAATTATTTAGAAATCACTGAGGCAACGCAAGACAAAATTCAAAATAAATCAGAAAAAAATAGAAAAAGTAGTAAAGTACAAAATTTACAGGTTTCATTATAGATATATGAGAGCATAAGTTTATTTACAAGCTGACTTACTAAAGTGTCTGGAATACTTATAATTAAATAGAAATCAATGATTACCGCACCCAAAAGCACAGAATCGTAGATAGAGACTCGCCACGTGAGCACGAATTTGGCGAAATTGCTGGAGACCCGGAAGGAGAAAGCGGAAGTACTGAGGTCACTAATGACGTCACACACAAGAAGGTGGCAGGATATTTAACCGGCTAATTAATGGATATCAGCTGCCTCCGAGTTCGGTTTGTGCGTTGCGTTTGCCTGAAGTTTACTTAAGAACACCAACCCTGAGGTGCGAGTGCCACTAAGAGAAACCTAAATCAAAGATTAGGGTCGCCTATGATTTTTTTTTTGTCGCACTGCAAGGATAGATTGGGATGAGGCGCAGATTAGTAGAGGCCACCTACACTGATAGAATAGCCCCCGGCCTGCGCGGCGCACGCATCACACTCATAGGATAGGAGCTCCATTTTCGGCACCACGCACTACACTCTAAGAACAGTTTACACCCTTTCGAGTGCCCCTTCTGCCACACAGCGATAATCATCATCTGCCTTGATGCATTTCCTTTCTTTAATGCTGCGAGCCCGGTACTTTCCAGTAACGAACGGCATGCGCGTTATCAGCATGATAGCATTTCCTGTCGGCAATGCTATCATGCTGATAACGCGCGTGCCGTTCGTTACTGGAATGTACCGGGCTCGCAGCGTTAAAGAAAGAAAACGCATCAAGGCAGATGACGATTATCGTTGTGTGGCAGAAGGGGCACTCGAAAGGGTGTAAACTGTTCTTAGAGTGTAGACGGTCATCACGACGAGGCCTCTTTGTGTCGTTTTCACGACAACGAACTGAATTGTCCGCTCGCCATCGGCGGCGAGCCGCGGCCTGCACGGCGGCGGCTTGTTCTGCTCTCTGCACAGCGGTCTACTGAGCCCGAGGTTGCCTGGTTGGAGCAGCGCGCGTACACTCTAAAACAAAATTACACCGTTTGGGTTGTATCTTGCCACACAACGATAAACGTCATCTCTCTTGTCCGATTCTCCTTTTTTTTAACGCTGCAAGCCCGGTACTTCCCAGTAACGAACGCCATGCTCGTTATCAGCATGACATAGCATTCCCGACAGGAAAGTAGTGGGCGCGGCGTTTTCAAGAAAGGAAACGCAAGCAAGGCAGATGACGATTATCGTTGTGTGGCAGATATACACCTGAGAAGGGGTGCACCTTTGCCTGAGAATGTAGCTCAACGATTCGCTTCCTCAGTGAGCGGTTCGTACTTGCGAGGAGGCGCCAAAGCGTGCGCTGGAGGTTAGACACAGGCGTCCAGACTACGCGGTGCACGTGTCACATCCCTTGACCCGTGCCACGATACGGTGTTGTGGCACGGCATTTCTTTCGAAATGGGGCGATGACAAATAGTCACCTATCCTGCTTGAGTTAAGCGGGTCCAGCTGCAGGCCGCACGCAAATGCTACGTGCTACCTCTAAATGTCTGGATACCTTGTGGAACACAACGCAACTGCAATGCAAAGTTTGCACGTATAGACGCTGCGCGGCGCGTATGTCATTTCGCGTGACAAATGGCACGACACGATGCCGATGATGATGATGATCTATTGGCATTCCTTCTCAAACTGGACGGTGACAAACGGTGACCTAGCCTGTTTGATTTAATAGAGTGCGCTGCGCAAGCTTTTCTTTCTAGCATTTCTATAATCGTTTCCTTAACCGTGTTTTTCTTTCAGAAGCCTTCCCTGTCTACCTTGCACCGCTACCTATGCAGCTGCTACGTGTCGTGCCACCTGACGCGCAAGGACGCGTTTATTATGGCGGCGCTGCCAACGGCGCTCCGGTTGCTCCACCTTCGTCGTCTGGTATACGCTCGCGTTATAGAATGGCCTTGTTTGCGTGCGTTTTCTCGCGCTCGGACTGCGTAGCATGGCACTCTCCAGTTACTGTTCCGATATTTTTTTCAAGTTTTGGTTTGATGAATGACAGCATTAGGAAGACAGCAAACGTTGTGTGTTTAATGTATCTTCTATATCACCAGCCTATGCCCAGTGGCTATGGCATTGCGCTGCTAAGCTCGCGGTCGCTCATTTGACCCCAACCGCGGCGGCCGCATGTCGATGGGGGCGAAATGCGATAGCGCTCGCGTATACTTAAATTTAGGTGTACGTCGGACAACTTAAGGTAGTCAGAATGAATACGGCATCCTCCACTACGGTGTGTATCATAATCATATGTTTGTTTTGGTACGTAAAATCCCAGAATTTCAATATTCTTATTAGAAAATTCATATAACCAGAGCTCTCGCGGGCAGGGAAACGATTCTCGTGACTCAGTCATAAAACATCGCGCCGAGCGGATAAATGACAGCTTACGCAGCTTTGGAAATTCGGCACGATCGGAGGGCTCATTCGCAAAATTTCGCGTCGACTAAGTCGCATTGCACGTGATTACAAATTTTAAGTTTCACTCATAATTCTAGTCACTTCGTGTTGCATGTAGAAAACTTTTTTTCTGACCAGATAAATCTAATGCGTTCAATAACAAGCGGTTTACTTAGAACATTAGTTGTAGCAGGCACTATCATGTTTCGCAATCGTCAAGCACGTCCTACACTATTTTCTTGCAATTAAATTTTCTAATGCAAAAATACCGTTACCATAAGACTATTCTGTTCAACGCACATTCAGACTACCGGAGAACGCTCGGAAGACATCACTTTGTCAGCGTAAGAATAAAAAAAATGTTACAGATGGGATGGGCTTATTTACACGACGACAGATGGTTAGCATAGAACAAGGGACAGGACGGTCATGCGAGGCCAACAGGCAGCGGCCAGCTCCTCGCGCGCACCTCTACTTTCTCTTCCTTCGGCTACGTCGTGCAGCAGCTTCTCCGAGTTACACAGCCCGATGGTGGTACAATTTGAGTCGGGCGACGTGCCCTATTTGCGTTTTACGTTACCGCCGGTTGTGCGAAGTCACTCTTGTGATGACATATGTCACGTCACTCAAGCGTTTCAGTATGGCGCATGGGCCGGTGTATCGTGAGAGAAATTTTTTGTGCAGCCCCTTTTCCGTACAGGTGTCCAAAGCCAAACAAAGTCCTCAGGAGCAAGTGTGACGAACATATGCCGAGCGTCATAACGAACCTTGGCACGATCTTGAGAGGAGAGAGTCCGGAGGCGGGCCAGTCGACGGGCTTCGGCACGACATAAAGTCTGGCCTATGGGAGAGTCGTCATGTGGAGACCAGATAAGGATGGTGTCGATAAAGCTTTGGGCGTTGCGAGCATACAGAAGAAAGAAAGGCTCATAACCTGTGACTTCATGCTTGGCAGCATTGGAAGCGTACGTAACAAATGGTACAATAAAATCAAAATTTTAGTGAATTGTGGAGGCATACGCGCAAGCATGTTGGTCAGGGTACGATTCGTGCGCTTAGTGACGCCGTATTTCTGCCGGTGGCAAGGGTCGAGTGCCGGTAGTCACATCTACAAAGACCTAGTAGTTCCTCAACAACGTCCGCAGTAAACTGCCGTCCATGATCGCTAATCATTACGCGTGGTGCGTCGTGATGGAGATTCACGGAGTACAGCAGGAAACATTAAACGTCGGCTGCTTTAATCGAAGCAAGTGCCGCCGTTTCAGTATACCAGGACAAACAGTCCACAAACACAATAATCCAGTGACGTCCGGTAGTAGAGTTGGGGAAGGGACCCAGCAAGTCGACACCAACTTTTTCAAATAGCAAGGTCGCCGGTTTGACTGGCTGCAGGGTACACGCAGAAAGCGTAGTTAACTGCTTACGTCGTTGGAAAATTGCGCAGCTGCAAACGTACTGCTTCGCCGTCTTCCAGAGCTTCGGCCAATAGAAACGTTGACGCGGTCGGTGGAGCGTCCGAACAAAGCCAAGGTGGCCTGACGTGATGTCATCGTACATGGCCTGAAGGATCATAGGTCTCAATGTCCGGGGAACCACGAGGAGTAGTGGAGCGCCGTCAGCAGAATAATTTGTCTTATGCAATTAACCGTCAACGATAATGAAAGGTGAGCCTCATGTTGATGACCGGGTGGCGTCAAGAATAGGACTAATGGAAGGGTCATGCTGTTGCTCACACTTCAATGTGGTCGCATCAGGAAACTGTTCAGTGATGGTACGGATGTATTCATCTAAGTCATCGTCCGTATCTCACATGCTTGCTGACGGAAGGCGAGATAAACAGTCAGCATCGGTATGAACGCGCCCACTCTTGAATGCGAAGGATAAGTCGTATTGTTGAAGCCGTAATGACCACCGAGCTAATCGGCTACGTGGATCGCGCAGTCCAACCACCCAGCAAAGGGAATGGTGGTCTGTCACTACCGTGAAGTGGCGGCCGTAAAAGTATGGTCGAAACTCTTGTGGGTGGCGAAGACTACCGCGAGGCATTCCAATTACGGTATAGTTCCGCTCAGCCTCGGTATGAGTACGGCTTGCGTAGGTAATGGCTTGTTGGACGTCCCCCGTGTATCTGTACGAATATCCGATGCCCAGACCACTAGCATCGGTGTGAAGCTATGTTGGGGCCTCAGGATCAAAGTGGCAAAACATTGGAGCTGAGGTGAGGAAAACTTTTAGTTGACAGAATGCAGACTCACACTCAGTAGCGGCGCAAACAACAATAGCAATGTAAACGGTGCGTCCTTGTGAAGGAGTGTCGTGAGTGGATGAACTAGGCGTGCAAAGTCATCAATTGCTATCATGTTTCGCAATCCTCAAGCACGCTCTACACTATTTTCTTGCAAGTAAATTTTCAAAAGCAATAATACTATTACCATAAGACTATTCTGTTCAACGCACATTCAGATTACCGGAGACCACTCGGAAGACATCAATTTATCAGCGTAAGAATAAAAATGGCTTGTTTAGAAAACCACAGATGGTTAGCGTAGAGCAAGGGACAGGACAGTCATGCAAGGCCAACAGGCAGCGGCCAGCTCCTCGCGCACACTCGACTTTCTCTTTCTTCGGCTGTGTCGTGCAGCGTTACAATATTGTTATAAAGAAAGAACGCAGGAACTCATGTCAACATTTTATTGCGCCTTCGTACGTGCTCGAGATGTGCCCAGTGATAGTGACATGGATATGCCTAAAACGTGTGTACGCACAATGCAAAGGCTGCTCAACGACATTGGGTTTTCTTTTCGCAAACGGAAGAGAAAAATCATCTTGTGGCGGCGGTCGTATACCTGCGCACCATTAGCAGTATGTACGATAGTCGACCCATTTTGCAAGTTTTTTAGTCTACGGAGGAATGGGTGATTGCCTATCACCCCGTAAACCTGAACCTTTCATTGTTCCGCAAAAAAGATTTTTTCCCCGAGACGCAAAACACGCGAACTGCGTCTGGCTGTAATTGTTAGCATAAAAAGTGGTAGTGCCCAAGCTTTCGCTGCTCACAGAAGCGCTGTGTGCACAAACGCAAGCGTAGTTGCTTGATATTTCGGCGCGTCATTTGTCATCGCGAAACACACATTAAGGCTAGCGTTGCAAGTGGCGGCGTTTTTTGCGGCCGCATGTCGTGCAACCCCACATCACCTGGCCAGCGTTTGTACGCTGCGCAGAATGATAGGCTTCGCTTATTGCGTCTCACGAACATGAGGTGCCTGGATACGGCTTAATCATAATAGCTGAGCAGCGCAAATTCACTCAGTCCTTCGCCGGACTTGAGAAATTGCGAGCTGCGTATACCTGGCGACATGCTTCAATTCTTTTCATTATTCGTATCTTTTTTGCAGGCGCATTTACTACCTTGACTGAACTTGGATTAACGTTGGACATACCAAGGAAAAGGTCTGGGAGCACGTGAACCTCATTACACGCGCTGATGCTTTTCGGGAAGGTCTGACAACAGGCCTTCGCGCACCCAGCGAGGAAGGTGGGTGGCTGATCCTACTCCACGCCGGTAGCGAAGATGGCTTCGTAAACGCTGCTTGCCACGTTTCCCAAGCAGCAAAATGAGCTGGTGACTACCACAACGAAATGGGTGGGCCGCGGTTCGAGAAGCGGTTCTCTGAGCCGCTTCTACCAAACATGAAACCACGCAGCGTTATAGTAATAAAAAATAATTATGGAATTTCACATGCCAAAATCACTTTCTGATTATGAGGCACGCCATAGTGAAGGACTCCACAAACTTAGACCTCCTGGGGTTCTTTACCGTGCACCTAAATCTAAGTACACGGGTGTTCTCGCATTTCTCCCCCATCGAAATGCGCCCGCCGCGGTCGGGATTCAATCCCGCGACCTCGTGCTCAGCAGCCGAACATATCATAGCCACTGAGCAACCACGACGGGTCGTTATAGTAATGGACAATGCACCCTACCACAATGTTCACCTCGAGGAAGTATTGATAGCATAAACACGACAGGTTGACATTCAGTCTTGGCTAACCGAGAAAGGCATCGCGTTTTCTGAGGCTCAAAGCCAGAGTTGCTGGAGCTCGTCAACCAACACAAGAAGTTGTTTTCGGCCTATCGCATGGATGCCCTAAGGCTGCCAGTCACGACGTCGTGAGGCTTCCTCCATACGACTGCGAGCTGAGTCCGATCGAAGCGATGTGTAGCCACGTGAAAAGTTATGTAGCGGCTAACAATACCGCATTCACCCTTGCAGCTGTCGAAATGTTGCTGCAGGAGAGCATCAATTTTGTAGCGGCCTGTAAGTGGCTTAGGGTGTGTTCTCATATTCAGAGGATTGAAGAGGAATTCTAGCAGCGTGACGGCATCATTGACGCAAGCCTCGACAGGCTTGAAATTTCACTCGTCTCAGATACGAGCAGCGAGAATGACGCGACTGAGAGTGAGATGAGCGGAGTGGAAGAGCCGCTGTGAATGCGGGCACGGTCGCAGAAGGCGCCGCGACATTGTGTTTTGTGCTTGGGCTTCTGCCTCAAGCTTTTACTAATCACGCGGCATATGGAAAAATTGACTGCGAGGTTTTCCGTGCCAAAACCACAGTACGATCCCAAGGAACAGCATATAGCTCCACCGTGGAACAATGTGTACCACTTTATGTTTTTCCTTTTAATTTTGAAAGCTTCCTCTTAGGCTTAACGAAGTGAGCGTGAAAAATACGTGAACAAATTCGTTCTTTGACGTGCACCCAAATTTAATGCACGGCCACTTTTACATTTTGCCCACATGGAAATTTGGCCCCAGTGATCGAACCCGCAAGCTTGCGTTTAGCAGCACATCGTTGCTTAGGAGTCGTGGTGGGTGCGGGACATGCGCATTTCGATGGGGGACATGACAGTTGTGGGAATACTTATGAATAGTTCTGGAATGCTGCAATGATCTGGAAAGAAAGTGTGTATAAATAAAGACGTTAACTTTGCTCCTTGCAATGAAACACATCGCATGGCATGTCGCAGAGCGGCATGCCGCGCTTTGTATGTAAGTGTGCGCGCAAACCGCATAGTCGCAGGCATTTTCCAAAAGTTACAGAAATAGTATATTTTGGCTAACAGGTCACCTGAAATTGAGTTCGTACGTAGCTACAACAGTGAATTCTTATAGGTTATGGTTGCTCGCGAAACAATCAATATTTAAGTATTCATGTATAAAATATATATATTAAATTTCCGTACATATGATGCGATATACGTATGATTAATCTTTAAAGTGCCTTAACACGGCTTTTATATATCTACCACATGCATGCACGAAAGCAGTCGTCGAGAACGCCCATTTGCGGAAAGCGCTGGCGCAACCGAAAACGAAACCTAAAACCGAAACCTGGAGTGAAAGGTTCGGACTACTTGGCGCAGTAACACATTTGCATAGGCTCCGCCGTAGCCTTCGCTGCACTGCCACAGAAAGTAGTCGATTGGGCAGCCGATGGACGCGGAGTGGCTCTCAATGAAAATAGGAGCGGCGACGTCTTCTTTGGTGGCTGTACTATATTGCGCTCGCGTTGCAGTGCAGCTGCGGGCAGGAAGTGAAGTGCAGCGGCTACAAGCTGTAGAAGATGGGAACGCTACATGTCGATGTCCACACCGACCTCCTTTCTCAGAAGACGATCACCCCCAGAAAGGCGCCTCTAGCGGCAACTGTAGGTTTCGCAGTTGTCAGAGAGCGAAGGTTCGTGTATAATTTGTCTAGAATGGTGCCGGAATAATATCCTAACAAGCCGAGATCAGGGAATGTAAGCGCTCCAAGGGCAACCGAACATGGCTGCTTACAACGGTGGGAAAACTTCCGTGAGAAAGCCGCTATCTTGAGTCAGACTTCAGTGTTTTTTTTTTTATTAAACTTCGCTCTTTTGGTTTTCTTCGAACATCAACATTTGATGCATGTTGTGTACCTGTTCCACAAATCTATTGTGTTTCAGGAGATCCTTGCTTAAGTCCAATTAAATTTTGTTTGTCTACATTTGTATCCTGTTGCAAGCTTACTAAAGGAGTTGGGGTGACTCGGTTATCTTCGCGCCTGCCTACAATGTCTCGAGATACATATGCTCAATACAACCCGGGATGGCTCTAGCTTTGAAAATGTGCATTTGTCTATTTTTTCTTTTTGCTGCACAGAAGGCCACCTACACGCCTTCCAAGTCTATTTCAGTCATTTCTCTTCGACGTTCTGCACTATGCTCACGTGTACGTTGTGGTCTAACACTACCCTCTGCGAAGCATACACAATTGAAATCATCAAGGAAGATGACATACTTCTCGCATTCAAGCTAGGGGCTAATTTCATCAAAAAATAACGTTCTCTCATTACCATTTGTTCACGCGCAAATACAAACAATGCGCCATTGGACATCTGCGTGTGAAACATCACCGCAAAGAAATCGCCCCTATGTGCTTGCATATACCGGCTGTTCCATGACGCTGGTAGACCATCTAATAAAAAATGCACGATCACCTGAAACGCCAACAAAATGAAGCACACGGGTATTAAATAGGTTTGGAAACGGTCGCGCAATGCTATTGGGATCACATATCTCTTTTGAGACCACATACATGTATGTTTTTCATTGGTGTACCTAAAAATTAGCGACAATATTATGACTGAGATTTTTCTCACGGCAACTAAATCAGCCAAAATATCGGTTGGTAGGCTTCGCTGCTTGCGATGTAGCTGCACGACGACATTGGAAGTCGCGAACAAGCGATTTATCAGTGTTTTGGACTCCAGATAGCTAATTTCCGGCTGCGTTCAGCGCAATAATATTTGGCTCACATATTCATAAGGGACTCTTCTACAGATAGCGTTTTTTCCACTATGTTGGAAAAGTATTTCAGGGCCCTTTGAACAAAAAGCGCGCGTTCATATCGTTCTATTGGTAGTAAGTATTGGGGCAGAAACTTAGACGGTAACAAAGAGGCTGAGAGAGAGTTTTACTACTCTCACCTTGCGATGGATGGATGGATGCAAAACTTTAATGAAGGTCCTGAGGTACGCGATGAACCAAAAATTTACCGACGATTACAAAAATGCACCGACGATGGCTGGCCCGGACAACCTGTCTTGTGCGGCATGTTGCAAACAGAGCGAAGTGTGGCGTGACTGCCTCGCTAATCTGGAGATGGCGAGAGCCAGCATGTGCGTGACGCGTGGGCGCGATTCACAGCAGCCACCGCCAACAAATCTACCAGACGATGCGCGCTACTCTGGCGCCACCTCGTAGCCATCGTCGCCGCACCCACCTCTCCACTTTCCTCCTCGCGTGTTTCATCCCCCAATACGATCCGCGTTCGCTTTCATCTTTTGCTTTGCTCGTTCACTTGGTTACGCCGCCGACGCCGCCGACGCCAACACTCCCCGCAGGAACAAGTGGCTAAGAGCTGAGCTCTAGAAATGTTAGTTGTAATGTTAAGACACAAGAAAACGGCGGTGTGTATTAAAGAGAGAAACCGGGAATAGCCGGTACTCTTAGTCGACATTAAGAGGAAAGAATGGAGTTGGGCAAGCCACGTTATACGTACTATCCTGTTGTTTAATAGAGTTATAGAGTGGGTGCCAATGGAATGGAAGCGCAATACAGGGCGGCACAGGATTAGGTGGTGTGTTGAGGTTAAGAAATTTCAAGGTAGACTTAGAATCAGGTAGCGTAAGAGAACGGTAATTGTAGATCGCAGAGAGATGCCTTCGTCCTGCAGCGGACATAAAAAATTGGATGGTGATAGTGTTATGATGGTGATGATGCAGGCAATGCATGTATATCCGGCACGTAAAAAAAAAAAAAAAAACTTCTTCGGGAAAAGCTCATTAGGCAGCACTGAATATTGATGTGTCCTCTCACATTTTATACCAGTTTTATTCTATGCTCGTCCTTTATTGACATAGCAACTATATGAACGCTCCAGGCGCCGGCGTCGCCGCCGGCGCGACGTTTTGTATAAGGTACGAAGGCGATAACACCGTCGCCGCGCGCTGTATGCCGTATGTGCGAAAGAAAGCGTGTGAGGGGAGCCGACGATCACGGCTCAATGTGGCGCGCGCAAAGAAGGAATGCGGGGAGGAAACGCGCCGTGGTCCATCGCGCGCGAGACACCGGAAGGAGGTGAGGAAGAGGGGGGGGGGGGGGGCGTTGTATTTTGGCAGCAACTGCGTATTGCACAGCCACGCGCACGGGCCATACATTGAAAGCGATCCGCGTTGGGGGCAGAGTGCAGGTGCGCCAACCGTTCGTGCCTTTGCACGTGCTGTGTTCTCACCGCTCAGTTTGCGTTGAAGTGATAGACAGCACGAAGGTCGCTTAGCTCGATGCTGCTGCCGCGATTCCTCACGCCAGTGCTTTGATAGCGAGTGTCCGCGGTCACCGAGTACGATGTGTTGAGATTTTCCTGTGCGCGCTAGCTGACACCGCGCTTATTGCTTTAACGAGGATGCTTACTAGCTTTCTTTTTTTTTTTTCAGAGCTCACAGTTTTAGACAGGCGGCGATCAAGAAAATCAGAGGTCGGTCACAGGCAAATAAATCATGGCCGGTATTGTACCAAGAACACGTAAAAGTGCTTTTACGCTGGATTGCTGTTGTTTTCGGCAGTGTTACTATCTGCACTACAATTCACCTTTCTAACCTCTCTCAAAAGCGGCTGCAGTAATACAGACCATACGGTGAGGTTCCTTTAAACCCTACAGAACGCCCACATCAATGCCGTCAAAGAAAAAAAAAAACCCTAAAAAATGCGAAAAACCAAAACGACATAATTTTTTTTTTTTTTTTTTTTTTTTACTGAAAAGTGCTTTCAGCAAGAAGACATATTCACTAAGACGAAAAAAAATTGTTCTGTTTCAGTTGAACGAAAAAGTGTCTTTTCATTTAAGCAAAAAATATTCCCTGTACGGTAAAGTAAAAGCTTCCTAACCAATAGGCCTACTGAGAGTGAAATGAAATTTTTTCGCCCCTCTGTTATTCTGAAATACCATTTGTGTGCAACTTCACCAGCCACTCAAGGGATCAATGCACGAGGAAAACGCGTGAGCGAATTGGTTTTAATTAATTGAAAAGCTTCAGCTGCTCTCCGACCACGTAACGAGACTCGGAGCCTGGCCACACTGACTCGTCGAATGGATGCTCGCATCTTTCGCTTAGTGCAAGGTGAATTCTCGCCGGGTGTCTTCTCTTATGTTTCATGTAGCGTGCCTACATACACGTGCAGTATCTGTTGCATTTTTTAGCTTTTGCACATGCATCCCAGCATTTGACGGTTTCGTGGATCGTGAGTTTTATTCACGATGGGGGTACTCCCGCAAATGCGTACACTTTGTAACAGGTTTTCCGTTCTGTAATATGACGGAAAGAACTCTAAACAAAAAGCTTTTACGTTTTCCGTTCTGTAAAAGGACCGAAAGAACTCATAACAAAAAGTTTTTTCTGAAATTACAGTAACAGCCAAAAGAGAAACCAAGAAAGATAGGGTATTCGAACTGCCCTATTTATTACGTCTTTTTAATTGTCTTTTTTTCCTTGCAGGACATTATTTTAAGTGCAACGTCACGTAGGGTGGCGTTATTGGCGATGAAGGAACAAACTCACCCTACTGACGCAGCTGCACGAAGCGATGACTAATCACTTTAAAAAAAATCTTTATTTTCGGGGGGGGGGGGGGGGGGTTCACTGCCCCCAAACCGCAGTGCGATCAGTAATTGACTGCTCTGCATTGATATGCCCCGCCTGCGGCTCCTTTGCGTCGTGATACCTGAAGCACGCCACGAGACGGTCGTTGCGCTTCGCCCTCGTAAAGTAAGCGCGCCCGTCCCGGGCGGGAATCGAACCCAGGACTTGGGTGCTGAGCAGCGCAGCGACATAACCACTGCACTACCGCGGCATGTATTCATAGGCTAACGGACCCAGTTTTTACCCATACAATAAACACAAAGTGTGTTACTCACCCTTGTGTTGGGAAGGCTGTAGTCGCGTAAGTGTGACGCGGAGCGTTTTCCCCGTCAGGTGCGCAGCGAGTTCTTCGTGTGAGCCTGCCATGTCTCTACTTCGCGTCTCTCCACGAGGATCTTGTGAAAAGCGTTTGATTAGTTCGTTCTTCCTCCGCACCTGTGTGTAATAAAACGAGCGGACTGTCCTGCGGTATTCTTTCGCGGTGATTAGAAGCTTTCTCTTTCTGGCAGGAATTGTCTTTCTCATTCATAACGGCAGGTGCTTCCATCAGGGAGCGCACGAACAAAAGAGCGAGAATTATCAAAACATTCGTTTTCTTGCTTAAAACGCTGCGAACTTCAGCAGTAATA